>NW_027507825.1:1632652-1708790 GCF_037356315.1 Lithobates pipiens
ATCTCGCCGCGATCAGGGGGGTGGGGGGGGGGGGTGTTAAGAAGTAATGGCATCGTAAACGCATCCTGCGCTTTGCTGCGATTTGCAGATCAAATCGCCTGGATGTGAACAAAAAATAAAGACAAAGAGAAAAGAGAAATGAAGAAATAGAGAAAGGAATTCATTTGTGTCTTTAATGACTTCCTGGATTTGGAACTTTGTTGCAGATTTTTTGCTTCTTTTTTTCGGCGACTCGGAAGGTTCCGGGGATGCGATATTTACGGTGGGGGGGGCAATGACAGGAAGAAGGGGGCGGGGATTCTGGGAATTCAGTGCAATAAAGTCATAAAATGAATTGGGATGGAAACGACTTTCCGTATTTTACATTTTATGAATGTTTAAGAAATCAAAGCGATGCGACGGAACGAAGGATGCGTGCAATAAGAGAACATGGGGGGAGGGGAATCATTAAGGGGGAGGGGAATCGTTTATGGGGGGGTGAATCACTTAAAGTGGTTGTATACTCAATTTTTTAACTTTTACCTACAGGAAAGCCTATAATAAGGCTTACCTGTAGGTAAAAAAAATATCTCCTAAACCTGTACGGTTTAGGAGATATTCCCCTCGGTATGCGCCGCTGACTGCAGCGGCGCATGCGCACAAGGGGGTTCTCGCCGTGAAAATCCGGCAGCGCTCGTCCGGCCGGACTGAAATCTCCCGCGCGCATGCGCGGGAGTGATGATATCGCGGCTCCGGCCACTCACAGCGCCGGAGCCGCGATACCTGGAAGAGACGCCGAGGGAGCATGTCGGCTCCCTCGGCGTGGATCGGGCGAGATGTCGGGGCCTCGTTCTAAGGTAAGTATTTCATAATGAGCTAGTATGCGGTGCATACTAGCTCATTATGCCTTTTGCTTTGCAGGTTTTAAAAAAAAAAAAAAATTGCGGGTTTACTACCGCTTTAAAGTGGTAGTAAACCCTTACAAACCACTTTGACCTACAGGTAAGCCTAGATTAAGGCCTAGATTAAGGCTTACCTGTAGGTCCAAGAAATATCTCCTAAACCTACACGGTTCAGGAGATATTTACCTGAAGACAGCCACCGCATGCGCAGGCACACTGGGCAAGCCGCGAGTGTCGGCTCCCGTGCGCATGTGCGGGAGTGACGTCATTGCGGCTCCGGCGAATCACAGCACCAGAGCAGCGAGACCCACCAAGATGGACGCTCGGAACTACAGGGGACAGCGGTGACTTCGCTGGCTCCTGTGTCAGGTAAGTGACACATAATGGGCTACTATGCGATGCGATGCGATTCGATGCAAAGTAGTCCATTATGCTTTACCTTTGCAGGGGAATCAAAGAGGAAGTAAACTTATCAGGGTTTATGTCCTCTTTAAGGGGAGGGGAATCAGTTGGGGGGGAGGCAGTTAGGGAGAGGGGAATCGTTTAGGGGGAGGGGATTCACTTGGGGGGGGGGAATAATTTAGACCCCTTTCACACTGGGGCGTTTTTCAGGCGTTTTTCAAGCGCTTTAGCGTTAAAAAAAGCGCCTGTAAAGCGCTTGAAAGAAGCCTCATCTGCAGTCCCAATGTGAAATGTCAGCACCCGAAAAATGCTCGTAAAGCGCCGCTTAAACTAGCAGCGCTTTACCAAACGTTTTTCGAGTGTTAATGGGGCGCTTTTAACCCCTGCTAGTGGCCAAATAAAGGGTTAAAAGCACCCACAAAACGCTGCTGCCAATAGCGTTTTTCGGGCGTTTTACAAGCGCTTCCCATTGATTTCAATGGGAAGGGCCGTTTTAGGAGCGTTGTATTCACCGCTCCAAAAGCGCTGCAAAGAAGCTGCTTGCAGGACTTTTTTTTGACGCTCTTCCAGTGCAGCTCCTCAGTGTGAAAGGACTCGGGCTTTTACATTGGGATTGCAGTTGCAGCTTCTTTCAGGCGCTTTTTTAAACGCTAAAGCGCATGAAAAACGCCTGAAAAACGCCCCAGTGTGAAAGGGGTCTTAGTGCCGCCTATAAGTGCCATCTATCAGTGCCGCCAACAATGCCCATCAGTACCGCCTATTAGTGCCCACCAGTGCCGCTTACCAGTGCATATCATTACTACTAAGCAGTGCCCACCAGTGCCACCTATCAGTGCCCATTAGTGCTTCCAATCAGTGCTGCCTATAAGTACCTATCAGTGCATATCAGTACTGCTAAGCAGTGCCCACCAGTGCCACCTATTAGTGCCCACCAGTGCCACCTATCAGTGCTGCCTTATCAGTGCCACCTACCAGTGTATATCAGTACTGCTAAGCAGTGCCCACTAGTGCCACCTATCGGTGTCCATCAATGAAGGAGAAAAATTAAGTTTGCAAAATTTTATAACAAGCTATGAACCCCCCTCTCCCCTCCCCCCTCCCCCCTCGGTGGTGATTAAATATCACCAAAAGAAAGTTCTATTTGTGTGAGAAAATAAGAATGTCCTCTGTGTACAGCGTCACATGACCGTGTCATTGTCATTCAAAGTGTGAGAGCGCTGAAAGCTGAGAATTGGCCTGTGCAGGAAGGGGGAGGGGAGTGCCCGGTATTGAAGGGGTTAAAGAGGTGTATAGAGCTGCAGGTGCCATGGTCGTGGATGATGGAGGAGGAGGGATGGATGGTCGGGGGGCCTCACACCCCGCAGGAGATTGTATAATAATGTAACATTCAGTGTGAAGAATGAAGGAGAAATATTTGTACAATTCAGCACTTGATGCCGCCTGTAGATGACACTTCTCTCTGATAGAAAGCAGCTGTGTAAATCGACGCACATTCCTCACTACTGGTATGTGGGGGGGATAGTAAAGCTCTCACTGTATGTATTCCTGTAATAGGAACTGCAACCTCATGAGCGAGGAGCGAGGAGCGAGGAGTGAGGAGCGAGGCGCGAGGAGTAAGGAGCGAGAAGTGAGGAGCGAGGCGCGAGGAGTAAGGAGCGAGGGGTGAGGAGCGAGGCATGAGGAGCGAGGGGCGAGGGGTGAGGAGCGAGGCGCGAGAAGTGAGGAGCGAGGAACAAGGAGCGAGCAGTAAGGAGCAATAGTAACCCCCA
Source organism: Lithobates pipiens (assembly GCF_037356315.1). NCBI lineage: Eukaryota > Metazoa > Chordata > Amphibia > Anura > Ranidae > Lithobates > Lithobates pipiens. The sequence continues at coordinate 1,635,705 of NW_027507825.1, forward strand.
GCTCTGCTAAATCCCCTGCTCAATAATAACCCTGAGCTTTGCTGATCCCCTGCCCATTAGGAACCCCCAGCTCTGCTGATCCCCTGCTCAATAATAACCCCCAGCTCTGCTGATCCCCTGCCCAGTAGTAACCCCCAGCTCTGCTGATCCCCTGCCCATTAGGAACCCCCAGCTCTGCTGATCCCCTGCCCATTAGGAACCCCCAGCTCTGCTGATCCCCTGCTCAATAATAACCCCCAGCTCTGCTGATTCCCTGCCCAGTAGTAACCCCCAGCTCTGCTGATTCCCTGCCCAGTAGTAACCCCCAGCTCTGCTGATCCCTTGCTCAATAATAACCCCCAGCTCTGCTGATTCCCTGCCCAGTAGTAACCCCCAGCTCTGCTGATCCCTTGCTCAATAATAACCCCCAGCTCTGCTGATTCCCTGCCCAGTAGTAACCCCCAGCTCTGCTGATCCCCTGCTCAATAATAACCCCCAGCTCTGCTGATCCCCTGCCCAGTAGTAACCCCCAGCTCTGCTGATCCCCTGCCCATTAGGAACCCCCAGCTCTGCTGATTCCCTGCCCAGCAGTAACCCCCAGCTCTGCTGATCCCCTGCTCAATAATAACCCCCAGCTCTGCTGATTCCCTGCCCAGTAGTAACCCCCAGCTCTGCTGATTCCCTGCCCAGTAGTAACCCCCAGCTCTGCTGATTCTCTGGTCAATAGTAACCCCCAGCTCTGCTGATCCCCTGATCATTAGTAACCCCCAGCTCTGCTGATGCCCTGCTGAACAGTAACCCCCAACTCTGCTGATCCTCTGGTTTGCCTATCCTCCACTCTCTCTGGTCCCTGCTCACCTCTCATGTTGCGCACCACATGTGACACTTGATAGTTTCTCCCCCTTCAGTCCCGCAGCTCTGCTGATCCTCTGCGTCTCTCTCCAGGCCCCACTCACCTTCTGCTGGACCAGACACTTCCAGAATATATACACATAAACCGCAAGCGACTGCTGATGACGTCTTTCCCATTCTCTTGTTGGTTTCCCAGTGCATCCTGGGATATCTCACACCTTCAATACCTCCAGAACAAAGCGAAGCTAAAGCTGAATGAAAGCCCCTGAGAGGCTGCAGGTGCTGTTAGCGCGCGTTGTCATAGACTTCTATGGAGGCTTTGGAGACGCTCTGAAGCACCAAGAAAGCGACATGGGGGATGATTATTGAAGAAAACACGTGTGACCGGGACTGTGAGGAACCCTTTTATTTGGTGACAGGAGATTTCATTGGTAAACCAGGCCTAACGCTCAATTCTACGATCGCTACGCTCATACTTATAATCGATCTGAGTCGCTGCCATCACATGCAATGTCATGCAGAATGTAGAATTTCTTTGAAGCTTCGGTGAGCCCTCTGCTTAAATCAGTTAAATACATTCCGCCTGTTCTGTGTCTTACAGTTAATTTCCTTTCTAAAGCAGAGTAAAAAAAAGCCAATCCCCTGTCAGCAGCTGCACAGATGAACTGTCTGTGTGGAAGCAGTGGTCTCACTGCAGAGATCTGTCACGCCCCCCCTCCCCCTCCCACCAAGTCAGACCTAAGAATCCAAACTCAACAAAAGGTAAAGCTTCCTACTGATTGGAGCTTCCTCTGATTTAAAAAAGGAGGGGGGGGGGTGTCTTGGACCTTTGCAGAGAGACAGCTGTTTCCACACATAGAGCAAGGGCCCCCGTCTCTGCAGCATGCTGGCAGGGGACCGGCTTTTCTATTCAGGTTGTGGCTGATTTCTAAAGGCAACTACAGTATGAAACTTCACACCTTTCGATGCATGTGGAATGCATTTAGTTGATTTAAGCTGAAAGTTCGATTGGGTTTGAAAGCTGAACCCCCCCCCCCCCCCCCCCCCGAGATATAAAAGACACAAATTCGGGAACTGACAATTTGCATTTAAAATATAAAAATAAAATAAAAAGAGAGCAGCATTACGATTGAGTCTTTTAAATATCAAAATCAATAGTGCTGCCTCCTGGAGATATTTAGTGTGAGCGGCGTGTGACGTCCTCCCCCCTGATGACGTCATTTGGGACGAAACGCATCAGGGAGTGACCTCATCAGGCACGGAGACCGATTGAAGGAGAGGGACCAATCAATCGTCTGGAGGGTGGCCATAATTAACCCCAGCAGTGCTGAATGACCATTTGCTGTATAGGGAATGGTCTCTTCTGGGAAGTGTCTCCCCCCGGTGGATTGGAGTGGATTCATACTCCGGGTTGGATTCATTCTCCGGGTTTTCTACCTTCCTGGGACTGTTTGCCAGATTTTCTCTTTCCGCGCACTGGCACAGGACTTTATATATATTTTTTTTATCATTCGGGGATTTTTCTTTTTTTCGGCACATTCGTTTTTTGTTTTTTTTTGGATGTACTTACCTTTGGACATTTCTGGACACTTGTTTATCCATTTATATTATGTGATTACTATTATAAACATCGGCAGCTGGTGTTTTTTTTTTTTTTGGCGGTGGGGGGCGGTAAACAATCCACCTGCTGCCACCTTCTTCCTCTCCCCTCCCCCAGTCAGTTGGGTTTACGGATAGCGTCCACCAACCAAACCCCCCCCCCCCCCAAGGTTGGCCGGGTCGGTCAGTAGTCAGGGCCCAGCACTTACCACATCTCTCTGCGGGTGGTTGCTTCCTCTGCGTCTCCTCCCTCCTCCTGGTGGCCAATCCGATCGCATCTCCTTTTGGCGGGTCCGAGGACCCCTCTTCCTGATTGGCCAGGAGGGGAATCAGTGTTAAAATAGCGAATATTCATTTTGCTATCGTCACACAACTGGGTGGGCTCCGGGTGTAGTGCTCTGTGCCCTCCCCCCCCTGAGACCGCCCTTTTTTTGAAGCCTATTGGAGCCTCTGGCTCTAATCGCGGGCTTAACCGCTTGCCAACCCGCCGCCGTCATTATACGGGGGCAGGTCGGTACGATCGGCATCATTGTACGCCAGCTCGCGGAATCGTGATAGCAGGCACGCGCCACCGGATGCGCACGCACGTGCCGATGCTCGTGGCCAACGGTCGCGTTGACCGCCGGCCACGAGCGATCGCGGCCACGAGAGGCAGAACAGGGACGTGTAAACACAGAGATCCCTGTTCTGTTCCGTGAGAAATAACAGATTGTGAGTTCCTATTAGCTAGGACCTGTCATCCCCTCTAGTCAGTCCCCTCCCCCCCCACCAGTTAGAACACACACACAGGGAACACATTTAACCCCTTGATCGCCCCCCTAGTGTTAACCCCTTTCCTGCCAGTGAGATTTTTTACAGTAATCAGTGCATTTTTATAGGACTGATCGCTGTATAAATGATAATGGTCCCAAAATAGTGTCAAAAGTGTCCGATGTGTCTGCCGCAATGTTGCAGCCCCGATAAAAAAACGCAGATAGTCGTCATTGCTAGTAAAAATAATAATAATAATAATAATAAAAATGCCATAAATCTATCCCCTATTTCGTAGATGCTATACATTTTTGAGCAAACCAATCAATATACGCTTATTGCGATTTTTTTTTTTTCACCAAAAATATGTAGACAAATACATATCGGCTTTAAAAAAAAAATACATAATGGGGATATTTATTACAGCAAAAATCACAAAATATTGTTTTTTTTTTTTTCAAAATTTACGCTCTTTTTTTGTTTATAGCGCAAAAAATAAAAACCGCAGAGGTGTGAAAATGTCAGCTTACGCGATTTATACGACAATCATTTTTTTTTCAGTTTAAAGTATAACTAAAGGCAGAACTTTTTTTAGTGTTGGATGAAGTGAAGAGGGATGAGAACACTCTCTATTTTGTTATAAAATTTTGCAAACAGGTCATTTTTTTACTCCTTAATTTTTCTCCTTCATCCTACAACGATGAAGGTGCACTGTTGGGCACTACAGAGGCGGCACTGATGAGGCAGGACTAATGGGCACCGATGAATCTGCACTGATGGGCACTACAGAGGCGGCACTGATGAAGCAGGAATAATGGTTACTGATGAGACTGCACTGATGGGCACTACAGAGGTGGCACTGATGAAGCAGGACTAATGGGTACTGATGAAGCTGCACTTATGGGCACTACAGAGGCGGCACTGATGAAGCTGCACTGATGGGCACTACAGAGGCGGCACTGATGAGGCAGGACTAATGGGCACCGATGAATCTGCACTGATGGGCACTACAGAGGCAGGACTTATAGGCACTGATGAAGTTGCACTGATGGGCACTACAGAGGCGGCACTGATGAAGCAGGAATAATGGTTACTGATGAGGCTGCACTGATGGGCACTACAGAGGTGGAACTGATGAAGCAGGACTAATGAGTACTGATGAAGATGCACTTATGGGCACTACAGAGGCGGCACTGATGAGGCAGGACTTATGGGCACTGATGAACCTGCACTGATGGTCACTACAGAGGCGGCACTGATGAAGCAGGACTAATGGGTACTGATGAGGCTGCACTGATGGGCACTGATAAGGCGACACTGATAGGCACGGATAAGACAGCACTGATAAGACGGCACTGATGGGTAGCACTGATAGAAGTCACCGATGGGCACTGGTAGGTGGCACTGATAGGTGGTATTGATAGGCAGCGCTGGTGATGAGGCACTGATTAGTGACATTTATAGGTGACACTGTGGGCACTGATGGGTGGTAATGTGGGCACTGGTAGGGGGCACAGGTGGGCACAGAACCCTCGCAGAGGCTCTCCACGATCGGGACTTATGTCCCTCTCTCAGCCGCCAGTGATCAGCTTTTTGTTTTGTCCTCACACTGAAAAAATTGCAGATTACCGGCTTTGGCTACATCACATGATCCGCTGTCATTGGCTGGCAGCTGATCACATGGTCAGGGGTCGATCCCTCACTCCGATCTGTCTCATAGACTCCCTGATCACAGCGAGCCTGCAGGGGGCGCGCAGGCCGCTCGTGCACAGGAAGACATCCACGGGCGCCCTCCCAGCAAATTAGGTCCGCGCTGCAGCCATCTTTCGGCTATAGCGCGGGTGGGAGGTGGTTAAATAACAAACATGTAATACCTCCTCTATGTAAGGGATTTGCACAGAGCGCCCCCCCCCCCCCCGATCCTCCTCTTCTGTGGTCCTCTGGCTCCAGGCTCCTCCTCTTCATGAGTGCCCCCACGGAGAGCCGCTTTCCAATGGAGGGGGGTGGCACCCTTGCACGCGTGTTCCTGCTGCTGCGTCCATTGACAAAGGAAGCAGGACTCGCCCCCCCCCCCCATGTCACTGGATTGGATCGACAGCAGCGGGAGCCAATGGCTGCGCTGCTATTAATCTATCCCCAGTGAGGCCTCGAGGCAGTGGCTGCGCTTGCCCCCAACGCTGGAAAGATCGGGTTCAGGTTAGTAAAAGGGGGGGGGGGGGGCAGCTGCACTACAGAGGGATTTATAGAATGTAGTAAGGTGAAAAACCTTGGAGGGCGTACAACCGCTTTAAGACAAGAAAACATGCAAAGAGGAGGCAACAGCTCCACCTGCTGGGTGGATATGGAAATACAAAATACTAGTTATTTCACATTTACCTGATTTTTTTTTGTTTTTTTCTGACAGTATTAAATAATAAGCATCCAACCATTGCAAAGCTTTGGCTGTATGTTTTCGCTCGGACCCGCGTGGAGAGAGTGGGCGGTCTCCTGCGCGAGGAGCGATCAGAAAACTGATAAAAAACCTTTATAGCGAGCTGAGAAATGCGACTTCTAACTGGAAGAAATTCCAGGGAATTTTAATGCAGTCAGAGAAGTACGTTCTCCATGCTGTACGACTGAGCGATCGATTCTGAGATTACTGCGCTTATCGTTACATTATAACTGTTACTGGAAACGATACGGGATGAGATTTGTATACAAAATATCAATTACGGTTTCTTTTATTTCATTTATTATCTAAAATATTGATTATAATAAAAGAAAATGCAACCACCAAAATCTTCCTTTCCATCTCTCTTATATTTTAATACATCGATTGTTTAGTGGAATGACTGAGCGCCTATAGACTGTCACTGTACTCATGTGATACATGTACAGAAGGTTGTGTTTATTTTATATCTTTATACCTTTCCTGGGGCTGTTTTTTTTATTTAAATAATGTAAATCGATGTCATTTTAAGTTCTCTACATAAGATATAAAACTTCTTTTTTTTTCTGTGTAAACTGGCAAACGGTAGTTCTAGAAAAACATCAACATGATAACCCGAGTCCAGAGACGCCAGGAATGTCCTCGGCTATAATCACAACATCTGCCTGTAATTGGTCCCATATGGAAGGATGAGAGCAACCGGCGATACCGACGCTCCGCGAGATCGCTATATACACCGCGCATCGCACTGACATCTATCCGAGATCGCTATATACACCGCGCATCGCACTGACATCTAGCCGAGATCGCTATATACACCGCGCATCGCATTGACATCTATCCGAGATCGCTATATACACCGCGCATCGCACTGACATCTATCCGAGATCGATATATACACCGAGCATCGCACTGACATCTATCCGAGATCGATATATACACCGAGCATCGCACTGACATCTATCCGAGATCGATATATACACCGAGCATCGCACTGACATCTATCCGAGATCGATATATACACCGAGCATCGCACTGACATCTATCCGAGATCGCTATATACACCGTGCATCGCACTGACATCTATCCGAGGTCGCTATATACACCGAGCATCGCACTGACATCTATCCGAGATCGCTATATACACCGTGCATCGCACTGACATCTATCCGAGGTCGCTATATACACCGCGCATCGCATTGACATCTATCCGAGATCGCTATATACACCGCGCATCGCATTGACATCTATCCGAGGTCGCTATATACACCGCGCATCGCACTGACATCTATCCGAGATCGATATATATATACACCGAGCATCGCACTGACATCTATCCGAGATCGCTATATACACCGCGCATCGCATTGACATCTATCCGAGATCGCTATATACACCGCGCATCGCATTGACATCTATCCGAGATCGCTATATACACCACGCATCACACTGACATCTATCCGAGATCGCTATATACACCGCGCATCGCACTGACATCTAGCCGAGATCGCTATATACACCGCGCATCACACTGACATCTATCCGAGATCGCTATATACACCGCGCATCGCACTGACATCTAGCCGAGATCGCTATATACACCGCGCATCGCACTGACATCTAGCCGAGATCGCTATATACACCGCGCATCGCATTGACATCTATCCGAGATCGCTATATACACCGCGCATCGCACTGACATCTATCCGAGATCGATATATACACCGAGCATCGCACTGACATCTATCCGAGATCGATATATACACCGAGCATCGCACTGACATCTATCCGAGATCGATATATACACCGAGCATCGCACTGACATCTATCCGAGATCGATATATACACCGAGCATCGCACTGACATCTATCTGAGATCGATATATACACCGAGCATCGCACTGACATCTATCCGAGATCGCTATATACACCGTGCATCGCACTGACATCTATCCGAGGTCGCTATATACACCGAGCATCGCACTGACATCTATCCGAGATCGCTATATACACCGTGCATCGCACTGACATCTATCCGAGGTCGCTATATACACCGCGCATCGCATTGACATCTATCCGAGATCGCTATATACACCGCGCATCGCATTGACATCTATCCGAGGTCGCTATATACACCGCGCATCGCACTGACATCTATCCGAGATCGATATATATACACACCGAGCATCGCACTGACATCTATCCGAGATCGCTATATACACCGCGCATCGCATTGACATCTATCCGAGATCGCTATATACACCGCTCATCGCATTGACATCTAGCCGAGATCGCTATATACACCGCGCATCGCACTGACATCTATCCGAGATCGATATATATACACCGTGCATCGCACTGACATCTATCCGAGGTCGCTATATACACCGCGCATCGCACTGACATCTATCCGAGATCGATATATATACACCGTGCATCGCACTGACATCTATCCGAGATCGCTATATACACCGCTCATCGCATTGACATCTAGCCGAGATCGCTATATACACCGCGCATCGCACTGACATCTATCCGAGATCGATATATATACACCGTGCATCGCACTGACATCTATCCAAGATCGCTATATACACCGCGCATCGCACTGACATCTATCCGAGATCGCTATATACACCGTGCATCGCACTGACATCTATCCGAGGTCGCTATATACACCGCGCATCGCATTGACATCTATCCGAGATCGCTATATACACCGCGCATCGCATTGACATCTATCCGAGGTCGCTATATACACCGCGCATCGCACTGACATCTATCCGAGATCGATATATATATACACCGAGCATCGCACTGACATCTATCCGAGATCGCTATATACACCGCGCATCGCATTGACATCTATCCGAGATCGCTATATACACCGCTCATCGCATTGACATCTATCCGAGATCGCTATATACACCGCGCATCGCATTGACATCTATCCGAGATCGCTATATACACCGCTCATCGCATTGACATCTAGCCGAGATCGCTATATACACCGCGCATCGCATTGACATCTATCCGAGATCGCTATATACACCGCTCATCGCATTGACATCTATCCGAGATCGCTATATACACCGCGCATCGCATTGACATCTATCCGAGATCGCTATATACACCGCGCATCGCATTGACATCTATCCGAGATCGCTATATACACCGCTCATCGCATTGACATCTAGCCGAGATCGCTATATACACCGCGCATCGCACTGACATCTAGCCGAGATCGCTATATACACCGCGCATCGCATTGACATCTAGCCAAGATCGCTATATACACCGCGCATCGCACTGAATCTATCCGAGATCGCTATATACACCGCGCATCGCATTGACATCTATCCGAGATCGCTATATACACCGCGCATCGCATTGACATCTATCCGAGATCGCTATATACACCGCGCATCGCACTGACATCTATCCGAGATCGCTATATACACCGCGCATCACATTGACATCTATCCGAGATCACTATATACACCGCGCATCGCACTGACATCTATCCGAGATCGCTATATACACCGCGCATCGCATTGACATCTATCCGAGATCGCTATATACACCGCGCATCGCACTGACATCTATCCGAGATCGCTATATACACCGTGCATCGCACTGACATCTATCCGAGGTCGCTATATACACCGCGCATCGCACTGACATCTATCCGAGATCGATATATATACACCGAGCATCGCACTGACATCTATCCGAGATCGCTATATACACCGCGCATCGCATTGACATCTATCCGAGATCGCTATATACACCGCTCATCGCATTGACATCTAGCCGAGATCGCTATATACACCGCGCATCGCACTGACATCTAGCCGAGATCGCTATATACACCGCGCATCGCATTGACATCTAGCCGAGATCGCTATATACACCGCGCATCGCATTGACATCTATCCCAGCTCGCTATATACACCGCGCATCGCATTGACATCTATCCGAGATCGCTATATACACCGCGCATCGCACTGACATCTATCCGAGATCGCTATATACACCGCGCATCGCACTGACATCTATCCGAGATCGCTATTATACACCGCGCATCACATTGACATCTATCCGAGATCGCTATATACACCGCGCATCGCATTGACATCTATCCGAGATTGCTATATACACCGCGCATCGCATTGACATCTATCCGAGATCGCTATATACACCGCGCATCGCAGTGACATCTATCCGAGATCGCTATATACACCGCGCATCGCACTGACATCTATCCGAGATCGCTATATACACCGCGCATCGCACTGACATCTATCCGAGATCGCTATATACACCGCGCATCGCACTGACATCTATCCGAGATCGCTATATACACCGCGCATCGCACTGACATCTATCCGAGATCGCTATATACACCGCGCATCGCACTGACATCTATCCGAGATCGCTATATACACAGCGCATCACACTGACATCTATCCGAGATCGCTATATACACCGAGCATCGCACTGACATCTATCCGAGATCGCTATATACACCGCGCATTGCACTGACATCTATCCGACATCGATATATACACCGAGCATCGCACTGAAATCTATCCGAGATCGCTATATACACCGAGCATCGCACTGACATCTATCTGAGATCGCTATATACACCGCGCATCGCACTGACATCTATCCGACATCAATATATACACCGAGCATCGCACTGACATCTATCTGAGATCGCTATATACACCGCGCATCGCACTGACATCTATCCGACATCGATATATACACCACGCATCGCACTGACATCTATCCGACATCAATATATACACCGAGCATCGCACTGGCATCTATCCGAGATCGATATATACACCGAGCATCACATTGGCATCTATCCGAGATCGCTATATACACTGTGCATCACACTTACATCTATCCGAGATCGCTATATACACTGCACATTGCACTGACATCTATCTGAGCTCGCAATATACACCGCGTATGGCACTGACATCTATCCGAGATCGATATATACACATTGCATCGCACTGACATCTATCCGAGATCGCTATATACACCGAGCATCACACTGACATCTATCCGAGATCGCTATATACACCGCGCATCGCACTGACATCTATCCGAGATCGCTATATACACCACGCATCGCACTGACATCTATCCGAGATCGCTATATACACCGCGCATCGCACTGACATCTGAGATCACTATATACACCGCGCATCGCACTGACATCTATCCGACATCGATATATACACCGAGCATCGCATTGGCATCTATCCGAGATCGCTATATACACCGAGCATCACATTGGCATCTATCCGAGATCACTATATAAACCGCGCATCGCACTGACATCTATCCGAGATCGCTATATACACCGAGCATCGCACTGACATCTATCCGAGATCGCTATATACACCGCGCATCGCACTGACATCTATCCGAGATCGCTATATACACCACGCATCGCACTTACATCTATCCGAGATCGCTATATACACCGCGCATCGCACTGACATCTATCCGAGATCGCTATATACACCACGCATCGCACTTACATCTATCTGAGCTCGCAATATACATCGCGCATCACACTGACATCTATCCGAGATCGCTATATACACAGCGCATCACACTGACATCTATCCGAGATCGCTATATACACAGCGCATCGCACTGACATCTATCCGAGATCGCTATATACACAGCGCATCGCACTGACATCTATCCGAGATCGCTATATACACCACGCATCGCACTTACATCTATCCGAGATCGCTATATACACCGCACATCGCACTGACATCTATCCGAGATCGCTATATACACCGCGCATCGCACTGACATCTATCCGAGATCGCTATATACACCGCGCATCGCACTGACATCTATCCGAGATCGCTATATACACCGCGCATCGCACTGACATCTATCCGAGATCGCTATATACACCGCGCATCGCACTGACATCTATCCGAGATCGATATATACACCGAGCATCGCACTTACATCTATCCGAGATCGCTATATACACCGCACATCGCACTGACATCTATCCGAGATCGCTATATACACCGCGCATCGCACTGACATCTATCTGAGCTCGCAATATACATCACGCATCACACTGACATCTATCCGAGATCGCTATATACACAGCGCATCACACTGACATCTATCCGAGATCGCTATATACACAGCGCATCGCACTGACATCTATCCGAGATCGCTATATACACAGCGCATCACACTGACATCTATCCGAGATCGCTATATACACCGCTCATCGCACTGACATCTATCCGAGATCGCTATATACACCGCGCATCGCACTGACATCTATCCGAGATCGATATATACACCGAGCATCGCACTGACATCTATCCGAGATCGATATATACACCGAGCATCACAATGACATCTATCCGAGATCACTATATACACCGCGCATCGCACTGACATCTATCCGAGATCGCTATATACACCGCGCATCTCACTGACATCTATCTGAGATCAATATATACACCGAGCATCGCATTGACATCTATCCGAGATCGCTATATACACCGCGCATCGCACTGACATCTATCCGAGATCACTATATACACTGAGCATTGCACTGACGTCTATCCAAGATCGCTATATACACCGCGCATCGCACTGACATCTATCCGAGATCACTATATACACTGAGCATTGCACTGACGTCTATCCAAGATCGCTATATACACCGCTCATTGCACTGACATCTATCCGAGATCGCTATATACACCACAAATTGCACTTACATCTATCCGAGATCGCTATATACACCGCACATCGCACTGACATCTATCCGAGATCGCTATATACACCGCGCATCGCACTGACATCTATCTGAGCTCGCAATATACATCGCGCATCACACTGACATCTATCCGAGATCGCTATATACACAGCGCATCACACTGACATCTATCCGAGATCGCTATATACACAGCGCATCGCACTGACATCTATCCGAGATCGCTATATACACAGCGCATCGCACTGACATCTATCCGAGATCGCTATATACACCGTGCATCGCACTGACATCTATCCGAGATTGCTATAAACACCGAGCATCGCATTGAATCTATCCGAGATCGCTATATACACCGTGCATCACACTGACATCTATCCGAGATCGCCATATACACCATGCATCGCACTGACATCTATGCGAGATCGCTATATACACCGTGCATCGCACTGACATCTATCCGAGATCGCTATATACACCGCGCATCGCACTGACATCTATCCGAGATCGCTATATACACCGCGCATCGCACTGACATCTATCTGAGATCGCTATATACACAGTGCATCGCACTGACATCTATCCAAGATCGCTATATACACCGTGCATCGCACTGACATCTATCCGAGATCTCCATATACACCGTGCATTGCAGTTACATCTATCCGATATCGCTATATACACCGCGCATCGCACTGACATCTATCCGAGATCGCTATATACACCGCGCATCGCACTGACATCTATCAGAGATCGCTATATACACCGTGCATCGCACTGGCATCTATCCGAGACTGCTATATACACGCGCATCGCACTTACATCTATTCGAGATTGCTATATACACCGCGTATCGCACTGACATCTATCCGAGATTGCTATATACACCGCGTATCGCACTGACATCTATCTGAGCTCGCAATATACACCGCGCATTGCACTGATGCCAACATCTATCCGAGAGTTCCCTTCACTGGAACTAAGGTGCCAATCCCAACCCCTGAAGAACAACCCCCCACCATAATCCCCCCTCCACCACATGATTTGGACCAGTGCACAAAGCAAGGTCCATAAAAACATGGATGAGCGAGTTTGGGGTGGAGGAACTTGACTGACCTGCACAGAGTCCTGACCTCAACCCGATGGAAAACCTTCAAGCGGAGACTGCGTGCCTGACCTCACAAATGCTCTTCTGGAAGAATGGTCAAACATCTCCATAGACACCCTCCTAAACCTTGTGGACGGCCTTCCCAGAAGAGGTGAAGCTGTTATAGCTGCAAAGGGCCAACTCAATATTGAACCCTCCGGACTAAGACTGGGATGTCATTAAAGGTCATGTGCGTGTAAAGGCAGGCGTCCCAATACTTTTGGCAATATAGTGTATGTGAACCCGACCTCAATGGCATTAAATTAGGGTTTACCTGGTAATTGTGTAAAAACAAAGCCTATAGCCCGCCCTGCTGGGTGGAAGTGGTAAATCTGAAACATTGATATTGTAATATTTACCTGCCTAACAAAAACACAAGGATTTAATAATAATATTATTGTTTATCTTTGTAAATAAAGGAAATATCTCCAGAAAACAAGCGTTATATTCTCGATACAATTCATTACACGTTTCCAATAAGATTTCATGTGGATTTTATTCATGTTATTTATCTGAAAAATTCTCCAAAAGCCCAGAGACTGCTGCTGGGTGCCGCCATATTGGATATGAGGCCAGCAGCCCCAGGGGGAGGCAACCCCAGCACGTCAGCTATTGGTCAGGGGCGATCCGTCCATTGGGGGGCACCCAGGTGCCGCCCCCTCTCTCCAAGCCAACCCCCCCCCCCCTATATGCAATGGATAGATCTATGCATAGCATGAATCTATCCATGGCCACCACAGCCACCCCCTATTCATGAATTACAGCGGCAGGGTTTTATTTTTATTTTTGAAGCACCTGATTGGAGCCAGAGGCTGTAATAGGCTTCAAAATAGGATGGGCTCAGGTTGTAGAGAGTGCGACCGAAGCCCACCCAGGTGTGTTGCAACAGCGAATGAATATTTGCTGTTGCAACACTGATCCTCCTCCCGGCCAACCGGGAAGCAGGTCTGATACCAGTCACCCCATTGGGTGAAAGGACAGGTGGTCCTATTGGAGGCCTAGGAGGAGGAGGGAGGAGCCGCATGGCGGAAGCGAGGAGTAGAAGAGCCGCTGGTGCCCGGGCCTCGCCGGTGCTCCTCGGATGCCCGCCAATGCCTGAATTGGAGCCACCTGTGCCCATCATATGCAGCCACCTGTGCCCATCAAATGCAGCCACCTGTGTCCATCAAATGCAGCCATTGTGCCCATTAAACGCACCCACTGTGCCCATCAAACGCAGTCATTGTGCCCATAGTATGCAGCCACATGTGCCCATCAAATGCAGCCACTTGTGCCCATCATATGCAGCCACCCGTGCCTATCAAATGCACTCACTTGTGCCCATCATATGCAGCCACCTGTGTCAACTGGGAAGCAGGTCTGATACCGGTCACCCCATTGGGTAAAAGAACAGGTGGTCCTATTGGAGGCCTAGGAGGAGGAGGGAGGAGCCGCATGGCGGAAGCGAGGAGTAGAAGAGCCGCTGGTGCCCAGGCCTCGCCGCTGCTCCTCGGATGCCCGCCAATGCCTGAATTGGAGCCACCTGTGCCCATCATATGCCCATCATATGCAGCCACATGTGTCCATCAAATGCAGCCATTGTGCACATTAAACGCAGCCACTGTGCCCATCAAACGCAGTCACTGTGCCCATAGTATGCAGCCACTTGTGCCCATCAAATGCAGCCACTTGTGCCCATCATATGCAGCCACCGTGCCCATAAAATGCAGCCACCCGTGCCTATCAAATGCACTCACTTGTGCCCATCATATGCAGCCACCTGTGCCAACTGGGAAGCAGGTCTGATACCGGTCACCCTATTGGGTGAAAGGACAGGTGGTCCTATTGGAGGCCTAGGAGGAGGAAGGAGCCGCATGGCGGAAGTGAGGAGTAGAAGAGCCGCTGGTGCCCGGGCCTCGCCGCTGCTCCTCGGAGCCACCTGTGCCCAACATATGCCCATCATATGCAGCCACCTGTGCCCATCAAATGCAGGCATTGTGCCCATCATATGCAGCCACCTGTGCCCATCAAACGCAGCCATTGTGCCCATAAAATGCAGCCACCCATGCCTATCAAATGCACTCACTTGTGCCCATCATATGCAGCCACCTGTGCTAACTGGGAAGCAGGTCTGATACCGGTCACCCCATTGGGTGAAAGGACAGGTGGTCCTATTGGAGGCCTAGGAGGAGGAGGGAGGAGCCGCATGGCGGAAGTGAGGAGTTGAAGAGCCGCTGGTGCCCGGGCCTCACCGCTGCTCCTCGGATGCCCACCAATGCCTGAATTGGAGCCACCTGTGCTCATCATATGCCCATCATATGCAGTCACCTGTGCCCATCAAATTCAGGCATTGTGCCCCATCAAACGCAGCCATTGTGCCCATCATATGCAACCACATGTGTCCATCAAATGCAGCCATTGTGCCCATCAAACGCAGTCATTGTGCCCATAGTATGCAGCCACTTGTGCCCATCATATGCAGCCACCTGTGCCCATCAAACGCAGCCATTGTTCCCATAAAATGCAGCCACCCGTGCCTATCAAATGCACTCACTTGTGCCCATCATATGCAGCCACCTGTGCCAACTGGGAAGCAGGTCTGATACCGGTTACCCGATTGGGTGAAAGGACAGGTGGTCCTATTGGAGGCCTAGGAGGAGGAGGGAGGAGCCGCATGGCGGAAGTGAGAAGAGACGTTGGTCCCCCGGCCTCGCCGCTGCTCCTCGGATGCCTGCCAATGCCTGAATTGGAGCCACTTGTGCCCATCATATGCAGCCACCTGCACCCATCAAATTCAGCCATCGTGCCCATCAAAAGCAGCCATTGTGCCCATCATATGCAGCCACTTGTGCCCATCAAATGCAGCCATTGTGCCCATCAAATGCAGCCATTGTGCCCATCAAACGCAGCCATTGTGCCCATAGTATGCAGCCACTTGTGCCCATCAAACGCAGCCATTGTGCCCATAGTATGCAGCCACTTGTGCCCATCATATGCAGCTGCTATTGGTGAACCTACAAGGGCATGATGAGATTTGTAGTTTCAGTACAGTGAATTCCTGGTTTGCCCCCCCCCCCCCCCCTTCTCTAGGGAGGTGGAGGAGCTGGACCAGCACAGACAGTAGACAAACACGCCTAGAAGAGGGCAATGACCTGCAGGGAGGGAATGGATTCTTCTTGGAATAGTCACATTTTCCCACATGTTCAGAAGCTCAAGTGAATGCAAAACAATGTAACAATTTCGTCATTAATACATTTCCAGGATGTGAAGTTATTTCTCATATTTATGTCTCTGTAAAGGAGAAAGTGGATGACGATGGAACTCCTTCGGTCACACTGTGTGTGTGTGTGTGTGTGTGTGTGTGTGTGTGTGTGTGTGTGTGTGTGTGTGTGTGTGTGTGTGTGTGTGTGTATATATATATATATATATATATATATATATACACACACTGTATACAGCTTATATAAAATAGACGATTGTTCTGTATTGTCAGGTGGAAGGTGGGTCTCATATATATATATATATATTTATATTGTGATATGAAGCTCAGTGCCTCGGATTATTTGTGAAAGTTGTTTGAAAACTCAAATATTAGAAATAGAGATAAAAGCCATAAATACATTATATGAAATGATTGACCTTTTCCTGAAAATCACAAAACAGATTTGTCAACTTTGCCTTTCTCTGACAGCAAAATAAAAATCCCCTCACTGTCAGATGAGATTCTGTCTCCTGCTTTTGCTTAACAAAAGTCAGATCTGCGGGGTGGGGGAAGGGCGATATAACCCAAGAAGTGTGGCACTCACCGTAGAGATGCCGCTCCTCATCCTCCTGCATACTCACAGCTGCAGGGGGGGGGTGTTAGTTGTCACACAAGCAGTGGCGGCTGGTGTTCAAAATTTTTTTTGGGGGGGGGGGGGTGCAAACTGAAAAATACTGAAACTCCCCCTCCCTATCAATTGCAGCCTCACTGTGCCCATCAAACGCAGCTACGTGAGCCCATCAAATGCAGCCACTTGTGCCCATCATATGAAGCCACCTGTGCCCATCATATGCAGCCACTGAGCCCATCCTATGCAGCAGCCACTTGTGCCCGTCATATACAGCCACCTGTGTCCATCAAATGCAGCCACTTGAGCCCATCAAATGCAGCCATTGTGCCCATCAAACCCAGCCACTTGTGCCCATCATATGAATCCACCTGTGCCCATCATATGCAGCCACCCGTGCCCATCAGATGCAGCCATTGTGCCCATCAAACGCAGCCACCTGTGTCCATCAAATGCAGCCATTGTGCCCGTCATATGCAGCCCCCTGTGCCCACCAAACGTTGCCATTATGCTCATGAAATGCAGCCACCTGTGCCGACCGACCACCCCCCTGTGCGCAGATTGCAGCTCCGGCACCCCCCTGTAACAGAGCCGAGGGGGCTTACTGTGGCACCATGTGCAGCAGCTCCTCTCAGAACGGCGGCTCCAGCACGAGTCTCCTCGCTCCTCTTCCTAAGCGCCAGGCATCCAATTGAGTGGCCTGGCACTTTGGCAAATCAGGAAGCAGGTCAGACGTCCTGCCTCCTGATTGGCGGGAGGAAGATTAGTGTGAAAATAGCAAAAATGTATTCGCTATGGTCACACAATTGGGTGGGATCAGGGCGCACGCTCTGCGTCCAGAGCCCACCCAAAATTAAAGCCTATCAGAGCCTCTGGCTGTAATCAGGTGCTTCAAAAAAGTATCACCACCTCCCGCCCCCCACCATAGGGATCCATGCATCCGGCGTCCTGAAAGGGGCCGGGCGCATGGATGGGGGGCGGCGCCCTTGTGCCCACAGTGCACGGGTCACCACTGCTCACAAGAAGAGGCTACAATACAATCCAAGAAACACATCTGGGTCTCCCAGCACTCCGTTCTCCATTTTATCAAAATTAGGCAAATTGAACTGAACTTTACTCTCTGGATCATCATTGGCTCTGTGGAATCCTTATGTTGCTAGGATTAGTAAATAGATAGGAAGGGAAGGGAGATTCGATTTACTTGTTGTAAACTTTTTTTTTTACATTTCTTCAGTTACTTTCTGGTTTCTGCCCTTGGCCACTATGATGTCATGCATCGCAGGAGTCTTCATGGGAGGAGGGGCTACCTCAGCTACGTACACCCTCCTGCCTGTATGCCTGAGCTAAGGGCAGAAGTAAATGCTACATAACTCATCTTCCCTTACAGCCAGAAATGCAGAGGGGGGGGGGGGGGGGGGTGTTTTTCAAAGTGATTTCTCAACAGAATTAAGCATGGAGACATGGATTGGTGGGGGAATAGATGGAGACATGGATGGATGGGGGAGTGGATGGAGACTTGGATGGATGGATGGGGGAGTGGATGGAGACTTGGATGGATGGATGGGGGAGTGGATGGAGACTTGGATGGATGGATGGGGGAGTGGATGGAGACTTGGATGGATGGGAGAATGGATGGAGACTTGGATGGATGGGAGAGGGGATGGAGACTTGGATGGATGGGAGAGTGGAAGGATACTTGGATGGATGACTGGGGGAGTGGATGGAGACTTGGATGACTGGGGGAATGGATGGAGACTTGGATGACTGGGGGAATGGATGGAGACTTGGATGCATGGGGGAGTGGATGGAGACTTGGATGGAGGAATAAATGGAGACATGGATGGATGGGGGAATGGATAGGGACATGGATGGAGACTTGGATGGATTGATGGATGGAGACATGGTTGGATGGGGGAAGAGGATGGAGACTCGGATGAATAGGGGAATGGATGGATGGATGGGGGAGAGGATGGAGACTCGGATGGATAGGGGAATGGATGGATGGATGGGGGAGAGGATGGAGACTCGGATGGATAGGGGAATGGATGGGGGAGAGGATGGAGACTCGGATGGATAGGGGAATGGATGGATGGAGACAATGATGGATGGATGGGGGACTGGATAGAGACATGAATGGATGGGGGAATGGATGGAAACTTGGATGGATGGGGGAATGGATTAGTGTATGGAGACACGGTTGGATGGAGGAATGGAGACATGGATAGATGGATGGGAGAATGGATGGAGACTTGGATGGATGGATGAGTGTATGGAAATATGGTTAGATGGGGGAAAGGATGGAGACATGGATGGATGGGGGAATGGATGAGTGTATAGAGACATGGTTGGATGGAGGAATGGAGACATGGATGGATGGGGGAATGGATGGATGAGTGTATGGAAACATGGTTAGATGGGGGAAAGGATGGAGACATGGATGGATGGATGAGTGTATGGAAACATGGTTAGATGGGGGAAAGGATGGAGACATGGATGGATGGGGGAGTGGATGGGGGAATGGATGGAGACATGGATGTATGGATGGGGGAGTGGATGGATGAGTGTATGGAAACATGGTTAGATGGGGGAAAGGATGGAGACATGGATGGATGGGGGAGTGGATGGGGGAATGGATGGAGACATGGATGTATGGATGGGGGAGTGGATGGATGAGTGTATGGAAACATGGTTAGATGGGGGAAAGGATGGAGACATGGATGGATGGGGGAGTGGATGGGGGAATGGATGGAGACATGGATGTATGGATGGGGGAGTGGATGGAGATGTGGATGAATTGATGGATGGGGACATGGATGGATGGATGGGGGAATGGATCAAAATTTGGATGGATGGGGGAGTTGGAGACATGGATGGATGGGAGAGTGGATGGAGACATGGATGGGGGAATGGATGGAGACTTGGATGGATGGGGGAGTGGATGGAGACTTGGATGGATGGGGGAGTGGATGGAGACTTGGATGGATGGGGGAGTGGATGGATGGGTGGATAGGGGAGTGGTTGGAGACATGGATGGATGGGGGAGTGGATGGAGACATGGATGGGGGGGTGGATGGATGGATGGGGTAATGGATGTAGACTTGGATGGATGGGGGAGTGGATGGAGACTTGGATGGATGGATGGGGGAGTGGATGGAGACATGGATGGGGGGGTGGATGGATGGATGGGGTAATGGATGTAGACTTGGATGGATGGGGGAGTGGATGGAGACTTGGATGGATGGATGGGGGAGTGGATGGAGACTTGGATGGATGGGGGAGTGGATGGATGGATGGGGGAGTGGATGGAGACTTGGATGGATGGGGGAGTGGATGGATGGATGGATGGGGGAGTGGATGGAGACATGGATGGGGGGGTGGATGGATGGATGGGGTAATGGATGTAGACTTGGATGGATGGGAGAGTGGATGGAGACTTGGATGGATGGATGGGGGAGTGGATGGAGACTTGGATGGATGGGGGAGTGGATGGATGGATGGGGGAGTGGATGGAGACTTGGATGGATGGGGGAGTGGATGGATGGATGGATGGGGGAGTGGATGGAGACATGGATTGGGGGGGGGGGAACTTTACTTTGAATAAAAAACAAAACAAATTAAATAGCGTTTTCAGTTTGTGGCTCTCAGGTCTGGTTTGGATCCTCTGATGTTGATACAATGAAGTCCGGGGATCTCTCGGGGGATGGGGGACTCCAGCAAATCCCGACTCTTGTCCTCTGCTCTCAATCCAAATCCTTCCCGCTCTGCCGCACTTCAACACCACAAAGAATTTCTCTATTCCCCGATAACGTCACACAGATTACGATTCATTGAACAGCTGCATCAGTCTCCCCAACCATTCCCACTAACGCATTCCACCCAAAAGGGCTTAGGCTAGGTTCACGCCCACAGCTGTGACCGAGTGCACATTCTTGTGTGTTCTCTGTACAGCAGTCCTCTCATTCCGATGGGATGCCGCATGTATGAGGAACATGGAAAAGAAGTCCACGACCCGTTTCCAAAAAGTGACACGCCGTTTGGTGCACACACATGCCTGGGTGTTCCGTTACCAATATTTGGCACTGCCAATGGGCACTGCATTTCTTTGCACAATTTTGTGTGTGTTCCCATAGCCTCAATCATAGATCTTTATCAATAAGCCCTTTTGGGTGAAACGCGTTAGTTTCAAAGATCCAAGGGGCAGTGACTGTTGCAGCAACTGTCAGTTTCAATAAACTGGAATCCGTGTGATGTCATCAGTGTGCAGAGAGTTATTTTCGCCCGACTCTTGTACACGATACATTGTTGCGTCCAACCAACCTCGACGTCCAGAAACCCGTTTTTTCGTTTTGGAATAATTGAGCCGAGACGATTTCTGTGAACCCACAAGGATTGGTTTTATTTTTTGTAATGAAAATATCATTGACAGTGAGCCATTGTCCACAGGAATTTAGTACAAAGATATGTCTTCTGGGAAATGTAGAAAATGGACGTGGCTCCTGGACTAGAAAGAAACGCGTAGAAAACAAAAAAATATTGGAAATGGATTAATAATGTTGAAGATGAAGATTTTTTTTATTTATTGGAATTAATTGACGTTAGTCTGCAGCTTCTTATTTCCCTTAGTGACGGATCCTCAATGAATGTATTTAAGGCACACCGCCCCCTTTTTATAATGACTGATCGGCAACATGGCCACCCCTTCCTGCCGAATCTAAAAATCACCTAAAAAGAAACGCGTGGAAAACAAATTCTTGAAAATGGGTTAGTAACATTGAAGATTTTATTTATTGGAATTAACATGTTAGTCAGCAGCTTCCCATTTCCCTTTGTTTGGGATCTTCAGTGAGAGGAGATTAAGGCGCATCGCTCACACCGTCCCTTCTCATACTATCACCGATGGGCAACATGGCCGCCCCTTCTCATACTATTGCCCATCTGCAACATGGCCGCCCCTTCTCATACTAATCGCCCATCTGCAACATGGCCGCCCCTTCTCACACTAATCGCCCATCTGCAACATGGCCGCCCCTTCTCACACTAATCGCCCATCTGCAACATGGCCGCCCCTTCTCATACTATTGCCCATCTGCAACATGGCCGCCCCTTCTCATACCATCACCAATTGGCAACATGGCCGCCCCTTCTCCTACCATCACCAATTGGCAACATGGCCGCCCCTTCTCCTACCATCGCCAACATGGCCGCCCCTTCTCATACTAATCGCCCATCTGCAACATGGCCGCCCCTTCTCACACTAATCGCCCATCTACAACATGGCCGTCCCTTCTCATACTATCGCCAATCGGCAACATAGCCGCCCCTTCTCATACTATCATCGATTGGCAACATGGCCGCCCCTTCTCATACTATTGTCCATCAGCAACATGGCCGCCCCTTCTCATACTATCGTCCATCAGCAACATGGCCGCCCCTTCTCATACTATCACCGATTGGCAACATGGCCGCCCCTTCTCATACTATCGCCCATCGGGAACACGGCCGCCTCTTCTAATACTATCACCGATCAGGAACATGGCCACTCATTCTCATACTATCGCCCAACAGCAACATGGCCACCCCATCACGAACATGGCCACCTCTTCTAATACTATCACCCATCGGCCTCCTTCCTTCCCATCGCCCATAAACATGGGCGCTCCTTTCTATCGCTCATCGGCAACATGACCACCCCTTCTTTCCTATCACCCATTGGCAACATGGGCGCCCCTTTTTATCTGACCACCAGCATGGCCTTCACTTCTTTCCCATCAGCGATCGGCAACTTTTTATCCTATCACCAATTGGCAACATGGCGCCCCCCCCCCCCCCCCCTTTAACATGGCTGTCCCTTTTTATCCTATCGCCCATCGGCAACATGGCTGCCCCTGATTATCATATCACCAATTGGCAACATGGCTGCCCCTTTTTACCCTATCGACCCAATGGAAACATGGCCGCCCCTTTTTTACCCTATCGCCCATCGGCAACTTGGCCGCCCCTTCCTGCCAGGTCAAAAAATCACCTAAAAAGAAACAAGTAGAAAACTAAAAATTCTCATCAACGGATTAGTAATGATGAAGATTTTATTGATTGGAATTATCTGAAGTTATTCTGCAGGTTCCCATTTCCCTTTGTGACGGATCCTCAACGAATCGCGATTAAGGTGCATTGTTCACTCCGCCCCTTTCTTATACTGTCACCGATCGGCAATACGGCCGCCCCTTCCTGCCAGGTCTAAAAATCACCTATAAAGACATTGATGAGGTTAGGCGCACATACAAACAAGGACGCTCATTAACAATTCAACGTATCGATCGGTAATCTGATCATTGGATGGATACAAAGTAATTTTCTCTACATTTCCTCACCCGTGTTATTTCCTGTAGGGAGTGTAGCGCCCCCTCTGGTCATACATTCCCCATACGGAGTTTAGCGCCCAATTTGGTCGTACATTTCCTGTAGGGAGTGTAGCACCCCCTCTGGTCATACATTCCCTATACGGAGTGTAGCGCCCCTTTTGGTCGTACATTTCCTGTAGGGAGTGTAGCGCCCCCTCTGGTAATATATTCCCTATAAGGAGTGTAGCGCCCCTTTTGGTCGTACATTTCCTGTAGGGAGTGTAGCGCCCCATTTGGTTGGACATTTCCTGTAGGGAGTGTAGCGCCCCCACGGGTTGTACATTCCCTATACAGAGTGTAGCACCCCATTTGGTTGGACATTTCCTGTAGGGAGTGTAGCGCCCCCTCTGGTAATATATTCCCTATAAGGAGTGTAGCGCCCCTTTTGGTCGTACATTTCCTGTAGGGAGTGTAGCGCCCCATTTGGTTGGACATTTCCTGTAGGGAGTGTAGCGCCCCCACGGGTTGTACATTCCCTATACAGAGTGTAGCACCCCATTTGGTTGTACTTTTCCTATAGGGAGTGTAGCGGCCCCTCTGGTCGTACATTCCCCATACGGAGTTTAGCGCCCAATTTGGTCGTACATTTCCTGTAGGGAGTGTAGCGCCCCCTCTGGTCATACATTCCCTATACGGAGTGTAGCGCCCCTTTTGGTCGTACATTTCCTGTAGGGAGTGTAGCGCCCCCTCTGGTAATATATTCCCTATAAGGAGTGTAGCGCCCCTTTTGGTCGTACATTTCCTGTAGGAGTGTAGCGCCCCATTTGGTTGGACATTTCCTGTAGGGAGTGTAGCGCCCCCACGGGTTGTACATTCCCTATACAGAGTGTAGCACCCCATTTGGTTGTACTTTTCCTATAGGGAGTGTAGCGGCCCCTCTGGTCGTACATTTCCTGTAGGGAGTGTAGCGCCCCATATGGTCGTACATTCCCTGTAGGGAGTGTAGCGGCCCCATCTGGTCGTACATTCCCTATCCGGAGTGTAGCGCCCCCTCTGGTCGTACATTTCCTATCCGGAGTGTAGCGCCCCATCTGGTCGTACATTTCCTATCCGGAGTGTAGCGCCCCCATCTGGTCGTACATTTCCTATCCGGAGTGTAGCGCCCCCATCTGGTCGTACATTTCCTATCCGGAGTGTAGCGCCCCCATCTGGTCGTACATTTCCTATCCGGAGTGTAGCGCCCCCTCTGGTCATACATTCCCTATCCGGAGTGTAGCGCCCCCATCTGGTGGTACATTTCCTATCCGGAGTGTAGCGCCCCCTCTGGTTGCACATTTCCTATACGGAGTGTAGCGCCCCCTCTGGTCGTACATTCCCTATCCGGAGTGTAGCGCCCCCTCTGGTCATACATTCCCTATCCGGAGTGTAGCGCCCCCATCTGGTGGTACATTTCCTATCCGGAGTGTAGCGCCCCCTCTGGTTGCACATTTCCTATACGGAGTGTAGCGCCCCCTCTGGTCGTACATTCCCTATCCGGAGTGTAGCGTCTCCATCTGGTCGTACATTTCCTATACGGAGTGTAGCGCCCCCATCTGGTCGTACATTTCCTATACGGAGTGTAGCGCCCCCTCTGGTCGTACATTTCCTATCCGGAGTGTAAAAAACGCATCATACTTGCATTAATTGTTAACGGCGCCCCAAAAACGGGCAGCGGACGCACGTTTGCGTGCGGGAAAAATAACTACGAAGCTTGACGCCCCCAAATAGGTGCTGGAGCCTCTTTGGGGTGTTTGCCGCCCACAGAGCCGCGTGTGAATGGAGCTGAAGGTGCTTCTGACCGGCGCACATTTAATTTTTGTGCATTTTTTTAGCAGCCTCTTAATTCCATGAGGTAGCCAAAAACCAGTGGAAGAAATCTTCCTAACTGCTCCAGGGACCGCCAGGGGGCCCCCCCCCCCCCCCGGAGAGATTTTCTCTCATTTCCCGTTTCATCGCACAGGAAGTGAAGAAATCGCACTTCCTTCCGTTGGGAAATGATAGTTTTCTGGCAGTGCACGCTGGTATGATTGGAAGCTTCTGGTCACTTCCATACCTGGCGGGTGAAGGTGAGCTCCAGATTGATTGGAAATCGCAGGGGGAATGTGGAGGCCGAGCACCCCCCCCCCCCCCCCCAGAAAACGCCCCATGCATGGGGTTTGTATGTTCCTACTATAATTATAAAGGCATCGAGTCCAGTGGAGCGACTGCCACTCATCCCCGCGCTACGGCCATCGCCACCGCCCTCAAAATGCCGGTTGCCTGGCTGTCATTGATGTAGAAGACAATCCGGGAAGATGGATACAGACGAGGAATTTGGATTTGTTGTCATTTACTGAATGCTCGTTTCCAGTCATTGACGTGAGGGGTGGGAGGGGCCAGCGATCCCCGCAGTCCCCTCATGGCAGGCGCAGGGTGGGAGGGGCCAGTGATCCCCGCATTCCCCTCATGGCAGGTATGCATGGGAGGGGCCAGCGATCCCCGCAATCTCCTCATGACGTGTACGCGGTGGGAGGGGTCAGCGATCCCCGCAGTTCCCTCATGGCAGGTGCGGGGTGGGAGGGACCAGCGATCCCCGCATGACGTGTACGTGATGGGAGGGGTCAGCAATGCCCGCAGTCCCCTCATGACGTGTACGCGGTGGGAGGGGTCAGCGATCCCTGCAGTTCCCTTATAACAGGTGCGGGGTGGGAGGGGCCAGCGATCCCCGCAGTCCCCTCATGATGTGTACGCGGTGGGAGGGGCCAGCGATCATCGCATTCCCCTCATGACAGGCACGTATGGGAGGGGCCAGCGATCCCCGTAGTCCCCTTATGACAGGTGCGCGGTGTGAGACGCTAGCAATCCCCTTATGACAAGTGCGTGGTGGGAGGGGCCAGCAATCCCAGCATTCTCCTCATGACAGGTGCACTTTACAGCCATGCTGAAGAACGGCCAGCGCCATATAGGTCCCTGTACTGGGGTCACCCATAATAATATATCAGAGCAAAGGGCACCTGTACTGGTCACTGATTGGTTAATGTGGGACACCGCACTGTGTGTGACCCTATCAGATCTGACCTTCTACACAAGGGAGCCAATGGTGGGTCAGCAGATTTGTGACCTCACAAAGCTGCCCAATCACTTGTAATAAAATGCGGTACTCCCTCCCCCTCCCGGGCCAGTTACAGGCTGAGGAGTGATCCGGCACAACTTCAACTTGAGTCCTTCCCAGAGGGGCGATTTTTTTAAATGCAATCTGACCGTTACAAAATCGCATGACACCCCATTGCCGGCAACAGAAACCATTCCATGTGCGCAGAGAAAGGTTCCTGTACTACTTCTTTACAATTTCAATGGCGGCTTGGAACTTCGTTTAACAGAAATCGCAATGAAATGGGAGGTGCGAGTCGCACTGATCTGAGGCTTTGAAATCGCGCTGAAGTTGCAAGAATTCAAAGCCGCACCAATGGGAACCGATTTTTAGGTGCGACTTGCTTGACATCTGTGCGACTTCGTTATATAGTTAGTAAGGTTGAATAAAGACCTGTCCATCCTGAGTGCCTGTCCACAATCGTCCCCCCTCTACATTGTGTCTCATTATATATTATTTAAGGTACCCATATATAGTGCCGTCAATTTACACGGCGCTCCGCCCAGACATCGCACACATCGGTCCCGACCCTCGAGCCCAAAATCCAAGATCCCAACACTCACCCATATACTGGGGACAATTTAGACAGAAGCCAATTAACCTACCTGCATGTCTTTGGGGTGTGGGAGGAAACCGGAGTACCCGGAGGAAACCCACACAGGCACAGGGAGAACATGCAAACTCCAGGCAGGTAGTGTCGTGGTTGGGATTCAAACCAGCGACCCTTTTTACTGCTAGGCGAGAGTGCTAAGCACTCTACCACGGGCCGCCGCCCGCTCCGACCCACCACCGGGCCGCCGCCCTCTCCGACCCACCACCGGGCCGCCGCCCTCTCCGACCCACCACCGGGCCGCCGCCCTCTCCGACCCACCACCGGGCCGCCGCCCGCTCCGACCCACCACCGGGCCGCCGCCCGCTCCGACCCACCACCGGGCCGCCGCCCTCTCCGACCCACCACCGGGCCGCCGCCCTCTCCGACCCACCACCGGGCCGCCGCCCTCTCCGACCCACCACGCCCTCTTCGACCCACCACCGACCCGCCGCCCTCTCCGACCCACCACCGGGCCGCCGCCCGCTCCGACCCACCACCGGGCCGCCGCCCTCTCCGACCCACCACCGGGCCGCCGCCCTCTCCGACCCACCACCGGGCCGCCGCCCTCTTCGACCCACCACCGACCCGCCGCCCTCTCCGACCCACCACCGGCCCGCCGCCTGCTCCAACCCACCACCGGCCCGCCGCCCGCTCCGACCCACCACCGCCCCCCCCCCCCCCGGGCTGCCGCCCTCTCCGACCCACCACCGACCCGCCGCCCTCTCCGACCCACCACCGGCCCGCCGCCTGCTCCAACCCACCACCGGCCCGCCGCCCGCTCCGACCCACCACCGACCCCCCCCCCCCCCCCGGGCTGCCGCCCGCTCCGACCCACCACCGGCCCGCCGCCCTCTCCGACCCACCGCCCGCTCCAACCCACCACTGAGCCTGCACAGATGTCTATGCCAGTCACACCTGAAAGTGCAAAAAAAATAGTGCAGGAACCTTTTTTTCATAGTGGGTGTGGCTCCGCAAAGTCGGAGTCGCACGGATTTGAACGCTTCCAATGCCGACAATAAACCTCGGGGCTGAGCCGCATTTTTCCATCCATTCCCTCTTCCAAGTAAATGGGGGCTCCTCTGCAAACACCCCAAAACCGAATGCAGATTCCTCATCAGAGATCAAGGCGAGTGTGAAGGAGCGCTTCCCCTCCCTACAGGCAGCAATGGAAGGGTAGGAGTGGGCGGAGCTAGGCCTGACACTGCAAAAGTCAGAATTTGCATAATATAAGCTCTGAGGATTTTCTTGAAGCCGGAACTCGCTCCCTGCAGTACAGGCTCTCTAAGTATCCATTGCTGTCAATGGCAGGGTGGGAGCAGACAAAATCAGCTGACTGAGCCAATCACTATCCACCGCTATGAAGACCAAACCCCCCCCCCCCCCCCCACCAGCCTGTCCTCCGCACCCAACTCAACATTTTTCCAAATAGTAAAGAACATTGCAAAATCTCCTCCCACCAACTGTGTTCTTGGCAGTGCTCCGCCTCCTAACCACGGATCTAGATTGCCCCGACCGATACAGAAGATCGGCGCAGACCGCCCCACCCCCCATGGCAGAACTAGAACATTCTGCATTAGCCACAGCGGACACTTCAAGAGCCTGCACAGACAAGACTACATGGAACACCGCAGGGAAGGCAGAACGATCCGCGCTGGTCAGGAGACGCGTTTTGTTGATTTCTTTAAATTCAGGAAAAAAAAATGTAAAAAAATTTGCATTTAAATTGAAAAAAATAAAATAAAAATACAAATCAAAAGATTCACTTTCCTTCCTGCAAAACCGGTTATTACCAGAAACAAAGATATGGGGGGGGGGGGGGGGGTCACCCTCTGTCTGTATTGGGTTCTATGCCGGGGGGAGGGGCCACCCTCTGTCTGTATTGAGTTCTGTGCCGGGGGGAGGGGCCACCCTCTGTCTGTATTGGTTTCTATGTGCTGGGGGGGCGGGGCCACCCTCTGTCTGTATTGGTTTCTATGTGCCGGGGGGCGGGGCCACCCTCTGTCTGTATTGGGTTCTATGTGCTGGGGGGGGGGGGGGCACCCTCTGTCTGTATTGGGTTCTATGTGCCGTGGGCGGGGCCACCCTCTGTCTGTATTGGGTTCTATGTGCTGGGGGCGGTGCCACCCTCTGTCTGTATTGGGTTCTATGTGCTGGGGGGGGGGCACCCTCTGTCTGTATTGGGTTCTATGTGCCGTGGGCGGGGCCACCCTCTGTCTGTATTGGGTTCTATGTGCTGTGGGCGGGGCCACCCTCTGTCTGTATTGGGTTCTATGTGTCGGGGGGCGGGGCCACCCCTCTGTCTGTATTGGGTTCTATGTGCCGGGGGGCGGGGCCACCCTCTGTCTGTATTGGGTTCTATGTGCCGGGGGGCGGGGCCACCCTCTGTCTGTATTGGGTTCTATGTGCCGGGGGGCGGGGCAGAGGTCACCCTTTGTCTGTATTGAGTTCTATGTGCCGGGGGGGCGGGGGTCATCAAGCTTCTCTACCAATCCCTCCATATGGGGTGTGCAGTAAACCTCCGCGTGTGACGGGGGGCTCATCCTCATCCTGCGTGTGTACTGGGGGGGTGTTGTAACCCGGTATCAGCCCCATGCAGTCCCTGTACAGCGGAGCTCAGACTGGGGGAAGGGAGGAGAGCTAGCAGTTCATGTAGGGTTCCCTTATCCCTCATCTTCAATTGTATAGTAACCGCTTTCAATTTTGTCTGCACCTGTTGGTGCCATAGATCCTGTATATCAATGTGCTGACAAGGAGCATGCTGATAGGAGGAGAGAGCGGAGAGACAAGAGAACTGAGCTCATCGCTTTGTTGCCTCCTCTCCCTTCCCTGTCCAATCACAGGCTGGGGGGCGGTTCCAGGACAGCCTGGGCTTAGAGGAAGTGGGCGGAATGATGACGGCAGTCAGTAAACCAGAAGACTAATGACATCTAGTGGTGGAAATGTAATATTACAGGACAGCTCCAGATTGAAAAAAAAAAAAAAAAGGAGAGAACTGCAATTAAAATTTGCTACATTTTCTTTTTGCTCTTTATTTTCCTTTTCTTCCCATGTTTTATAGAAGCCAATTGGCTGGGGGCTCAGCGTGATCTGATGTGTGCTTTGCATGCCTCCTCCTCTCCGATTCGCTGCAGAGCGGAGCTGCTAATTAAAATGGGAACATCAGAACCCCGCCGTACCTGTACAGGTTCTTAGATGTATTTTATCTCTACCCGAAGAACCCCCCCCCCCCCCCACAGGAAGTGAAGATTCGTAGGTTGCTTTGCACGCACCGCCATCTTCCCCGCTCCATACAGACATTAAAAAGTAAAAAATAAATAAAATAAAAAACCTCAAATGTCAAATTGTTAAAATTTGTGGAAATATTTTACATTTTTGCTCCTCGCAGAGGAAGTCTCAAACTTCGCAAACCAACAAAACACGGCGGGTGACCGGCGCCGGCCGCGCCTGCGTACGCCGCAGTGTACAGAGCCGTCCATTGCCAGGGAGGGGGAGTTTCCCTTCAGACTATTGCTGGGATAGGTCGGGGGGAGGAGAAGGCGGAGTGAAGGAAATATGAGAACGGCGTGTTGTGGTCATCGATGGCGCCCTGCGAAAACGGAACATTCAAAACATGCGAAAAATCGCGGCCATGTTCCCCCTCCCTCAACAGTCTCCAGCCGGGAAGTGACGTCTCTACACCTCATCTACCCCCAGCTTGTCCTCCTCCTCCATCTGGGCCTCCTTGTACAAGAACGTCAGAAGGAAAAGTGCAATGTCCATGGATGACCAGTAGGCGGTGTGCGACGTCATGGCCGACCAGTATCTGCTCTCCACCAATCCCTCACGCAGCTCAAAATCGATCCGATGCTCCAACTCCACCGCTGAAAGAAAACAAACATCATCATTATAAGATCTGTCTTCATACCGCTAAAGAGAGGCGGGGGAGGGGATTACATATACAAATATATTGCCCCAGATATGTGGTGGCTGCATTCGTTTTCTTTATTCTCACCTGGTGATTCCCACAAATACCTCACTTCCTGTCCTGGGTGACAACACTCACTGCAATGTATGTATAGAGCAGTGGTCTCCCAACTCCGGACCTTTGGCCCTTGGAGGACTATGCCTCCCACTGACGCCCAACGGTGGGGCGCCACGCCCCCCGCTGACGGCCAACTCCCACCGATGGGACGCTATTCCTCCCACTGAAACCCGACAATGGGACGCTATTCCTCCCACTGGAATCCGACAATGGGACGCTATTCCTCCCACTGGAACCTGACAATGGGACGCTATTCCTCCCACTGGAATCCGACAATGGGACGCTATTCCTCCCACTGGAACCCGACAATGGGACGCTATTCCTCCCACTGGAACCCGACAATGGGGCGCTATTCCTCCCACTGAAACCCGACAATGGGGCGCTATTCCTCCCACTGAAACCCGACAATGGGGCGCTATTCCTCCCACTGAAACCCGACAATGGGGCGCTATTCCTCCCACTGAAACCCGACAATGGGGCGCTATTCCTCCCACTGGAACCCGACAATGGGGCGCTATTCCTCCCACTGAAGCCCGACAATGGGGCGCTATTCCTCCCACTGAAACCCGACAATGGGGCGCTATTCCTCCCACTGGAACCCGACAATGGGGCGCTATTCCTCCCACTGAAACCCGACAATGGGGCGCTATTCCTCCCACTGAAACCCGACAATGGGACGCTATTCCTCCCACTGGAATCCGACAATGGGACGCTATTCCTCCCACTGGAACCTGACAATGGGACGCTATTCCTCCCACTGGAATCCGACAATGGGACGCTATTCCTCCCACTGGAACCCGACAATGGGACGCTATTCCTCCCACTGGAATCCGACAATGGGGCGCTATTCCTCCCACTGAAACCCGACAATGGGACGCTATTCCTCCCACTGGAACCCGACAATGGGACGCTATTCCTCCCACTGGAACCCGACAATGGGACGCTATTCCTCCCACTGGAACCAGACAATGGGACGCTATTCCTCCCACTGAAACCCGACAATGGGACGCTATTCCTCCCACTGGAACCCGACAATGGGGTGCTATTCCTCCCACTGGAATCCGACAATGGGACGCTATTCCTCCCACTGGAATCCGACAATGGGACGCTATTCCTCCCACTGGAACCCGACAATGGGACGCTATTCCTCCCACTGGAATCCGACAATGGAGCGCTATTCCTCCCACTGGAACCCGACAATGGGGCGCTATTCCTCCCACTGAAACCCGACAATGGGGCGCTATTCCTCCCACTGAAACCCGACAATGGGGCGCTATTCCTCCCACTGAAACCCGACAATGGGGCGCTATTCCTCCCACTGAAACCCGACAATGGGGCGCTATTCCTCCCACTGGAACCCGACAATGGGGCGCTATTCCTCCCACTGAAACCCGACAATGGGGTGCTATTCCTCCCACTGGAATCCGACAATGGGACGCTATTCCTCCCACTGGAATCCGACAATGGGACGCTATTCCTCCCACTGGAACCCGACAATGGGACGCTATTCCTCCCACTGGAATCCGACAATGGAGCGCTATTCCTCCCACTGGAACCCGACAATGGGGCGCTATTCCTCCCACTGAAACCCGACAATGGGGCGCTATTCCTCCCACTGAAACCCGACAATGGGGCGCTATTCCTCCCACTGAAACCCGACAATGGGGCGCTATTCCTCCCACTGAAACCCGACAATGGGGCGCTATTCCTCCCACTGGAACCCGACAATGGGGCGCTATTCCTCCCACTGAAGCCCGACAATGGGGCGCTATTCCTCCCACTGAAACCCGACAATGGGGCGCTATTCCTCCCACTGGAACCCGACAATGGGGCGCTATTCCTCCCACTGAAACCCGACAATGGGGTGCTATTCCTCCCACTGGAACCCGACAATGGGACGCTATTCCTCCCACTGAAACCCGACAATGGGGCGCTATTCCTCCCACTGAAACCCGACAATGGGACGCTATTCCTCCCACTGGAACCCGACAATGGGACGCTATTCCTCCCACTGGAACCCGACAATGGGACGCTATTCCTCCCACTGAAACCCGACAATGGGGCGCTATTCCTCCCACTGAAACCCGACAATGGGGCGCTATTCCTCCCACTGAAACCCGACAATGGGACGCTATTCCTCCCACTGAAACCCGACAATGGGGCGCTATTCCTCCCACTGAAACCCGACAATGGGGCGCTATTCCTCCCACTGAAACCCGACAATGGGGCGCTATTCCTCCCACTGAAACCCGACAAAGGGGCGCTATGCCTCCCACTGAAACCCGACAAAGGGGCGCTATGCCTCCCACTGAAACCCGACAAAGGGGCGCTATGCCTCCCACTGGAACCCGACAATGGGACGCTATTCCTCCCACTGGAACCCGACAATGGGACGCTATTCCTCCCACTGGAACCCGACAATGGGACGCTATTCCTCCCACTGGAACCCGACAAAGGAGCGCTATGCCTCCCACTGAAACCCGACAAAGGGGCGCTATGCCTCCCACTGGAACCCGACAATGGGACGCTATTCCTCCCACTGGAACCCGACAATGGGACGCTATTCCTCCCACTGAAACCCGACAATGGGGTGCTATTCCTCCCACTGGAACCCGACAATGGGACGCTATTCCTCCCACTGAAACCCGACAATGGGGCGCTATTCCTCCCACTGAAACCCGACAATGGGACGCTATTCCTCCCACTGGAACCCGACAATGGGACGCTATTCCTCCCACTGAAACCCGACAATGGGGCGCTATTCCTCCCACTGAAACCCGACAATGGGGCGCTATTCCTCCCACTGAAACCCGACAATGGGACGCTATTCCTCCCACTGAAACCCGACAATGGGGCGCTATTCCTCCCACTGAAACCCGACAATGGGGCGCTATTCCTCCCACTGAAACCCGACAATGGGGCGCTATTCCTCCCACTGAAACCCGACAAAGGGGCGCTATGCCTCCCACTGAAACCCGACAAAGGGGCGCTATGCCTCCCACTGAAACCCGACAAAGGGGCGCTATGCCTCCCACTGGAACCCGACAATGGGACGCTATTCCTCCCACTGGAACCCGACAATGGGACGCTATTCCTCCCACTGGAACCCGACAATGGGACGCTATTCCTCCCACTGGAACCCGACAAAGGAGCGCTATGCCTCCCACTGAAACCCGACAAAGGGGCGCTATGCCTCCCACTGGAACCCGACAATGGGACGCTATTCCTCCCACTGGAACCCGACAATGGGACGCTATTCCTCCCACTGAAACCCGACAATGGGACGCTATTCCTCCCACTGGAACCCGACAATGGGACGCTATTCCTCCCACTGAAACCCGACAATGGGACGCTATTCCTCCCACTGGAACCCGACAAAGGGACGCTATGCCTCCCACTGAAACCCGACAATGGGGCGCTATGCCTCCCACTGGAACCCGACAATGGGACGCTATGCCTCCCACTGGAACCCGACAATGGGACGCTATTCCTCCCACTGGAACCCGACAATGGGACGCTATTCCTCCCACTGGAACCCGACAATGGGACGCTATGCCTCCCACTGGAACCCGACAATGGGACGCTATTCCTCCCACTGGAACCCGACAATGGGACGCTATTCCTCCCACTGGAACCCGACAATGGGACGCTATTCCTCCCACTGGAACCCGACAAAGGAGCGCTATGCCTCCCACTGGAACCCGACAAAGGAGCGCTATGCCTCCCACTGAAACCCGACAAAGGGGCGCTATGCCTCCCACTGGAACCCGACAATGGGACGCTATTCCTCCCACTGGAACCCGACAAAGGGGCGCTATGCCTCCCACTGAAACCCGACAATGGGGCGCTATGCCTCCCACTGGAGCCTGACAATGGGACGCTATTCCTCCCACTGGAACCCGACAATGGGACGCTATTCCTCCCACTGAAACCCGACAAAGGGGCGCTATGCCTCCCACTGAAACCTGACAAAGGGGCGCTATGCCTCCCACTGGAACCCGACAATGGGACGCTATTCCTCCCACTGAAACCCGACAATGGGACGCTATTCCTCCCACTGAAACCCGACAATGGGACGCTATTCCTCCCACTGAAACCCGACAATGGGACGCTATTCCTCCCACTGGAACCCGACAATGGGGCGCTATGCCTCCCACTGAAACCCAACAATGGGGCGCTATTCCTCCCACTGGAACCCGACAATGGGACGCTATTCCTCCCACTGAAACCCGACAATGGGACGCTATTCCTCCCACTGAAACCCGACAATGGGACGCTATTCCTCCCACTGAAACCCGACAATGGGACGCTATTCCTCCCACTGAAACCCGACAATGGGGCGCTATTCCTCCCACTGAAACCCGACAATGGGACGCTATTCCTCCCACTGGAACCCGACAATGGGGCGCTATGCCTCCCACTGAAACCCAGCAATGGGGCGCTATGCCTCCCACTGGAACCCGACAATGGGACGCTATTCCTCCCACTGGGGCACTTACGTTGGCGGCCAATAAGGGCGCGACCATTACAGTGATAGAATGCCAGCCTTACAGACCACTGGCATCATCGGTTCTGCCCGGAACGTTGTGGGCACCATCAGATGGAAGGTCAATTTCACACAATGCAACCACCTAACCTCCAGAAGGTTTTACCCCCTTCATGACCAGGCCTTTTTTTTTCACGATTTTTTTTTTCACTATTCAGCACTGCGCTACTATAACCGGTAATTGCGCGGTCATGTAACGATCTACGCAAAGTTTTTCACACAATAGAGCTTTCTTTTGGTGGTATTTCATCACCTCTGGGGGTTTTTTGCAAAAAATGTAAAAAAAACAACAAAAATAAAACCTATCCAATAAAATTAAAGACATTTCTTCAAAAAAATAAAATAAACTCATTGGTCAAGGCCTGGAGTGACACAGAATCAGATGCTAAAGCTGCGGACAAATCAGAATCTGCAGGAGAAATTATGAAATGATGGTAAATGAGAGTATGACTGGTTAATATTGATTAACCCTATAGCTTCTGCACCTTCCCGACAGTTCTATAGTTACATTGGTCGTAGATTTCCCCTTTTGTTTTTTTTTGCATTATTTATGTTTTAAGATAATATTTGGATTTTTTTTTTTTTAAACACTGAAAATAATAATAAAAAAAAACAAAAAAATATATATAAAAACCACAAGGGATGGTTAGAGACCGCGGGCATGCCACAAGAGATATTTATATATATATAAAAAAAAAAATGAAACAGAAGAAGAATCGGCAGGAGAGGGTGTGAAGGAGGGCGAAGGACGCGGAGGAGGGCGAAGGACGCGGAGGAGGGCGAAGGTCGCGGAGGAGGGCGAAGGACACGGAGGAGGGCGAAGGACACGGAGGAGGGCGAAGGAGGGCGAAGGAAACGGAGGAGGGCGAAGGACACGGAGGAGGGCGAAGGACACGGAGGAGGGCGAAGGACGCGGAGGAGGGCGAAGGACACGGAGGAGGGCGAAGGACGCGGAGGAGGGCGAAGGTCGCGGAGGAGGGCGAAGGACACGGAGGAGGGCGAAGGACACGGAGGAGGGCGAAGGAGGGTGAAGGAAACGGAGGAGGGCGAAGGACACGGAGGAGGGCGAAGGAGGGCGAAGGACACGGAGGAGGGCGAAGGACACGGAGGAGGGCGAAGGACACGGAGGAGGGCGAAGGACACGGAGGAGGGCGAAGGTCGCGGAGGAGGGCGAAGGTCGCGGAGGAGGGCGAAGGACGCGGAGAAGGGCGAAGGTCGCGGAGAAGGGCGAAGGTCGCGGAGAAGGGCGAAGGTCGCGGAGGAGGGCGAAGGACGCGGAGGAGGGCGAAGGACGCGGAGGAGGGCGAAGGACGCGGAGGAGGGCGAAGGTCGCGGAGGAGGGCGAAGGTCGCGGAGGAGGGCGAAGGACGCGGAGGAGGGCGAAGGACGCGGAGGAGGGCGAAGGTCGCGGAGGAGGGCGAAGGACGCGGAGGAGGGCGAAGGACGCGGAGGAGGGCGAAGGACGCGGAGGAGGGCGAAGGACGCGGAGGAGGGCGAAGGACACGGAGGAGGGCGAAGGTCGCGGAGGAGGGCGAAGGTCGCGGAGGAGGGCGAAGGACGCGGAGGAGGGCAAAGGTCGCGGAGAAGGGCGAAGGTCGCGGAGGAGGGCGGAGGAGGGCGAAGGACGCGGAGGAGGGCGAAGGTCGCGGAGGAGGGCGAAGGTCGCGGAGGAGGGCGAAGGACGGGGGAAGGTCGCGGAGGAGGGCGAAGGTCGCGGAGGAGGGCGAAGGACGCG
The DNA here is from genome assembly GCF_037356315.1 of Lithobates pipiens. Taxonomy (NCBI): domain Eukaryota; kingdom Metazoa; phylum Chordata; class Amphibia; order Anura; family Ranidae; genus Lithobates; species Lithobates pipiens. Next base: position 1,673,462 of record NW_027507825.1, read on the forward strand.
GAGGAGGGCGAAGGACGCGGAGGAGGGCGAAGGTCGCGGAGGAGGGCGAAGGTCGCGGAGGAGGGCGAAGGTCGCGGAGGAGGGCGAAGGTCGCGGAGAAGGGCGAAGGTCGCGGAGGAGGGCGAAGGACGCGGAGGAGGGCGAAGGACGCGGAGGAGGGCGAAGGACGCGGAGGAGGGCGAAGGACACGGAGGAGGGCGAAGGTCACGGAGGAGGGCGAAGGTCACGGAGGAGGGCGAAGGACGCGGAGGAGGGCGAAGGACGCGGAGGAGGGCGAAGGTCACGGAGGAGGGCGAAGGACGTCGACACATCCAACGCATTCCATTCATTGTCGGAGTTGCTCTTTAAGATCGCCTAAAATGAATGTCTGAAGATGTGATTGCTCGCTGTTCATAGGAGGACGACTCTTCACGTGCACGGCCGCACACAACGCTCCGAATGGATGATGAGAATCTTAACGAAGAGACAATACTGGGCCGAGTCCAAACACTGATCTCATTTCCTCCTCCACAGGGACCGGCCCAAGCACTCATCTCCTACGTATGGATCTTATCAGACCGAGGCTCATCAGTGCAAGCTACAGAGAGCGTCTATCAGAGCCCATTCACAATACATCCATACACCACTACAGAGACCATGGGCAGCACAGGAAACCTTTAACCCTTTCATTGCCAGGAGACTATTGCAGACATTTAAAAATAAATTTAGACCTGAAGATTACAGAAAACCCCCAAACATGATATCACGTCTGAAAGCAGACCCCCTGGAGAATAAAATAGCGGCAGCTCTCATTTTCTATGTTACACGATAATATAGCAACATTTTATTAACCACTTGTTGATCGAACTATAACCAAATGACTGCTACAGCGCGGCCGTCCGGTTCTAGGATGCCGTCACCTGACAGCGTCTTGTGATCGCACGCGCTCCATGGGCGCTCTGCAATCGCAGTGTCCTGAGGACACTGATCACATATTGGCGGTAAAGAGCCAATCAACTGCTCTTTACCAAGTGATCAACTGTGTCCAATCACAGATGATAGCGGATGTCAACAGATGCCGGCATCGGGCACTCTTCTCCTCGCGCTGACAGCATGAGGATCAGTGCTGCCCAGTAGTGCTGCCCATCAGTGCCACCCAGTGTCCATTAGTTCTGTCCATCAGTGCCCACTAGTGCTGCTCATTAGTTCTGTCCATCAGTGCCACCCATCAGTGCCCACTAGTGCTGCCCATTAGTTCTGTCCATCAGTGCCCACTAGTGCTGCCCATTAGTTCTGTCCATCAGTGCCCACTAGTGCTGCTCATTAGTTCTGTCCATCAGTGCCACCCATCAGTGCCCACTAGTGCTGCCCATTAGTTCTGTCAATCAGTGCCACCCATCAGTAACCACTAGTGCTGCCCATTAGTTATGTCCATCAATGCCCACTAGTGGTGCTCATTAGTTCTGTCCATCAGTGCCCAGCAGTGCTGCCCATCAGTGCCACCCAGTTCCCATTAGTTCTGTCCATCAGTGCCCACTAGTGCTGCCCATTAGTTCTGTCCATCAATGCCCACTAGTGCTATCCCATTAGTTCTGTCCATCAATGCCCACTAGTGCTATCCCATTAGTTCTGTCCATCAATGCCCACTAGTGCTGCCCATTAGTTCTGTCCATCAATGCCCACTAGTGCTGCCCATTAGTTCTGTCCATCAGTGCCCACTAGCGCTGCCCATCAGTGCCCACTAGTGCTGCCCATTAGTTCTGTCCATCACTGCCCACTAGTGCTACCCATTAGTTCTGTCCATCAGTGTTGCCCAGCAGCGCTGCCCATTAGTTCTGTCCATCAGCGCTGCCCATTAGCGACCACTAGTGCTGCCCATTAGCACCTCCTCATCACTGCTTTCTTATCAGCGCCGCCCCATCAGTGCCATTCCACCAGTGCACATCAGTGCCGCTTCCCTCCAGCGCTGCCCCACCAGTGCACATCAGCGCCGCTCCCCCTCCATTGTCCACCAGCACCACCCCCATCAGTGCCGGAGAAAAATGACCCCTTGGCACAATTTTATAACAAAATATGAAGATTCCCCCCACCCCACAAAATCGTAAATTTTTTTTTAATTCATGTAGCAAAAATGAGAAAACTCAGCAGTGATTAAATACCACCAAAAGAAAAGCTCTATTTGTGTGAAAAAAATCAATAACAATATCACGTGTGTGCCGTGTCACATGACCGTGTAATTGTCAAAGTGTGACAGCGCTGAAAGCTGAAAATTGGCCTGGGTCTGAAGGGGGTAAAAGAGCCCGGTAGGCGAATGACCAAGCATGAAATTTCAGTAAAAAATACATTTAATTTTAATAACTATAAATTTGTGTGTTTCTGCAAAACACCAAACTTCAGTCCCTCATTCATAATCTCCATCGTGATGCCTAAAAGGCCCAGAATTATTGATCTCACTTCAGTACACATCTGGAACAAGGTTTTCATACACGCCCCGGGGCAGGTCAGGTGCAATTCTTTGGGGGGTTTAAATGCTTTTTTTTCTTCTTACAAATACTTTACAAACACACAGGGAACAAATCCAGGATTTTTAAAAAGGCTTACCTGTAAAATCCTTTTCTTTGATGTACATCAGGGGACACAGAGCCATAGTAATTACTATGTGGGTTATTTCGGACCGACAGGTGATGGACACTGGCACGCCCCTAAAGGCGTGTACTCCCCTACATAACCCCTCCCATTACTGGGAGTCCTCAGTTTTGTAGCCAAGCAATCAGTGGCGTAACTAGAACCTTCAGGGCCCCGATGCAAGAAACCATGAAGGGCCCCTCTGAACCCCAGCCAGGGCCCTTCCCTCCGAGTCCGGCGGTGGAACTCCAGGGCGTGGTCACAGGTATGACCTTTGTGAGCCCTGTAGTTCCACCACTGGTATCAGTAGTTTTTTTTATTATTTTTTTTTTTAATTTTTAGGCGCCCCACTGGGGGACTGTCCCTAGGCAGAATGGGGTCCCCGTCCCCAGAAGAGATGAGGTCCTTTTCTCTAGGGCAGATGAAGTTACTGCCCCCAGGTGAGAAGGGGTCCCTGTCCCCAGGGGAGGTGGGGGTCCCTGTCCCCACGTGAGAAGGGGCCCCTGTCCCCAGGGGCAGATGAAGGGGGTAAGTAATGGTGTGTGGGGGATGGGGTCCTCTCACTCACCATGACCAAGCTGTAGGCCGCGCACTGCATCTGTGTGCTTAAAGTTTGTTTACCCGGGAGAAGTATGCAGTGCAGTGTGGGGGGGGGGGGGGGGGCGGGACTCTGGCTGGGGAGAACAGACATTGGACTGAGCGGCAATGTATGGAGCAGGAGAGGGGTACTCTGAGGAGCCGGCCGAGGACACAGGTCATGCGGGGAATGCACAACTAAAGAAAAGGATTTTACAGGCAAGCTGTTATAAAAAATCCTGTTTTTTTATATCAGGGGACACAGAGCCATAGTACTTACTATGTGGGATGTCCCATAGCAATGCCAACTGAAGGGAGGGAGACAACAAAACAGCACATCTTCACTCGTGACCAACACCTTAGAGACTGACGAAAAAACTGAGGACTCCCAGTGACGGGAGGGGTTATATAGGGAGGACTCCCAGTGACGGGAGGGGTTATATAGGGAGGACTCCCAGTGACGGGAGGGGTTATATAGGGAGGACTCCCAGTGACGGGAGGGGTTATATAGGGAGGACTCCCAGTGACGGGAGGGGTTATATAGGGAGGACTCCCAGTGACGGGAGGGGTTATATAGGGAGGACTCCCAGTGGTGGGAGGGGTTATATAGGGAGGAATCCCAGTGACGGGAGGGGTTATATAGGGAGGACTCCCAGTGGTGGGAGGGGTTATATAGGGAGGACTCCCAGTGACGGGAGGGGTTATATAGGGAGGACTCCCAGTGACGGGAGGGGTTATATAGGGAGGACTCCCAGTGACGGGAGGGGTTATATAGGGAGGACTCCCAGTGACGGGAGGGGTTATATAGGGAGGACTCCCAGTGACGGGAGGGGTTATATAGGGAGGACTCCCAGTGGTGGGAGGGGTTATATAGGGAGGACTCCCAGTGATGGGAGGGGTTATATAGGGAGGACTCCCAGTGACGGGAGGGGTTATATAGGGAGGACTCCCAGTGGTGGGAGGGGTTATATAGGGAGGACTCCCAGTGGTGGGAGGGGTTATATAGCGAGGACTCCCAGTGATGGGAGGGGTTATATAGGGGAGTACACTTCTTGTCTTAGGACGTGGCAGTGTCCATCACCTATCAGTGGCCCTATAACCCACATAGTAAGTACTATGGCTCTGTGTCTCCTGATGTATGAAAGGAAATGTAATTTTTTATATTTTGACAGGTTCCATTTCCAATTTTATTTCATATATTATGAGAAAATCGGGAGTCTTTTGGACCTGCCTTCCATTGAAGTTAATGGAGCACAGATGACGCTGCATTAGCTTCTATGTCCGGAGAGGGTCCTCAGCTCAGTACACAGAACTGTCTCCTCACCCCTCTGGCAGCAGTTATAGAGAGAAGAGAAGGTTTGCTCTCCCTGCAGCTTCTACAGGACTAAATAGATGAGGTTCAGACCTGAAGACCAACCTGCGGGGTCCAGAGATCCGGAGACGCTGTGCGGAAGCGACGTTGTGCTCGCGCTCTGGCTTTGTATTGATTTTTTGTCCTCCCCCTCGGCGGTTTCCTTTACTTCGTAGTTGGCTGCACTAGAACGTGCAAATCTTGAGAATAGCATTCCCCCCAGACCCTTCCCGATGCTGGCGGCACCTGCAGGAAGATACACAGAATGAGACAGACAGACACAGACTGCCACCTAGTGGCTGGAATAGATTATGCAGGCTGCCACATTCACAGTCTATGCGTTATTCCCCTCGTGGCTTTATGCTGCACTCTATACAACTTTCTAATGCATCTAGTGAACGCCATGGGATGCTGTCAGTGACAGCACTTCCCTTGACAGGCCGACAACGCTAAGCCATTGCCTTTTTAATTAGCAGCAGCATTGCCAGCCTGCTGTGGGAGCCACTTCAGTTGTCTGCTGCAAAGCTCAATGACAAACCGAAGGAACGCAAAAAAATAAAAATAAATAGCAACTTTTTTTTTTATTCTGCATTAAAAACGTACGGTCTACATACACTTTACAGCATTGATTTTTTATCAAGTCCTCTTATGTAAGGGTACCTTAATGCAAGACTGAGCTTCTAGGGGAGTGGGGGGCAAGGGGAAGGCCCTTATGTAAAATTGGGGGGGGGGGGGGGGGGAGTGTGAGTCAAAAGGGGAGACCCTCATCCAAGGGAGGGCCCCTCATGCAAGGAGGAAATCTGGGGGGGGGGGGGCAGAGCCCTCATACAAGGAAGATATCTGGGAGGGGAGCAGCACCCTCGTGCAAGGAGGATATCTGGGAGGGGGGCAGAACCCTCGTGCAAGGAGGATATCTGGGAGGGGGGCAGAACCCTCGTGCAAGGAGGATATCTGGGAGGGGGGCAGAACCCTCGTGCAAGAAAATTTGGGAGGGCAGAAGCCTCGTGCAAGGAGGAAATCTGGGAGGGGGCAGAACCCTTGTGCATGGAGGAAATCTGGGAAGGGGGCAGAACTCTTGTGCACGGAGGAAATTTGGGGGGGCAGAAGCCTCGTGCAAGGAGGAAATCTGGGAGGGGGGCAGAACCCTTGTGCACGGAGGAAATTTGGGGGGGCAGAAGCCTCATGGAAGGAGGAAATTTGGGGGGGCAAAACCCTCATGCAAGGAGGAAATCTGGGGGGGCAAAACCCTCATGCAAGGAGGAAATCTGGGGGGCAGAACCCTCATGCAAGGAGGAAATCTGGGGGGCAGAACCCTCATGCAAGGAGGAAATCTGGGGGGCAGAACCCTCATGCAAGGAGGAAATCTGGGGGGCAGAACCCTCATGCAAGGAGGAAATCTGGGGGGCAGAACCCTCATGCAAGGAGGAAATCTGGGGGGCAGAACCCTCATGCAAGGAGGAAATCTGGGGGCAGAACCCTCATGCAAGGAGGAAATCTGGGGGGCAGAACCCTCATGCAAGGAGGAAATCTGGGGGGCAGAACCCTCATGCAAGGAGGAAATCTGGGAGGCAGAACCCTCATGCAAGGAGGAAATCTGGGAGGCAGAACCCTCATGCAAGGAGGAAATCTGGGAGGCAGAACCCTCATGCAAGGAGGAAATCTGGGGGGCAGAACCCTCATGCAAGGGGGGCCTCTGCGTGGGAGAATTCTCATGTAAGTGGGGACCCTGGTGAGGACACACCTGTAAAGTAGGACTCTAGAGGAGAGACTTTCATGCAAAGGGGAACAACATGTAATGCAAGAAGGGAATCTGAGGGGGGGGGGGCAGAACCCTTATGCAAGTGGGGCTCTGAAGGGAATTGGGGGTGGGCAGAACCCTCATGCAGGTGGGGCTCGGGGGTAGAGGGGAGCCCCCATGTAAGGGGGACAGGGATTCTCATGTAAATGGGGACACACATGTAAGAAGGGACTCTGGTGGGGACTTGACTCATGTTTCTAATTTTATTGGGGTTTTTTATTAGTGTCTAATGATTCTAATAACCCCTCAATTTTTTATTTTATTTTCTAGGTGTGACAGATGAAAAGCACGGTAAACCTCTTTCTTACCTACACGGACCACAATAAAAGCCCGTCAGAGGCTCTCACCCTCATAAAATAAAGTTTTTCTGGAGTGGGGTTTGATGCTGAAGTTTCCCGGTTTATACTCCATCTGATAATTAGCAGTATCAATCCCTATATGCCGCATTCTGGGCGTCACGGCAAACACTCACCTAATATACTTGCTTTGCCGATGTTTGTTATGGACTCTCCGTAGTGCCGTCGGGGCAGAACCGGCGATGTGCTGGGGCTCGGTATGCTTTCGGTGTCGGACACTGAGGTAGTATCTTTGGATGGGTTGATGAGAACCGGTCTCACCTGTTTGTAAGGGACGGGGTTGATGGTGTTGGACGAGTGGATCTGGACCGGTGAGATGTTGTTGTAGTGCTTCAGTATTAATGGTTCCAATCTGTAGGCCTGAGGAGAACCAGAGAGATCAGGAAGAGTTCAGCCTGCTTATCCATACCTTACAAATCAATGCCACATTATTTCCCTCTATAATATTCTACTATGTGTCTAATAATGGGATTTTAGGAGTCCATCGATGGGCCCGTGAAGGGATATACTTTCAGGTTATACTGCCACCTATGGGAGGATTTGGACACTGGAAAACAAAACAAAAACAATCTAGGCTAGCCCAGGTAATCCCCTCCCCCTTTCAGCAGGTCCAGTTTGTAGCAAGCAGTAGCAGAGCATGACCAAAAACACAGAATGGTGGGACTTGTGTCCCTCATGGACTCCAAGAGAAGGATTTTTAAAGGGGAGTACAACAATGCACAGAGGAGACACAGATGAGCCCTATACTGTGAGGATGTCCAAAAGCCGCCCACCTGAGGGGTGGACATCTTAATGCATATTAAAATGCCCCAAAAAACAGACCTAGTGACCACTTGCCGCCCAAGAGCCGCCTGAAAGATGCGCACCAGAAAGATCCCAGGAGAGGATGAGCCTCCTTCCTGATAGGTAAACCTGCCAACAAACCAGGAAGACCAGGAGAATCAACTGGATGTCCAAGACCAAGAAGAAATGGTCAAACACCGGAGAGGAAGACTCAATGCATAGGGGAACGCTGAACTATAAGGCCAAGGGAGAAGCTGGAAATCCTGAATTCACCCGATTGGGAGGAAAGGCAATCAACACAAGTAACATGGAAAGGAACAAGTTACTGGTAGAAACAGGTAGACAAGAAAACTGGGAAAAAAGGTCCTTGTAGGACAAGACCACCCGGTCTAAAAGAAAGGCTCTAAACCTTTACTACCCTTACTCACATGACAGGCTGGAGACCTAGTCAGACAATCACTTGGCCAAGGTAGAACCCTGAAGTGACAATGCCCTCAACCTGCAAGAAGTGTGAAAACTACCCCAGTAGAGAACCCACTAGTTGACCCCACAAAGCCGGCACCACTGAAGGTGTATGGGAACACTCCCAACAAGTGCAGGCAGGAGAGGAAGTCTAGAGCCCAACCATAACCTGGCGAGGTGGGTTACATCTCTGAGGGAGCTGGAAATAACCCAGACATTTACCAGTGAACCCAACCTTGATCTAAAGAGTCACGGGGCAAAGAATGTTCCAGACACCTCAGATCCAAGGAAGCACCATAAAATCCATAAAACAGGAGCCCAATCAGGACATCAAGGCATACTTGTCTGAGTGAATGCAGGACAGGCAACAGCGCCAGAAATGCATCCAAATATCTACTGAGCCAACCAAGGGAGATGGGCCAAACTGCAGGTGGACAGGTCCCATGGAGTCCTCAGGGCATTTCCTGTTCCTCACAGGGGATACCTGTATCAGGAGGCTAGTCAGAAAGAATTTGTTTCTTTAGGGTATCAGCATGGGTAAGACTGAAATCCACAGTACCATCCACAACCAGGCTACCTCTGCTGATGTAGGAAGGACTCCTAATGCTTCTAGGAGAAAACCCAGCAGTACCTAGATGGGTATTGCCAAGGTGTCTGAGCCAGGAGATCCGCCCAGAGCAGAATCCCACAAAGAAGGACCACCTTTTACTCGAAATCAGAATGCAAACCTGAAGAAAATAACTCTCCAATGAAAAAAAGTCCTCTAGAAATGAGAAGAGAATTTTGTAGCAGTCACTAAACGAGACAGCCGATTGATCCTGCCAGGAATTCCCTAGTCCACAATACAGACAGATGGTACCTGAAGTAGACCCACAACAACAGAGAAAGGAGCCAAGGTAGACAAAGGTTTAGAAGGAGGTGCCTCTTCTAACAGGAAGGTCCCTCAATGCCCAAACCCTGCAAAGAAGAGGAGAAGTATGACCCCCTGTTGAATGCTGAGGGGTCAAGGGGCATACGTGCTACGAGTCCTTCCAGTGAGGAGTTAGTTCACGGCCTACAGGTCCCTGTGCTGGACCTACCAAGACCAGATCCAGAGAGATCTTACATTGAGCTCTTTGGGTCGATGTTGCCTACTAGTAACTTCTCCTTTCCTGGGGGGCTGATCGCCTGTGTCTGATGGGGGTCGGAGGTGGCCAGGGTCACTGAAGGCCGGCAGTAGTGTTAGACAACATATTTGGTGTCCTTCTGACTCTTAGAGAAGCAAAACAATGCTTTCTCTATGCTGAATGACGGGAATGAGAGCAACACTCCAGCCAACAGACGACATCAGCACTCAGAAAGGAGGAGGGGAGGGGGGATGGGGCACTTCTGTTCGACAGTGGTTATTTAGTAGAAGCCCCTTTTGATGTAATACATCCAGGAGACTTTTTGGGAAATATGCAGTTTCTCACACCTGGATTTGGGGATCCTCGGACATTCCTCCTCGCAGATCCTCTCCAGTTCTGTCACGTTGGATGGTAAACATTGGTGGACGGCCATTTTTAGGTCTCTCCAGAGATGCTCAATTGGGTTTAAGTCCGGGCTCTGGCTGGGCCATTCAAGAACAGTCACAGAGTTGTTGTGAAGCCACTCCTTCGTTATTTTAGCTGTGTGCTGAGGGTCATTGTCTTGTTGGAAGGTAAAACTTCGGCCCAGTCTGAGGTTCTAAGCACTCTGGAAAAGGTTTTCCCCCAGGATATCCCTGTACTTGGCCGCATTCATCTTTCCCTCGATTGTAACCAGTCGTCCCGTCCCTGCAGCTGAAAAACACCCCCACAGCATGAAACTGCCACCACCATGCTTCACTGTTGGGACTGTATTGGACAGGTGATGAGCAGTGCCTGGTTTTCTCCACACATACCGCTTAGAACTTTTTGGCCTTAATTCTATCTTGGTCTCATCAGACCAAAGAATCTTATTTCTCACCATCTTTGAGTCTTTCAGGTATTTTTTTTTAACAAACTCCATGCGGCTTTCATGTGTCTTGCACTGAGGAGAGGCTTCCGTCGGGCCGCTCTGCCATAAAGCCCCGACTGGTGGAGGGCTGACTAGTGATGGTCAACTTTCTACAACTTTCTCCCAACTGCATCTCTGGAGCTCAGCCACAGTGATCTTTGGGTTCTTCTCTCTCACCAAGGCTCTTCTCCCCCCCGATAGCTCAGTTTGGCCGGACGGCCGGCTCTAGGAAGGGTTCTGGTTGTCCCAAACGTCTTCCATTTAAGGATTATGGAGGCCACTGGGCTCTTAGGAACCTTCAGTGCAGCAGAAATGTTTTTTGTAACCTTGGCCAGATCTGTGCCTTGCCTCAATTCTGTCTCTGAGCTCTTCAGGCCGTTCCTTTGTCCTCATGATTTTCATTTGCTCTGACATGCACTGTGAGCTGGAAGGTCTTCAATAGACAGGTGTGCGGCTCTCCTGATCAAGTCCAATCAGTATAATCAACACACAGCTGGACTCAGATGAAGGTGTAGAACCATCTCAAGGATGATCAGAAGAAATGGACATCACCTGAGTTATTAAATATATAAGTGTCACAGCAAAGGGTCTGAATACTGAGGACCGGGTGATATTTCAGGTTTTCTTTTTTTAATAAATCTGAAAAATGTCACCAATTCTGTGTTTTTCTGTCAGTATGGGGTGCTGTCTGTACATTAATGAGGAAAAAAATGAATTTAAATGATTTTAGCAAATGGCTGCAATATAAACAAAGAGTGAAAAATGTAATGGGGTCTGAATACTTTCCATCCCCCACTGAATGTAATAAAAATACTGTTGGAATACTTAGAAGAGCCTCTTCTCGTTCCCTTTTATTTAAGTTCCTCTGTGTTCTCTTCTTCGCTGGGGAAACTGGAGGCAACAAGAAAATGAAAGGCACTGGGATTGTGCGAAGTATCTCCCGGTGTTCAGTCCAATCAGCCTACTCAACAAAGTGAGGGCACGGCCTCAGCAAAAGGCAGCACAAGATGAACCCCGTGCGTTCCAGGCTGGCTGTGCAATGTCCAGTCTGATGGGGTCCAGAAGCGGTGCTCCAAAAGCCAGGAGAGGACGGCACCGGAGAAGAGCTGCAGTCGGACAAAACCAACAAAAAAAAAAATTTAAAAAAGGAGGAAAAAAAAAAAAAAAAAGTTACTCTTTAACACAGCAGAGATGTAGAAGAGAACCGTCCTGCTGGGACACTAGCAAAAAGCTGAGGCATGCTGGTAGGAGGACGGGTTATCCTGGGCTGGCCTACATTTTTTTTTGTTTGCCAGTGTCCTATCCTCCTGTAGGTGGCAGTATAACTCAAAGGTTAAAAACTTCCTGTGTCCCTCAGTAAATGATAAAAATTTAAATTTCATCTGGATGAATCCCATGACCAGTACAGGACTGTCCTGTGGATACAGATCCTAATGAGACCTTGTAGCCTCAGCCATGAGCGGGCAGGTGACCGGGTCTCTCTGCATTTCACCCATGCAGTTTAAAGCAACCCGTTACAACTCCCCCCTCCCCCCTCAGAGCGTACATTTAGTCCTCCTGTAGGAGCAAACAAAGTATCGGTCACAGTTTATTCGGTTAAGGATTTTCCCAGCCTCCATATGACAATACTGGTGTCTTGTGATTGGCCACTCAAATAAGTGCTGCCCATCCATAAGAGCACGGAGAATGACCAAGGTTCTCAGGGGTATATGTGACACTCCCCCAGCCCCTCCCCCACAACCCAGCACTCAATGCCAGGCATGGAGGCCATCACATAGGAGGAAGAATTCTCTGAGCTCTGCGCACACCGAGGCAAAACCTCTGCAGGACAGATGAGGGTGGCGGGGATTACTGGGAAGGCCCTGTAGTCCCCGGCCAGACCCCATATGAAGTCTAAGATGAAACGCGTCGGCTTCTAGTCCTGTTTACGCCATGTCTTGATGTCTACCAGGAATATTCTGATATGCGCTTTTATATCTGCTGAAATGTGAGTGTTCAACATTATTTTAAATTAAACTTTTGCCACACGGTTTGTCGAGTTTTCTGTTTTTCCTCTCTGGATTCATGTGTTAATGGAGGCATGGCGAGAGGATTAATCCACCTCTGAATTCAACTTTGATGGTCCTGCATAGCCGTGTGTGATTTTGATGCAATATTTATGGTGGAAGTCGATTATCCCCCCCACATCATCCCCTCCGGCTAACTTGGGGGAGTGATTGTCACCTTCTCACCACGGGCCCCTGGAACTGCCGTATATGTGGGGCAGAGGTCTTGGACCCTCTGTCCGGTGACAAGCGCTTCAGCTGGGGAAGTTCCTTGTAACTCCACGGATATTGCGGTTGGTGGTGGGCAAGGCCCCGATACCGGCTCTTCTGCTGGAGGCTCAACAGGTTGTTCTTCCTCAGCAGAAAAGTCTATGAAATCCCATGTCACTGTAACTGGTGTCTGGGGATAGAGATTCATCATCTCCTGTCCATGGAACCCAGAAGATGCCATCGGTGCTGGGCAGAGGTTAGCAGAGCTCTGCCCTGTTGTTGGCAGCTTTGGGGATGGCAGTCTCCAGATTTTCCTTGCTGATTCTCTGGCATGCTGCTGGACAGGCACATTCCTCCATCCAACCATGTCTTGTGCAGAAACAGGTTTGTCAAGGCCATAAGACCTCCGTGTCCATAGCTGCGGGGGCAGGTTGGCAAAGCACACTGTTACTATGCCACCTTGCCGACTCTTCAGCCAGGATTTCACAGCTGTCGGCTGGTACTTCCTTACAGACACAGGCAAAGGGAGCCTAGCCCTGGCACTGAGCAGAGTCTAGCAGCCGTCTGTAGGCGATCTCCAGCTCCCATTCCTGAATGGCCAGAAACTCTAAATCTTCTAGTGCCCAGCGCACTTCCGAGACATTCAGTAGCTCTTCTCTGAAATCCATGATTTCGTCCAATCCCCACTCCAAAACGCTCCCAAAGTTAGAGTCCCCTGTCAGCTTCACATACAACAGTCCCAGGCCGCCGTAGCCAAAGCCTTCCGTTAGGCTGTCATCTGCTATCCAAAGGCATGCTTGGCATACATGCCATCGAAGGGCTCTGCAGCTCTCATCCAACTGCATCTCTGCCCAGACCAGCCTGCTTAATTCAGCTGTCTGCTCCTTGTGCGTTTTTTTCTCCTAAAAACAGCACCCGCAATCCATACTGCGACCAGGAATCCATACTGCGACCAGGAATCCATACTGCGACCAGGAATCCATACTGCGACCAGGAATCCATACTGCGACCAGGAATCCATACTGCGACCAGTACCTTTCCTGGATGGAGGGGAGAACTTTCCCCTGGTGGCGCTGCTCATGGGCTGGCATTTCCTTAGAGTTTGCAGAGGATAGAATCAAACCATCCCAGCAGAACCTGCTCTGATACCGGTCCTCTGTGCTGTAGCTGCATCTCTCGCAATCTCCTTCCGAATTCCTCTTTTTTTTTTTTTTTTAAAAGATACAAAACATAAGTTGTTAGTAATAATTACATATACAAAACACTTTCTGGTAGCCACATGTTCCATTAAACAACATCAATAATAAACAACATAATGTATTCCTGCCATTTTTATAAACAAAACAATATCAATACGATATCAATATATTCCTCTTTCACGGCATTCGGCATCTGTACCTCTCCTGGTATCCGGACCTTGGATCCAGGTGGAGGTTTGGATGTCCCAGACTGCAGGAAGTATCCCACTGCTTGCCGAAGACAAGCAGACTAAGGAGATGGATTACTGGAACCATGTCCTGTGCTCTGATGAGACCAAGATAAAGGTATTTGGTGTCAGATGGTGACAAGCGTGTGTGGGGGCAACCAGGTGAGGAGGACAAAGACAAGTGTGTCTTGTCTACAGTCAGGCATGGTGGTGGGGGTGTCATGGTCTGGGGCTGCATGAGTGCTGCCGGCACTGGGGGGCTACAGATCATTGAGGGGACCATGAATGCCAACATGTACTGTGACATACTGAAGCAGAGCATGATCCTCTCCCTTCAGAGACTGGACCGCAGGGCAGTATTCCAACATGATAACCACCCCAAACACACCTCCAACACCACCACTGCCTCACTAAAGAAGCTGAGGGTAAAGGTGATGGACTGGCCAAGCATGTCTCCAGACCTAAACCCTATTGGTCATCTGTGGGACATCCTCAAATGGAAGGTGGAGGAGGGGAAGGTCTCCAACAGCTCCGTGATGTCATCATGGGGGAGGGGGAAGAGGACTCCAGTGGTGACCTGTGAAGCTCTGGTGACCTCCATGCCCAAGAGGGTGAAGGCAGTGCTGGAAAATAATGGCGGCCACACAAAATATTCACACTTTGGGCCCAATTTGGAGATTTTCACTCAATACTTTACATTGTAGACAAGTGTCATTTCTTCAGTGTTGTCACATGAAAATATTTACAAAAATGTGACTGAGGGGTGTACTCACTTTTGTGAGATTCTCTCTCATATACATACACATATTTTATTTTATTTTTTTTCATTACACATATGTATTTCCATATTTTGGACTGCACATTTTTCTAGCCCACACACACCTTGTGGACGTGTGATAGTCACTTGTTGATGACCAAAGATAATCACATTAATTAGCCTTTTTAATGACACTGATTTTCCATATCCGTTCGCTCTTCATAGTCACATTTTTATTGTATTTTTGTTCCATATGAATTTCTGATATCCATATAATTAGTACTGCACTGTTTTTTATTTATCCTTTCACACAAGTTGTCCATTGTAGTGCTGGCCGCTTTTTATTGGGACATTACTGCAGTACGTTTAATTACCTAAAGCATAGTAATGCTGCCCGCCGTGCACCAAACTCATCCTCCAATCTGATTGGTCATGATCCATGCATTGGCTCTCCATCAGAGTCGTGAGACCACCAGAAATCTGACACTTCTCGCCCCGTGACTTGGTTGGCTTCAAGGTGACAACACGTGGCTTCCCAGCTTTTGGGGGTGCAGAGCAGTGTAAAATATCATCAGGGAAAGACAGCAGAGACTCTCGGGGGTCAGGGGGGGGGGCTCTCAGCTCCAAGAACCATCCTCAGATAAGGAAACTGGAGGTATATGGAGGGAGTATACACCGCGGTCAGCCATAACATTGTGACCACTGACAGGTAAAGGGAATAACATGGATTAGCTCATGACAAGGACATCTGAAAGTGGGTGGGAGGGAAGAAGACTCATTGATGAAGGTGGGGGGGAGGGAAGAAGACTCATTGATGAAGGTGGGGGGGAGGGAAGACTCATTCATGGAGATGGGAGGGGGGGGGGGGGGGCTCATTCATGGAGATGGGAGGGGGGGGGGACTCATTCATGGAGATGGGAGGGGGGGGGGGGGGACTCATTCATGGAGATGTGGAGGGGGGAGGGTTATTGATGGAGGGGTGGGGGTTCGGCTTATTGATGGAGGTGGGAGGAAAGGCCCATTGATGGAGGTGGGGGGAGGGAAGGCTCATTGAGGGAAGTAGAGAGGGAAGGCTCATTGATGGAGGTGGGGAGGGAGGGAAGAAGACTCATTGATGGAGGTGGGGGGGGAGGGAAGAAGACTCATTGATGGAGGTGGGGGGGGAGGGAAGAAGACTCATTGATGGAGGTGGGGAGGGTTATTGATGGAGGTGTGGGGGGGGTCGGCCTATTGATGGAGGTGGGGGGAGGGAAGAAGACTCACTCATGGAGATGGGAGGGGGGGACTCATTCCTGGAGATGGGGGGGGGGGGGGACTCATTCCTGGAGATGGGGGGGGGGGGGCTGATTCATGGGGATGGGAGAGGGGGGGGGGACTCATTCATGGAGATGGGAGGGGGGGGGACTCATTCATGGAGATGGGAGGGGGGGGGACTCATTCATGGAGATGGGAGGGGGGGGGACTCATTCATGGAGATGGGAGGGGGGGGGGGACTCATTCATGGAGATGGGAGGGGGGGGGGACTCATTCATGGAGATGGGAGGGGGGACTCATTCATGGAGATGGGAGGGGGGGACTCATTCATGGAGATGGGAGGGGGGGGGACTCAATTCATGGAGATGTGGAGGGGGGAGGGTTATTGATTGAGGTGTGTGGGGGAGGGGGGGGGGGGGTCGGCTTATTGATGGAGGTGGGAGGAAAGGCCCATTGATGGAGGTGAGGAGGGAAGACTCATTCATGGAGATGGGAGGGGTACGCTCATTGAGGGAAGTAGAGAGGGAAGGCTCATTGATGGAGGTGGGGAGGGTTATTGATGGAGGTGTGGGGGAGGGGGGGATGGGTCGGCTTATTGATGGAGGTGGGGGGGAGGGAAGAAGACTCATTGATGGAGGTGGGGGGAGGGAAGAAGACTCATTGATGGAGGTGGGGGGAGGGAAGACTCACTCATGGAGATGGGAGGGGGGGGGCGGGGGGGGCTCATTCATGGAGATGGGAGGGGACTCATTCATGGAGATGTGGAGGGGGGAGGGTTATTGATGGAGGTGTGTGTGTGGGGGGGGGGGGGGGTTTGCTTATTGATGGAGGTGGGAGGAAAGGCCCATTGATGGAGGTGAGGAGGGAAGACTCATTCATGGAGATGGGAGGGGGGAGGGTTATTGATGGAGGTGTGTGTGGGGGGGGGGGGGTTTGCTTATTGATGGAGGTGGGAGGAAAGGCCCATTGATGGAGGTGAGGAGGGAGACGCTCATTGAGGGAAGTAGAGAGGGAAGGCTCATTGATGGAGGTGGGTGGGAGGAAAGGCCCATTGATGGAGGTGTGTGGGGGGGGGATTATTGATGGAGGTGCGGAGGGAAGGCTGGCCCGTGTAGTTCCGATCAAATAGAAAAGGTACTGGAGCTCAAATTGCTCAGAACGTAATGCTGGTTCTGATAAAAAGGTGTCAGAACACACAGAGCATTGCAGGTATGGGGCTGTGTAGACGTGAACTGGTCAAGGGTGTCCATTCTGACCCGTGTCCACAGCCAAAAGCCCCTACAATGGTCACATCAACATCAGAACTGGAGCACGGAGCAATGGAAGAAGCTGGCCGGGGCTGAGGAATTCAAGATTGGTTAGAGGAACACAAATTTGAGGTGTTTACTCCAGATCTCAAACCAAAAAAATCGAGCATCTGAGGGACGTGCTGGAAAAGTGCGATCCATGGAGGACCCACCTCCCAACTTACAGAACTTCGTGCGATTTTGATGCGACTTGAAACAATGCTTGTCTAGTCTTGAGGTCTATGGACCTCAAGTCGCATCAAAGTGGGACTAAAGTAGCGCAGATATGAACGGTACTCATTGAAAATAATGGGGAAACGACTTGTCATGTGACTTTGCAGTCCCAAGTCGCATGATAAGTCGTACTAGTGGAAACTGAGCCTTAAAGTATCTGCTACTGAGGGCTTGGTGCCAGATATCACAGCATACCTTCAGAGGTCCATGCCTCAACAGGTTGGGGCAGTTTTGGCTGGAAAAAGGGGGGCCTACTCATTATTAGTTCTGGCTGATCGGTGTAGATGCGAGATAGGCAAGGCTGCATGACTACAGACTGAATACCGGATAATAGCCCTGTTATGACTGGTTCCCCTTTAAATAAACAGAGCTCCCCCTGCTGGATATAATGAGATGAGCGGCCACTTACCACTGGGTCTGCTGGGTGAAAGATATTACACAAACGGTTACAAATGGCTCGAGGCAAAATATGATCTTGAGTGCCACTATTTCCGGGACGGATGCCGCGCAGCGCCAAGAAGACCGCTAAAGGCGATCCCATGCAGAAGAAATTCTCAACCTAAACATATCAAGAGAAATCATGATCAAAATGTAAAAAGGAGAACTTGCTACCCAACAACCTCACCCCGACTGCCCCCGCAAATCATATGTTCAGTTATATGATGGGGACCTAAAACTCGGCCTTAAAATGGACCCAAACAAAAAGAGCATCATCTGACAGGGAACATGTAGAGGTGTTGAGCAATACTATAGGCAGTGCGAGATCATCTAGGCACTGCTGTCTCTGCCTGCTAGTCTCAGGAGATTTGCTGCCTGCCCCGACCCCTGCCCAGACCTGACCACCGTTTGCTGCCTGCCACGACCCGACAATGTTATTGTTTGCTGCCTGCATTGGACTACTTTGTTTCCTACCTGCCATGATACCTACCCGCACCTGACCACTTTGTTTGCTGCCTGCCATGACCCCTGCCCAGGTCTGACTATTTTATTGCTTGCTGCCTGCCACAACCCCTCCCCAGACCTGACCACTGTTGGCCTACCACGACCCCTGCCCAGGCCCGACTATTTGATTTTTTGCTGCCTGCCACAAACCCTGCCTGCATCTGACTACTTTGTTTTCTCTACCTTCCATGATAACTACCCACACCTGACCACTTTGTTTGCTGCCTGCCATGAACCCTGCCCAGGCCCGACTATTTTATGGTTTGCTGCCTGCCACAACCCCTCCCCAGACCTGACCACTGCATCTGACTACTTTGTTTTCTACCTGCCACAAGCCCAGCCCGCACCTGCCCCCTTTGTTTGCTGCCTGCCCGCACGTGACTACTTTGTTTGCTGCCTGCCACAAGCCCAGCCCGCACCTGCCCCCTTTGTTTGCTGCCTGCCCGCACGTGACTACTTTGTTTGCTGCCTGCCACAAGCCCTGCCGGCACCTGACCCCTTTGTTTGCTGCCTACCACAAGCCCGGTCTGCATCCGACTACTTTATGGTTTGCTGCCTGCCATGACCCCTGCCCAGGCCCGACTATTTTAATTGTTTGC
This sequence comes from Lithobates pipiens, assembly GCF_037356315.1. NCBI lineage: Eukaryota > Metazoa > Chordata > Amphibia > Anura > Ranidae > Lithobates > Lithobates pipiens. Next base: position 1,692,140 of record NW_027507825.1, read on the forward strand.
TGTCTGCCACAATCCCTCCCCAGACCTGACAACTGTTGGCCTGCCACGACCCCTGCCCAGGCCCGACTATTTTATTGCTTGCTACCTGACCACTGTTTGCTGCCTGCATCTGACTACTTTGTTTTCTACCTGCCACAAGCCCAGACCACACCTGACCCCTTTGTGTGCTGCCTGCCACTACTCCTGCCCACACTTTACTACTTTATTGTTTGCTGCCTGCCACAAGCCCTGCCTGCACCTGACCCCTTTGTTTGCTGCCTGGCCATGACCCCTGCCTGGACACAACTATTCTCTTGCCTACCACATCGTGAAAAGCCTCTGCACTATGACCCTTCTGTCCCAGAAACCCCTTGGTGAGGTGATCCTGAGGGCCATAAGTTGGTGCCAATTTGCAGCCTAGAGAAAACCAGGGACCCCCAACGATTTCCAGACCATATTTCCCATCAGCAACTCTGGTGAGAAACAAATCAAGCACAGGCTTCAAGCCCTGGGGGAGGGGGCCCACCTTGTCCCGAAATAGAACGCAGATTAAATCCTGTGTGTGTGTGAGGACCGGAGATGGTGATCATCTACAGATGGCGAGATAACGGATGTTTATGCTGCATGACTCTACTAACCTTAAATTTTAAGGCAGGAGTCGTCGACATGGAATTCTTCAGTCCCTGCAATCGATCTTCCAGTTCTTTTAATCTGTACAAATAGACAAAAAAATGGAAGGAAAAGGAAACGTTTTGGTAATCTAGGAAATGGACAGTGAAAGCCGATCGGCCTCCATCTCTCTAGACAAAAAGGTCTTCTAGGAGTCACATGACCTCCTCCATGTCCACTGACCTTTGTTTAGTCAAGAGGAGTTCTCTGAGCAGATGCTGCTCCTCGTAACTGATCCAATGCTCCTCCGTCTCCTCCTCCTCGTGCTCGTGCTGCTCCAGCTGCTCATAGAGGTGCACCGGATTCCAGCCCGTCATGATGTCATACGTGATCACACAACCCAGCGAGTGCGACACGATGGACACTTTCCCGCCCTTTTCCTCGAACTCCGGGTTCCGGGAGCAGAACAGGCTGTAGAGACGGTTCAGTTCTTGCTGGAGACCTTTCACCAACTGTCAACACAGAACAAAACCCAATGAGTTCACCTTTCATCTCCGGGCAACTGTCAGTTCTCTGTGCAGCCAGGACAAGGAATACTGACCAAGAGAGGAAAGGGCGCCACCATCTGAGTGAATATTTACCCCAATATGTGTGCATGTTGTAAAAGATGAGGTTACGCCGAGTAAATCAATACCTAACATGTCACGCTTTAAAATTGTGCACAGCCGTGGAATGGTGACAAACTACGGTACTTAAAAATCTCCATAGGCAACGCTTCAAACGCCTTTATAGGTTACCCATTTAGAGTTACAGAGGAAGTCTAGTGCTAGAATTATTGCTATTGCGCTAACCATTGCGGTGTGAACAGTGCGAGCTCGGAGGGATATGGGCACTTTATTATTATTATTTTTTATTTAACACTGTCCCTTTAATTTTTTTTAATCACTTATTACAAGGAATGTAAATGTCTCTTGTAATAGAAATAAGAGATGACGGGTCCTCTTTATGGGGATCTCATATAATAGAAATAAGAGATGACAGGTCCTCTTTATGGAGATCATGTAATAGAAATAAGAGATGACAGGTCCTCTTTATGTAGATCTCATGTAATAGAAATAAGAGATGACGGGTCCTCTTTATGGAGATCATGTAATAGAAATAAGAGATGACAGGTCCTCTTTATGGAGATCATGTAATAGAAATAAGAGATGACGGGTCCTCTTTATGGAGATCTCATGTAATAGAAATAAGAGATGACGGGTCCTCTTTATGGAGATCATGTAATAAAAAATAAGAGATGACGGGTCCTCTTTATGGAGATCATGTAATAGAAATAAGAGATGACGGGTCCTCTTTATGGAGATCTCATGTAATAGAAATAAGAGATGACAGGTCCTCTTTATGGAGATCTCATGTAATAGAAATAAGAGATGACAGGTCCTCTTTATGGAGATCTCATGTAATAGAAATTAGAGATGACGGGTCCTCTTTATGGAGATCTCATGTAATAGAAATAAGAGATGACAGGTCCTCTTTATGGAGATCTCATGTAATAGAAATTAGAGATGACGGGTCCTCTTTATGGAGATCATGTAATAGAAATAAGAGATGACAGGTCCTCTTTATGGGGATCATGTAATAGAAATAAGAGATGACGGGTCCTCTTTATGGAGATCATGTAATAGAAATAAGAGATGACAGGTCCTCTTTATGGAGATCATGTAATAGAAATAAGAGATGACGGGTCCTCTTTATGGAGATCTCATGTAATATAAATAAGAGATGACAGGTCCTCTTTATGGAGATCATGTAATAGAAATAAGAGATGACAGGTCCTCTTTATGGAGATCATGTAATAGAAATAAGAGATGACGGGTCCTCTTTATGGAGATCATGTAATAGAAATAAGAGATGACAGGTCCTCTTTATGGAGATCATGTAATAGAAATAAGAGATGACGGTTCCTCTTTATGGGGATCTCATGTAATAGAAATAAGAGATGACGGGTCCTCTTTATGGAGATCATGTAATAGAAATAAGAGATGACAGGTCCTCTTTATGGAGATCATGTAATAGAAATAAGAGATGACAGGTCCTCTTTATGGAGATCATTTAATAGAAATAAGAGATGACAGGTCCTCTTTATGGAGATCTCATGTAATAGAAATAAGAGATGACGGGTCCTCTTTATGGATCTCATGTAATAGAAATAAGAGATGACAGGTCCTCTTTATGGAGATCTCATGTAATAGAAATAAGAGATGACGGGTCCTCTTTATGGTGATCATGTAATAGAAATAAGAGATGACAGGTCCTCTTTATGGATCTCATGTAATAGAAATAAGAGATGACGGGTCCTCTTTATGGAGATCATGTAATAGAAATAAGAGATGACGGGTCCTCTTTATGGATCTCATGTAATAGAAATAAGAGATGACGGGTCTTCTTTATGGGGATCATGTAATAGAAATAAGAGATGACAGGTCCTCTTTATGTAGATCTCATGTAATAGAAATAAGAGATGACGGGTCCTCTTTATGGAGATCATGTAATAGAAATAAGAGATGACAGGTCCTCTTTATGGAGATCATGTAATAGAAATAAGAGATGACGGGTCCTCTTTATGGAGATCTCATGTAATAGAAATAAGAGATGACGGGTCCTCTTTATGGAGATCATGTAATAAAAAATAAGAGATGACGGGTCCTCTTTATGGAGATCATGTAATAGAAATAAGAGATGACGGGTCCTCTTTATGGAGATCATGTAATAGAAATAAGAGATGACAGGTCCTCTTTATGGAGATCATGTAATAGAAATAAGAGATGACGGGTCCTCTTTATGGAGATCTCATGTAATATAAATAAGAGATGACAGGTCCTCTTTATGGAGATCATGTAATAGAAATAAGAGATGACGGGTCCTCTTTATGGGGATCTCATGTAATAGAAATAAGAGATGACGGGTCCTCTTTATGGAGATCATGTAATAGAAATAAGAGATGACAGGTCCTCTTTATGGAGATCATGTAATAGAAATAAGAGATGACGGGTCCTCTTTATGGAGATCATGTAATAGAAATAAGAGATGACAGGTCCTCTTTATGGAGATCATGTAATAGAAATAAGAGATGACAGGTCCTCTTTATGGAGATCATTTAATAGAAATAAGAGATGACAGGTCCTCTTTATGGAGATCTCATGTAATAGAAATAAGAGATGACGGGTCCTCTTTATGGATCTCATGTAATAGAAATAAGAGATGACAGGTCCTCTTTATGGAGATCTCATGTAATAGAAATAAGAGATGACGGGTCCTCTTTATGGAGATCATGTAATAGAAATAAGAGATGACGGGTCCTCTTTATGGATCTCATGTAATAGAAATAAGAGATGACGGGTCCTCTTTATGGAGATCATGTAATAGAAATAAGAGATGACGGGTCCTCTTTATGGATCTCATGTAATAGAAATAAGAGATGACGGGTCTTCTTTATGGGGATCTCATATAATAGAAATAAGAGATGACAGGTCCTCTTTATGGAGATCATGTAATAGAAATAAGAGATGACAGGTCCTCTTTATGTAGATCTCATGTAATAGAAATAAGAGATGACGGGTCCTCTTTATGGAGATCATGTAATAGAAATAAGAGATGACAGGTCCTCTTTATGGAGATCATGTAATAGAAATAAGAGATGACGGGTCCTCTTTATGGAGATCTCATGTAATAGAAATAAGAGATGACGGGTCCTCTTTATGGAGATCATGTAATAAAAAATAAGAGATGACGGGTCCTCTTTATGGAGATCATGTAATAGAAATAAGAGATGACGGGTCCTCTTTATGGAGATCTCATGTAATAGAAATAAGAGATGACAGGTCCTCTTTATGGAGATCTCATGTAATAGAAATAAGAGATGACAGGTCCTCTTTATGGAGATCTCATGTAATAGAAATTAGAGATGACGGGTCCTCTTTATGGAGATCTCATGTAATAGAAATAAGAGATGACAGGTCCTCTTTATGGAGATCTCATGTAATAGAAATTAGAGATGACAGGTCCTCTTTATGGAGATCATGTAATAGAAATAAGAGATGACGGGTCCTCTTTATGGAGATCTCATGTAATAGAAATAAGAGATGACGGGTCCTCTTTATGGGGATCTCATGTAATAGAAATAAGAGATGACGGGTCCTCTTTATGGAGATCATGTAATAGAAATAAGAGATGACAGGTCCTCTTTATGGAGATCATGTAATATAAATAAGAGATGACAGGTCCTCTTTATGGGGATCTCATGTAATAGAAATAAGAGATGACAGGTCCTCTTTATGGAGATCTCATGTAATAGAAATAAGAGATGACAGGTCCTCTTTATGGAGATCTCATGTAATAGAAATAAGAGATGACGGGTCCTCTTTATGGAGATCATGTAATAGAAATAAGAGATGACAGGTCCTCTTTATGGGGATCTCATGTAATAGAAATAAGAGATGACAGGTCCTCTTTATGGAGATCTCATGTAATAGAAATAAGAGATGACAGGTCCTCTTTATGGAGATCATGTAATAGAAATAAGAGATGACAGGTCCTCTTTATGGAGATCATGTAATAGAAATAAGAGATGACAGGTCCTCTTTATGGAGATCATGTAATAGAAACAAGAGATGACAGGTCCTCTTTATGGAGATCATGTAATAGAAATAAGAGATGACGGGTCCTCTTTATGGAGATCATGTAATAGAAATAAGAGATGACGGGTCCTCTTTATGGAGATCATGTAATAGAAATAAGAGATGACAGGTCCTCTTTATGGGGATCTCATGTAATAGAAATAAGAGATGACGGGTCCTCTTTATGGAGATCATGTAATAGAAATAAGAGATGACGGGTCCTCTTTATGGGGATCTCATGTAATAGAAATAAGAGATGACAGGTCCTCTTTATGGAGATCTCATGTAATAGAAATAAGAGATGACAGGTCCTCTTTATGGAGATCTCATGTAATAGAAATAAGAGATGACAGGTCCTCTTTATGGAGATCATGTAATAGAAATAAGAGATGACAGGTCCTCTTTATGGAGATCATGTAATAGAAATAAGAGATGACGGGTCCTCTTTATGGAGATCATGTAATAGAAATAAGAGATGACGGGTCCTCTTTATGGAGATCATGTAATAGAAATAAGAGATGACGGGTCCTCTTTATGGAGATCATGTAATAGAAATAAGAGATGACAGGTCCTCTTTATGGGGATCATGTAATAGAAATAAGAGATGACGGGTCCTCTTTATGGAGATCATGTAATAGAAATAAGAGATGACAGGTCCTCTTTATGGAGATCTCATGTAATAGAAATAAGAGATGACGGGTCCTCTTTATAGAGATCATGTAATATAAATAAGAGATGACGGGTCCTCTTTATGGAGATCATGTAATAGAAATAAGAGATGACAGGTCCTCTTTATGGGGATCATGTAATAGAAATAAGAGATGACGGGTCCTCTTTATGGAGATCATGTAATAGAAATAAGAGATGACAGGTCCTCTTTATGGAGATCATGTAATAGAAATAAGAGATGACGGGTCCTCTTTATGGAGATCTCATGTAATATAAATAAGAGATGACAGGTCCTCTTTATGGAGATCATGTAATAGAAATAAGAGATGACAGGTCCTCTTTATGGAGATCATGTAATAGAAATAAGAGATGACGGGTCCTCTTTATGGAGATCATGTAATAGAAATAAGAGATGACAGGTCCTCTTTATGGAGATCATGTAATAGAAATAAGAGATGACGGGTCCTCTTTATGGGGATCTCATGTAATAGAAATAAGAGATGACGGGTCCTCTTTATGGAGATCATGTAATAGAAATAAGAGATGACAGGTCCTCTTTATGGAGATCATGTAATAGAAATAAGAGATGACAGGTCCTCTTTATGGAGATCATTTAATAGAAATAAGAGATGACAGGTCCTCTTTATGGAGATCTCATGTAATAGAAATAAGAGATGACGGGTCCTCTTTATGGATCTCATGTAATAGAAATAAGAGATGACAGGTCCTCTTTATGGAGATCTCATGTAATAGAAATAAGAGATGACGGGTCCTCTTTATGGTGATCATGTAATAGAAATAAGAGATGACAGGTCCTCTTTATGGATCTCATGTAATAGAAATAAGAGATGACGGGTCCTCTTTATGGAGATCATGTAATAGAAATAAGAGATGACGGGTCCTCTTTATGGATCTCATGTAATAGAAATAAGAGATGACGGGTCTTCTTTATGGGGATCTCATATAATAGAAATAAGAGATGACAGGTCCTCTTTATGGAGATCATGTAATAGAAATAAGAGATGACAGGTCCTCTTTATGTAGATCTCATGTAATAGAAATAAGAGATGACGGGTCCTCTTTATGGAGATCATGTAATAGAAATAAGAGATGACAGGTCCTCTTTATGGAGATCATGTAATAGAAATAAGAGATGACGGGTCCTCTTTATGGAGATCTCATGTAATAGAAATAAGAGATGACGGGTCCTCTTTATGGAGATCATGTAATAAAAAATAAGAGATGACGGGTCCTCTTTATGGAGATCATGTAATAGAAATAAGAGATGACGGGTCCTCTTTATGGAGATCTCATGTAATAGAAATAAGAGATGACAGGTCCTCTTTATGGAGATCTCATGTAATAGAAATTAGAGATGACAGGTCCTCTTTATGGGGATCTCATGTAATAGAAATAAGAGATGACAGGTCCTCTTTATGGAGATCATGTAATAGAAATAAGAGATGACGGGTCCTCTTTATGGAGATCTCATGTAATAGAAATAAGAGATGACGGGTCCTCTTTATGGAGATCATGTAATAGAAATAAGAGATGACGGGTCCTCTTTATGGGGATCTCATGTAATAGAAATAAGAGATGACAGGTCCTCTTTATGGAGATCTCATGTAATAGAAATAAGAGATGACAGGTCCTCTTTATGGAGATCTCATGTAATAGAAATTAGAGATGACGGGTCCTCTTTATGGAGATCTCATGTAATAGAAATAAGAGATGACAGGTCCTCTTTATGGAGATCTCATGTAATAGAAATTAGAGATGACAGGTCCTCTTTATGGAGATCATGTAATAGAAATAAGAGATGACGGGTCCTCTTTATGGAGATCTCATGTAATAGAAATAAGAGATGACGGGTCCTCTTTATGGGGATCTCATGTAATAGAAATAAGAGATGACGGGTCCTCTTTATGGAGATCATGTAATAGAAATAAGAGATGACAGGTCCTCTTTATGGAGATCATGTAATATAAATAAGAGATGACAGGTCCTCTTTATGGGGATCTCATGTAATAGAAATAAGAGATGACAGGTCCTCTTTATGGAGATCTCATGTAATAGAAATAAGAGATGACAGGTCCTCTTTATGGAGATCTCATGTAATAGAAATAAGAGATGACGGGTCCTCTTTATGGAGATCATGTAATAGAAATAAGAGATGACAGGTCCTCTTTATGGGGATCTCATGTAATAGAAATAAGAGATGACAGGTCCTCTTTATGGAGATCTCATGTAATAGAAATAAGAGATGACAGGTCCTCTTTATGGAGATCATGTAATAGAAATAAGAGATGACAGGTCCTCTTTATGGAGATCATGTAATAGAAATAAGAGATGACAGGTCCTCTTTATGGAGATCATGTAATAGAAATAAGAGATGACAGGTCCTCTTTATGGAGATCATGTAATAGAAATAAGAGATGACGGGTCCTCTTTATGGAGATCATGTAATAGAAATAAGAGATGACGGGTCCTCTTTATGGAGATCATGTAATAGAAATAAGAGATGACAGGTCCTCTTTATGGGGATCTCATGTAATAGAAATAAGAGATGACGGGTCCTCTTTATGGAGATCATGTAATAGAAATAAGAGATGACGGGTCCTCTTTATGGGGATCTCATGTAATAGAAATAAGAGATGACAGGTCCTCTTTATGGAGATCTCATGTAATAGAAATAAGAGATGACAGGTCCTCTTTATGGAGATCATGTAATAGAAATAAGAGATGACAGGTCCTCTTTATGGAGATCATGTAATAGAAATAAGAGATGACAGGTCCTCTTTATGGAGATCATGTAATAGAAATAAGAGATGACGGGTCCTCTTTATGGAGATCATGTAATAGAAATAAGAGATGACGGGTCCTCTTTATGGAGATCATGTAATAGAAATAAGAGATGACAGGTCCTCTTTATGGGGATCATGTAATAGAAATAAGAGATGACGGGTCCTCTTTATGGAGATCATGTAATAGAAATAAGAGATGACAGGTCCTCTTTATGGAGATCTCATGTAATAGAAATAAGAGATGACGGGTCCTCTTTATAGAGATCATGTAATATAAATAAGAGACGACGGGTCCTCTTTATGGAGATCATGTAATAGAAATAAGAGACGACAGGTCCTCTTTATGGGGATCATGTAATAGAAATAAGAGATGACGGGTCCTCTTTATGGAGATCATGTAATAGAAATAAGAGATGACAGGTCCTCTTTATGGAGATCATGTAATAGAAATAAGAGATGACGGGTCCTCTTTATGGAGATCTCATGTAATATAAATAAGAGATGACAGGTCCTCTTTATGGAGATCATGTAATAGAAATAAGAGATGACAGGTCCTCTTTATGGAGATCATGTAATAGAAATAAGAGATGACGGGTCCTCTTTATGGAGATCATGTAATAGAAATAAGAGATGACAGGTCCTCTTTATGGAGATCATGTAATAGAAATAAGAGATGACGGGTCCTCTTTATGGGGATCTCATGTAATAGAAATAAGAGATGACGGGTCCTCTTTATGGAGATCATGTAATAGAAATAAGAGATGACAGGTCCTCTTTATGGAGATCATGTAATAGAAATAAGAGATGACAGGTCCTCTTTATGGAGATCATTTAATAGAAATAAGAGATGACAGGTCCTCTTTATGGAGATCTCATGTAATAGAAATAAGAGATGACGGGTCCTCTTTATGGATCTCATGTAATAGAAATAAGAGATGACAGGTCCTCTTTATGGAGATCTCATGTAATAGAAATAAGAGATGACGGGTCCTCTTTATGGAGATCATGTAATAGAAATAAGAGATGACAGGTCCTCTTTATGGATCTCATGTAATAGAAATAAGAGATGACGGGTCCTCTTTATGGAGATCATGTAATAGAAATAAGAGATGACAGGTCCTCTTTATGGATCTCATGTAATAGAAATAAGAGATGACGGGTCCTCTTTATGGAGATCTCATGTAATAGAAATAAGAGATGACAGGTCCTCTTTATGGAGATCATGTAATAGAAATAAGAGATGACAGGTCCTCTTTATGGAGATCATGTAATAGAAATAAGAGATGACAGGTCCTCTTTATGGAGATCATGTAATAGAAATAAGAGATGACGGGTCCTCTTTATGGAGATCATGTAATAGAAATAAGAGATGACGGGTCCTCTTTATGGAGATCATGTAATAGAAATAAGAGATGACAGGTCCTCTTTATGGGGATCTCATGTAATAGAAATAAGAGATGACGGGTCCTCTTTATGGAGATCATGTAATAGAAATAAGAGATGACGGGTCCTCTTTATGGGGATCTCATGTAATAGAAATAAGAGATGACAGGTCCTCTTTATGGAGATCTCATGTAATAGAAATAAGAGATGACAGGTCCTCTTTATGGAGATCATGTAATAGAAATAAGAGATGACAGGTCCTCTTTATGGAGATCATGTAATAGAAATAAGAGATGACAGGTCCTCTTTATGGAGATCATGTAATAGAAATAAGAGATGACGGGTCCTCTTTATGGAGATCATGTAATAGAAATAAGAGATGACGGGTCCTCTTTATGGAGATCATGTAATAGAAATAAGAGATGACAGGTCCTCTTTATGGGGATCATGTAATAGAAATAAGAGATGACGGGTCCTCTTTATGGAGATCATGTAATAGAAATAAGAGATGACAGGTCCTCTTTATGGAGATCTCATGTAATAGAAATAAGAGATGACGGGTCCTCTTTATAGAGATCATGTAATATAAATAAGAGACGACGGGTCCTCTTTATGGAGATCATGTAATAGAAATAAGAGACGACAGGTCCTCTTTATGGGGATCATGTAATAGAAATAAGAGATGACGGGTCCTCTTTATGGAGATCATGTAATAGAAATAAGAGATGACAGGTCCTCTTTATGGAGATCATGTAATAGAAATAAGAGATGACGGGTCCTCTTTATGGAGATCTCATGTAATATAAATAAGAGATGACAGGTCCTCTTTATGGAGATCATGTAATAGAAATAAGAGATGACAGGTCCTCTTTATGGAGATCATGTAATAGAAATAAGAGATGACGGGTCCTCTTTATGGAGATCATGTAATAGAAATAAGAGATGACAGGTCCTCTTTATGGATCTCATGTAATAGAAATAAGAGATGACGGGTCCTCTTTATGGAGATCTCATGTAATAGAAATAAGAGATGACGGGTCCTCTTTATGGAGATCATGTAATAGAAATAAGAGATGACAGGTCCTCTTTATGGATCTCATGTAATAGAAATAAGAGATGACGGGTCCTCTTTATGGAGATCTCATGTAATAGAAATAAGAGATGACGGGTCCTCTTTATGGATCTCATGTAATAGAAATAAGAGATGACGGGTCTTCTTTATGGAGATCTCATGTAATAGAAATAAGAGATGACAGGTCCTCTTTATGGAGATCATTTAATAGAAATAAGAGATGACAGGTCCTCTTTATGGAGATCTCATGTAATAGAAATAAGAGATGACGGGTCCTCTTTATGGAGATCATGTAATAGAAATAAGAGATGACAGGTCCTCTTTATGGAGATCTCATGTAATAGAAATAAGAGATGACGGGTCCTCTTTATGGATCTCATGTAATAGAAATAAGAGATGACAGGTCCTCTTTATGGAGATCTCATGTAATAGAAATAAGAGATGACGGGTCCTCTTTATGGAGATCATGTAATAGAAATAAGAGATGACGGGTCCTCTTTATGGAGATCATGTAATAGAAATAAGAGATGACGGGTCCTCTTTATGGAGATCATGTAATAGAAATAAGAGATGACAGGTCCTCTTTATGGGGATCTCATGTAATAGAAATAAGAGATGACGGGTCCTCTTTATGGAGATCATGTAATAGAAATAAGAGATGACAGGTCCTCTTTATGGAGATCATGTAATAGAAATAAGAGATGACAGGTCCTCTTTATGGAGATCTCATGTAATAGAAATAAGAGATGACGGGTCCTCTTTATGGAGATCATGTAATAGAAATAAGAGATGACAGGTCCTCTTTATGGAGATCATGTAATAGAAATAAGAGATGACAGGTCCTCTTTATGGAGATCATGTAATAGAAATAAGAGATGACAGGTCCTCTTTATGGAGATCATGTAATAGAAATAAGAGATGACGGGTCCTCTTTATGGAGATCATGTAATAGAAATAAGAGATGACAGGTCCTCTTTATGGAGATCATGTAATAGAAATAAGAGATGACAGGTCCTCTTTATGGAGATCATGTAATAGAAATAAGAGATGACAGGTCCTCTTTATGGAGATCATGTAATAGAAATAAGAGATGACAGGTCCTCTTTATGGAGATCATGTAATAGAAATAAGAGATGACAGGTCCTCTTTATGGGGATCTCATGTAATAGAAATAAGAGATGACGGGTCCTCTTTATGGAGATCTCATGTAATAGAAATAAGAGATGACAGGTCCTCTTTATGGAGATCCCATGTAATAGAAATAAGAGATGGACAGGTCCTCTTTATGGAGATCTCATGTAATAGAAATAAGAGATGACAGGTCCTCTTTATGGATCTCATGTAATAGAAATAAGAGATGACAGGTCCTCTTTATGGAGATATCCGGAGTATAAAATACCCCAAATCTCTTTACTTTTAAAAGAAAATTATCAAAAAAAATTGACAGTCTGGACAGGAAGTGATGTCATGACGTCACACCGGTCCTCCAAGCTCATAGAGGTGATCAGAGTATCTAGTCCTATGAGAGCGGCCGGCCGCACCTTCAGATCATTTCTCAGGTGAACTCAATGGTAAGCCCGAGAACCACCAGCGAGCGACGGTGGGGAAAAGTGGTGCAGCTAGCTATAAATTACAGAGCTATACTTCTGCTTCACTAGGGGCTCTCTGTAAGGAAGCAGTGGTCTCTCTGTAGAGCTTCAATACCCCCCCTCCTGATTCAAAGCCACAGCTTTCCAATCAACTGGAAGCATGAACTTTGCCGATTGCAGAGCTATAGGTCTAACTCAGCTGGGCGGGCGCTGGACCTCTGAAGAGAGACCACTGCTTCAAACACACAACAGACCTTTACCTCTGCAACCAGCAAAGTTCATGCTTCCAGGTGATTGGAGATCCCGGACTATGAAGTGGGGGGGAGGGGATGATGAAGCTCTGCAGACACGGCTTCCTCACAGAGAGCCCCTAGAGAAGGAGGCTTATATAGTTCTGTATTTATAGATCATGCACCCCGCTGATTGGAGATCTCTGGCTCTGACGTGGGGGGGGGGGGTTTGGGGTGCCAGACGTCTGCAGGGAGACCACTGCTTCCTTACAAAAAGCCCCTAGTGAAGGAGGCTTATACCTCTACACTTATAGATCATGGACCCTGCCGACTGGAGATCTGTGGCTCTGACTGGGGGGGGGGGGGGGGGCAGACCTCTGCAGGGAGACCTCTGCTTACAGAAAGCCCCTAGTGAAGCAGGCTCCTAGCTCTGCACTTATAGCTCTTCCGTACAGAGAGCCGGGCTCCTCCTGTGTAACATGCTGGCAGGGGACAGGCTTTCAGGGAGGAACCTAAAAACATCATTCAGGCCAAGTTGTGGTCGGAGTTTGCAGGAACGAGAATAATCCAGCACCCCTCCCCCTCCACACAGGTGACACAAACAAGTGAACAAAGTGTGCGGGGACACGGCGACTCGGCGCGGTTCCCGTGTTCTGGCAGCGGATCGCTGAGCGCTGAATAATTGATGAGCGACACGACTGAGCTGGCGACACGGATAGCCGCTAATAGGGAGGCGCATTGTTTGTGTCTAACAGGCGGAACAAGAGCAAACATCAGTGACACCGACTATTATCCCCGCCATGTACTAATGTCAGGGCGCTGAGAGAGCCGGACTAAGGGGGGAGGGGAATTCACCAATACCTCCGTACACCCCCAGGAGGAGGAGGATTAGAGATCTATGGAGGGAGGGGGAGGGGAAACAAGAAATACTAACAAGTCAAAAAGACAGAAAAGGAAAGAAAGAGAAAAAAGTAAAGTGAAGTGAAGTGAAGTGGAGTGAAGTGAAAGTGAAGTCTGGAATTCTGCACTTCTTATAAAGTGACACAATGTAATAAAGTGGAAGCTGAAGTTTAATCCGCTTATATTTCACCCCCCCCCCCCCCCCCCCCATTAACATGATAATGATATGTGCAAACAGTCACGGCGCGCAGCTCGCACATGCACAGCGGGTGCTCGGCTGTGAAGCCACAGGCGGTTACAATGCCGGCGCCGCCAGTCTGTCCTCGGAGATCTTCATTCATCCCCAGGGAGAGCTGTGCCGAGTGCTGGACATGAGGAAAGGGATGGAGGGTACACTCTGATCATCTATTCCTGCTCCTCCCTCTGGTACTGGAGCTCCTCCCCCACCTATACACTGGAGCTCCTCCCCCACCTGTACACTGGAGCTCCTCCCCCACCTATACACTGGAGCTCCTCCCCCACCTATACACTGGAGCTCCTCCCCCACCTATACACTGGAGCTCCTCCCCCACCTGTACACTGGAGCTCCTCCCCCACCTGTACACTGGAGCTCCTCCCCCACCTATACACTGGAGCTCCTCCCCCACCTGTACACTGGAGCTCCTCCCCCACCTGTACACTGGAGCTCCTCCCCCACCTGTACACTGGAGCTCCTCCCCCACCTGTACACTGGAGCTCCTCCCCCACCTGTACACTGGAGCTTCTCCCCCACCTGTACACTGGAGCTCCCCTCCCACGCTCTTCCCCCACCTGTACACTGGAGCTCTTCCCCCACCTGTACACTGGAGCTCCCCTCCCACCGGTACACTGGAGCTCCCCTCCCACCGGTACTGGAGCTCCCCTCCCACCGGTACACTGGAGCTCCTCCCCCACCGGTACACTGGAGCTCCTCCCCCACCGGTACACTGGAGCTCCTCCCCCCACCGGTACACTGGAGCTCCTCCCCCACCGGTACACTGGAGCTCCCCCCACCGGTACACTGGAGCTCCCCCCCCACCGGTACACTGGAGCTCCTCCCCCCACCTGTACACTGGAGCTCCTCCCCCCACCTGTACACTGGAGCTCCCCTCTCACCGGTACTGGAGCTCCCCTCTCACCGGTACTGGAGCTCCTCCCCCACCTGTACACTGGAGCTCCCCCCCACCTGTACACTGGAGCTCCCCCCCACCTGTACACTGGAGCTCCCCCCCACCTGTACACTGGAGCTCCTCTCCCACCTGTACACTGGAGCTCCCCCCCACCTGTACACAGCTCCAGTACAGGAACCCGAGAAGGAGAGAGACCATTTTCATCCAAATGCTGCATCAGAGAGGAGATCGGCAAGTTGTCTTCTGGCACACGGGCCACGGGTGACACGGGCCACGGGTGACACGGGCCACACGGGACGGCGGGCGACACGGGAAGGCGGGCGACACGGGCCACGGGAAGGCGGGCGACACGGGCCACGGGAAGGCGGGCGACACGGGCCACGGGAAGGCGGGCGACACGGGCCGGCGGGCGACACGGGCCGGCGGGAAGGCGGGCGACACGGGCCGGCGGGCGACACGGGCCGGCGGGACGGCGGGCGACACGGGCCGGCGGGCGACACGGGACGGCGGGACGGCGGGCGACACGGGACGGCGGGCGACACGGGCCACGGGACGGCGGGCGACACGGGCCACGGGACGGCGGGCGACACGGGCCACGGGACGGCGGGCGACACGGGCCACGGGACGGCGGGCGACACGGGCCACGGGACGGCGGGCGACACGGGCCACGGGCGACACGGGCCACGGGACGGCGGGCGACACGGGACGGCGGGCGACACGGGCCACGGGACGGCGGGCGACACGGGCCACGGGACGGCGGGCCACGGGACGGCGGGTGACTCCTGTGAGGAATGCAGACACAGCTGTGGTGTAAGCAGTCAGGAATTCTCTGATGCCCTCTGTTCACACGCTTCATCTCTGGCAGAGGACAGACGGAAGAACGGACGGCGGAGTGATATTCAGCTAACAGGGATTCTGTAGTCGGGAACTACAGAGTCGGCATCGGAAAATGCGGCTGACTGACTGATTACTCTGGGCCCGTGGCTGCACTTCCCATGGGAGTTGCCACATCCATGACAAATAGTCCCACTAGAAATTAGAGAAAAAAAAAAGAAACCTCACATTTTGGCAGCAAAAAAGCCCTGGGGTATGCATGCATGTGTATATATATATATATATCCCCGCATGCCTCAGGAGGAGTGCCTGTCCCGCAGCCAATGGGACGGACAAGCTGACATTTCCTGAATAAAATCTGGAAGATCCCGCCAAACATACGCTCTATGAGCAGCCTCTCCCGCTCCCCATGACTGCGTGGTATGGGTGCGGCGATTTCCTCTTACCTCGTCTCGGTACAGCGGGCTGGTGTAGTACATGATGTCCATGGCGCTGCTGTTCAGCATGTCCCGTATACCGCGCACCTTGTCCGGGGTGATGGAGTCTACGGTGTCTGAGGGAGCGGCCAATGAGAAAAAGAGGTTGAAAAAAGTGCAACAAAATGTTACCAATAAATCTAAAAATGTATTAAGGAGGTGAGGAGATCAGGGGGGGGGGGGGATAGAAGAGGGATACACAAAGTGGAAGAGGTAAGGAGATTAGGGGGGGGGAACAGAAGAGGGATACACAGACGAAAGGGGGGGGGGGTGATAGAAGAG
>NW_027507825.1:1708990-1938870 GCF_037356315.1 Lithobates pipiens
GAGAGAGGGGGGGAGAGAGAGAGAGGAGAGAGAGAGAGGGGGGGGGGGGATAGAGAGAGAGAGGGGGGGATAGAGAGAGAGAGAGAGGGGAGAGAGAGGGGATAGAGAGAGAGAGGGGGGGGGAGAGAGAGAGGGGGGGGAAGAGAAAGAGAGGGGGGGAAGAGAAAGAGAGAGAGGGGGATAGAGAGAGAGAGGGGGGGATAGAGAGAGAGAGAGAGAGAGGGAAGGGGGGATAGAGAGAGAGAGAGAGGGGGGGAGAGAGAGAGAGAGGGGGGGGGAAGAGAAAGAGAGAGGGGGGGGATAGAGAGAGAGAGGGGGGATAGAAGAGAGAGAGAGAGAGAGAGGAGAGAGAGGGGATAGAGAGAGAGAGGGGGGGTAGAGAGAGAGAGAGAGAGAGAGGGGGGGATAGAGAGAGAGAGAGGGGGGGGGTAGAGAGAGAGAGAGAGAGAGAAAGGGGGGGATAGAGAGAGAGAGAGAGAGAGAGAGGGGGGGATAGAGAGAGAGAGAGAGAGAGAGGGGGGGGAGAGAGAGAGAGAGAGAGGGGGGATAGAGAGAGAGAGAGAGGGGGGGATAGAGAGAGAGAGAGAGAGAGAGAGAGAGGGGGGGGATAGAGAGAGAGAGGGGGGGGGATAGAGAGAGAGAGAGAGAGGGGGGGGATGAGAGAGAGAGAGAGAGAGAGGGGGGATAGAGAGAGAGGGAGAGAAGGGGGATAGAGAGAGAGGGGGGGGATAGAGAGAGAGAGAGGGGGGGGATAGAGAGAGAGAGAGAGAGGGGGGATAGAGAGAGAGGGGGGGATAGAGAGAGAGGGGGGGATAGAGAGAGGGGGGGATAGAGAGAGAGAGAGAGAGAGAGGGGGGATAGAGAGAGAGAGAGAGAGAGGGGGGGATAGAGAGAGAGAGAGAGAGAAGAGAGAGAGAGAGAGGGGGGGGGAGAGAGAGAGAGAGGGGGAAGAGAGAGAGAGAGAGGGGGGAGAGAGAGAGAGAGGGGGGGATAGAGAGAGAGAGGGGGGGGAGAGAGAGAGAGAGGGGGAAGAGAGAGGGGGGGATAGAGAGAGAGAGAGAGAGAGAGAAGAGGGGGGGAAGAGAAGAGAGAGAGAGAGAGAGAGAGGGAGAGAGGGGGGAGAGAGAGAGAGGGGGGGAGAGAGAGAGAGAGAGAGGGGGAGAGAGAGAGAGGAGAGGAGAGGGGGGAGAGAGAGAGAGAGAGGGGAGAGAGAGAGAGAGGGGGAGAGAGAGAGAGAGGGGGGGATAGAGAGAGAGAGAGGGAGAGGAGAGAGAGGGGGGAGAGAGAGAGAGAGGGGAGAGAGAGAGAGAGAGGGGG
This sequence comes from Lithobates pipiens, assembly GCF_037356315.1. NCBI lineage: Eukaryota > Metazoa > Chordata > Amphibia > Anura > Ranidae > Lithobates > Lithobates pipiens. The sequence goes on from NW_027507825.1 coordinate 1,710,308, forward strand.
GGAGGAGAGAGAGGGGGAGAGAGAGAGAGGGGGGGGGAGAGAGAGAGAGAGAGAGAGAGGGGGAGGGGAGAGAAGAGAGAGAGAGGGGGAGAGAGAGAGAGGGGGAGAGAGAGAGAGAGGGAGAGAGAGAGAGGAGAGGCGGGGGGGAGAGAGAGAGAGGGGGAGGGAGAGAGAGAGAGAGAGAGAGAGAGAGGAGAGAGAGAGAGGGGGATAGAGGGGGGGATAGAGAGGGAGGGAGAGAGAGAGGGAGAGAGAGGGAGGGAGAGCCACATTCAATAGTCTGCACAGATCGGCCATAACATGACCCCCCCCCCCCCCCCCCAATATGGATAGGTCCCCCTCTCCTGACTCTGTCTCTCACCCGTGGACTCCACTAGACTTCTGAAGGTACGCGGTGGTGTCTGGCACCAAGCCGTCACTAGCAGATACTTTAAATTCCTATAAGGGGGGGGGGGGGGGGGGGTGGGGGGGCAGGGCGGGGGCGAGATCATATACCAGGCTGCACATCATATACACTGGGCTCTGCACATCATATACACTGGGCTCTGCACATCATATACACTGGGCTCTGCACATCATATACACAGGCTGCACATCATATACCAGGCTGCATGGGGTTGGGTGGGGGAGGGGGGAGCTGCCATCCAAACTAAGGATAAAATGTCAGAAAACGAGGATGATTAAAGGGTGGTGGGTGGCAGCAGCCCCATCTAACCCATCGGTGCTGCCGAACATCGATAGACATCAGGAGCGAGCGCTGACGCTGGGACTGAGCAAGTGACGAGTGCCAATGTCCCTTCCTTGAGTGACGTCGGTAGCACTGCTCAGTCCATCGCGCCGGAAGCTGTGACGCGATCAACCGCGACACGGAGTGAGTTTTTTCTTGGGCAAATGAAGCGCCTCGCTCGGACGAGCCGCCACTGTATCCCACCCACTTCCAGATGTCATTGTAACCAGATAATCCAGATTATCACTGTCAGTGGTCACAATGTTATGACTGACCGGTATACAATATAAAAGTCTTGGATCTTAATCCAAATTCCCATCAAGGGAACATTGTGCGTGAAACGATCATTCCATGTCCTGGGTGAGATTTATTATTATTGATCCCAATCCCGGATCACACGGAGGGGACAATGGGGGAGAGAAGCACGGGGGATGGGAGATGTCTGATCTCCATCTATAGATTGTGGGGTCTGCAGATACTTTGTGTCGTCTTTATTCACGTTTTACCTGAAGAGCTTCTAATCTCCTCCTTGTGTCTCTGTAATGGATACTTTGTTACTATAACCACAGAGAGATCCGGGTGACACAAATTCCAGAATCTTAATTATTTAGCTCACTTGGTGATTATTGTATCCGTTATACCCGAGGAGGGATTCTCTACAGTCCGAAACTTCTCTACAGACTCACATAGGAATGTCTTCTATTCAACGACAGATGAATATACACTCACTGGCCACTTTATTAGGCCCACCTTGCTAGTAGCGGGTTGGACCCCCTTTATTAGGCCCACCTTGCTAGTAGCGGGTTGGACCCCCTTTATTTAGGTACACCTTGCTAGTAGCGGGTTGGACCCCCTTTATTTAGGTACACCTTGCTAGTAGCGGGTTGGACCCCCTTTATTAGGTACACCTTGCTAGTAGTGGGGGTTGGAGCCCTTCGCTAGTAGCGGATTAAATACCACCACCAAAAAAAAAAAAAAAAAAGCTATTTGTGCGGGGAAAAAAATAAAAAATGATAAAAATGTCATATGGGTACAGTGTTGCATGACTGCGTAATTGGCATTTAAAGTTAGAGCGCCAAAAGCTGAAAATTGGCCTGGGCAGGAGGGGGGTGAGAATGTCCGGTAGGCAAGTGGTTAAAAAATAAATAAAAACAAACAATGAGGCAGCGCAGCAGCATTTTGCTGGCGGTATAGCAGCACTGCCCCATTGATATCAATGAGGAGGAGCGGTGGAGGAGCAGCGAGTTCACCGCTCCCTTTTTTCTGACGCCCTGCCAGCGCACCGCTCCAGTGTGGAGGCACTCGGGGCTTTCACACTGGAGTGAATGGAGCCCTTTTCAGGACGCTTTGCAGGCGCTACTTTTAACGCTATCGTGCCTCAGTGTGAAAGGGGTCTTAGACGTGTTCCTATTGAAAGTATCTCTCAAAAAAATAGGATTTTTTTTTGTACTCCCCGTAAAATCCTTTTCTCTGTAATTTACCGACCGACACAGCTCCTCTCTCTAACTAAAAGGGACGTCCCCAGATGACTTCTTTTGAGGATGAAACGCGTTGGGACTCCTACTGCAGCTGTGTCTTTTATGAAATAAGCGCTTGATTCATTGTATACATGTAAGTTCATTACTTTTTTATTAAATTTTCTTTTAAAACGGAATTACACTATTGTGGCCCTCATTTCCTTTTTGTATGGGTTCGACAATGTGAGCTGGATTACATTGCTGAAGATATTTCATTATTTGAGTACTGGAATGGAATAGTCTGATCTGAAAGTTCCCTGGAGAGTTTATCTTTGAAAGATCTGCATAAGAGTGCATAAGCCTTTGCGATCCTTCGAATGTATATTCGTTTGGATCCAATATATCTGGTAAGCCTATATCATAAATGGTGATGGGAATACTACGTGGTGTCTGCATGTTGTCTTCATATAAAGAAGGTGGACGGTGATTTCTACTTCACGTGTGGATTGGATCAATATCTATAAGAGACTTTTTTGTATCTCTTTTTGGACTTCTTTGCATCACTTTATGTTTTTTCATTTTTTTACACTAAAAATTGTGCACATAAGGTGTATTTGGATGAACATTATTTTTAAATGAATGCTATATAATCCCGGTTTTGATATCTATATAATAATGTGAGATCACTGAGTGGTTATATATAAAAGGTCACTTTTCTTTTTTTAACGCTACACTATGGTTTAACAAGTGGGAACTAGTGACACTAAACCCACAAAAAAAAAAAAACAGCAGTGTGTGGAAACTCCAGCATATAACCGGGAATCCTCAATAGGAGTGATCCCCAAGACCGCAACATTGCGGAAGTAATGCAACAGTGCATTAACCAAAACAGTACGGCGTTTTTATCGAAAAACCAGGAAATAATTCAATAGCAACTACACGGCCGCCTGCAAAACTTTACGCCCAAAACTGGCCTGCAGCCGATGCACTGAGGTCTACCTTGTAGAGCTTGGTAAACGTACGGACAGACGACCAGATCGCCGCCTTACACACCTGAGCGACAGACGCTTGGCATCGGAAAGGACCAAGACGTTCCGATTGCTCATGTAGAGTGGGCCATGACTGGAAAGGGGGGTGCCTGCCCCTTCAAGGCGTGGGCTTGGACTACGATCTGTCTGGAAACTACGATCTGCCTGGAAATGGTGGCCGACGAGATCGCTATGCCCTTCTTAGGACCAGCCACCGAAACAAACAGTGAGTCTGACTTCCGAAAGGAAACTGTGGCAGACAAGTACACCTTCAGAGCCCTAACCACATCCAGAGTGTGAAGGGTCACCTCTTTGGGGTGCGTCGGCTTAGGACACAATGTCCTCATTGATATGAAAAGCCGAAACCACCTTCGGTAGAAAGGACGGTTGCGGACGCAACACCACCTTATCCCTGTGGATGACCAGATAAGGCGACTTGCAGGACAAGGCCGCCAAGTCCGAAACCCTCCTGGCCGATGTGATGGCCACTAGAAAGACCACCTTCTGTGAAAGGGTCAACAAGGGAATCTCCCTGATATTCTCAAACGGCGGCTTCTGAAGCACCGACAACACCAGGTTCAAATCCCGCGGAGGTAACGGAGGACGCACCGGAGGGACTACATGGCGCACCCCCTGAACAAAGGTACTCACTAATGAGTGAGATGCCAGGGGTCTTTGAAAAAAAAAAAAAAAAAGACAGCCAGAGCTGAAATCTGCCCCTTGATGGTGCTCAACGCCAACCTCTGGTCTACACCTTGCTGCAGAAACAGCAGATCCTGGATACAGAGAAGGAGCGCGGATGGTCATTTTAAATAACAAATGTAACAAGAGGGGAAAACACTGCGCTACTCTCAGGCTCGGTTCACACAGGGGCGACTTGTCCAGGCGACTTCGCCGCCTGACAAGTAGCGCCCCGTTCTGTACTACGGAACCGTTCTAATAGGAGCGACTCGAGTCGCTCCGACTTAGAAAAAAGGTTCCTGTACTACTTTTGCGGCGACTTCGGGCGACTTGCATTGACTTCTATACAGAAGTCGTTTTGCAAGTCGCCGCTGAGGTCGCGGCGCTGCAAGTCGTGCCGCGTACTGTGTGAACCGAGCCTAATGAGATTAGCAGCTAACACTCAAACAAACAAAGTTACAGTAAATGTGAAACAAAAATGTAGAGGTGAACACAATAACCTAAAAAAATGAGGCAAGTATAGAAAACCCGTGCTAAAGGGAAAATTCTCCCGCTTATTGTGAGATAAGTGTAAGTAATATTGCGTGTGATATGCAATACCCAATACACTATAAATGCAACTGTGAATAATAATTATGTGATATAGTGAAAATAAAGCTGCATAACACAGATACTGAAAAATAGACTATTGTCAGTTCATCAATCTGTAAAGGAGTCCTCTTATGGTGTTAGACAAGTGACCAATCTTCTCATATAAACCATAGACCGAGGCGAAAAGGGAACGTGCAAAAACCGCCGTAGCAGTGAAAAGGTTGAGAGGTTCACATGTGATCACCTTAGCGGAGTTCCGGGATCTCTAACCGGCCAATCGCGCCTTGTTATTCCCGGGGAAAAAAATAAATAAATAAAAAATAAATAATAATAAAAAATAAATAAAAATCAGACGGCTTACCCTTGGAGAAGCCCAGCTTCTGGGTGACGGTCCGCGCTATTTTGGAGGTGGTGGCGTCGCTGTAGAGGTAGACCTCGTCCACGCTGTGCCAGTCCACGTGGCTGCGGCTCAGCTTCAGGCTGTGAGCGGCTGAAATGAAAGAAATGCGATCAGAGGAGGGAAGATTTGTCATATGATGGGGGGGGGGTGCTGCGGCTCCATTACCAATAGACACAGACTGGGAGCTACAGACCCCGGAGAGCGCGGCAAGCTGGGACACCACGGCAGAGTCTAACAAACGCTTTAAAAAAAGAAAAAAAAAAAAAAAAGGGAAAGTAAAAACCTTTTACCCTAACTTTATTAAAGTCATGAGTTTTATTAATTAAAAAAAAAAAAAAAAAAAATATGCATTTAAATAACATTTTCTAAAAAATAAAAAATTATATTATTATATAATTATATTATAACATTTAAAAGAACACGGCTAAAACAAAAAATAGAAAAAATGTAAAATGAAGGAAAAAATAAATAAATTCATTCTCTGGAAAAATAAATAAATAAAAAATGTAGGAAGAGAGTTTCACCTCCAAGTCTTATAAAATTAGCTTAAAAGTCAGTTGTTTTGCTAGTATTTCGCCACATAAACGAGTTATATTTAAAAACGATTGCATGCAATTTTTACCTAATTTAAGAGAAACAAATCTCTATTTTTAGTGCAAAATATAAAATAGCAGCTCCTTTTCCGTCACACATCTGTGAGTCTCCTACAGGCTTGCAATGTATAAGAGGTGGACGGTGCCCTGATATAAACCCTCCATAGACTTGTGTAATGGCGGTGAGGGCAGCGATGTGCGCACAAGCGTCGGTTGAACCGAGGATTAACCCCGTCCTGAAAAAAACTCTTATCCCAGATCTGCATTTACAAAAAAAAAAAAAAAAAAAAAAAAAAAAAACACACTGACAAGACTTTTAGAAGTCAAGATGTGAATATAAATAAAATGTGACACTTAATTCAGAAATATCGCTATAATAAATGGCGCTCCCTCTACCTGCGCTCACTCATCGGGTTCGGTTACACACGGACATTTTGTCATGAACAGAGACTGGCAGCATAGAGAGAGAAAAAAAAACTGCAAGAAGAAAATAGAAAGAACGATCAGAAGGAACGATCTATTGATCTATTGTTTCTACAGAGCAACACCATTCAGCTTTGTAGATGAATGCAGAACATTGAAATTTGTGTATATCTAGAGGGATCGCTGAATGTATGTACTGCCAAATGATGCTTGTGCATGCTGGAGGTTCTATTGTTGCTATTGAGGCGGGTAGGGGGCCGGAGACCAGAGACACGGTGCTCAGAGGCAGGTAGGGAGCCGGAGACCAGAGAGACGGTGCTCAGAGGAGGCGGGTAGGGGGCCGGAGACCAGAGACACGGTGCTCAGAGGCAGGTAGGGGGCGGGAGACCAGAGAGACGGTGCTCAGAGGAGGCGGGTAGGGGGCCGGAGACGAGAGACACGGTACTCAGAGGCGGGTAGGGGGCCGGAGACCAGAGACACGGTACTCAGAGGCGGGTAGGGGGCCGGAGACCAGAGACACGGTACTCAGAGGCGGGTAGGGGGCCGGAGACCAGAGACACGGTACTCAGAGGCGGGTAGGGGGCCGGAGACCAGAGACACGGTACTCAGAGGCGGGTAGGGGGCCGGAGACCAGAGACACGGTACTCAGAGGCGGGTAGGGGGCCGGAGACCAGAGACACGGTACTCAGAGGCGGGTAGGGGGCCGGAGACCAGAGACACGGTACTCAGAGGCGGGTAGGGGGCCGGAGACCAGAGACACGGTACTCACAGGTGGGTAGGGGGCCGGAGACCAGAGACACGGTGCTCAGAGGCGGGTAGGGGGCCGGAGACCAGAGACACAGTACTCAGAGGCGGGTAGGGGGCCGGAGACCAGAGACACAGTACTCAGAGGCGGGTAGGGGGCCGGAGACCAGAGACACAGTACTCAGAGGCGGGTAGGGGGCCGGAGACCAGAGAGACGGTACTCAGAGGCGGGTAGGGGGCCGGAGACCAGAGAGACGGTACTCAGAGGCGGGTAGGGGGCCGGAGACCAGAGACACGGTACTCAGAGGCGGGTAGGGGGCCGGAGACCAGAGACACGGTACTCAGAGGCGGGTAGGGGGCCGGAGACCAGAGACACGGTACTCAGAGGCGGGTAGGGGGCCGGAGACCAGAGACACGGTACTCAGAGGCGGGTAGGGGGCCGGAGACCAGAGACACGGTACTCAGAGGCGGGTAGGGGGCCGGAGACCAGAGACACGGTACTCAGAGGCGGGTAGGGGGCCGGAGACCAGAGACACGGTACTCAGAGGCGGGTAGGGGGCCGGAGACCAGAGACACGGTACTCACAGGTGGGTAGGGGGCCGGAGACCAGAGACACGGTGCTCAGAGGCGGGTAGGGGGCCGGAGACCAGAGACACAGTACTCAGAGGCGGGTAGGGGGCCGGAGACCAGAGACACAGTACTCAGAGGCGGGTAGGGGGCCGGAGACCAGAGACACAGTACTCAGAGGCGGGTAGGGGGCCGGAGACCAGAGAGACGGTACTCAGAGGCGGGTAGGGGGCCGGAGACCAGAGAGACGGTGCTCATCGTCGGGTAGGGGGCCGGAGACCAGAGAGACGGTGCTCATCGTCGGGTAGGGGGCCGCGGACAAGGGACGGTGCTCAGATGCAGGTAGGGGGCCGGAGACAAGGGACGGTGCTCAGGGGCAGGTAGGGGCGGAGACAAAGGTAATTTGGGAGAGGAAAGAGTACTTGCATCTATTCTCTGTAAAAAGCCCGCCCCCTGCTGTGTATAGAAGGACTCGTACATATAGGAACGTATTTCCACACCCGGAATATCCAGCTGCCACATAGAGGGGGTCCCCGACTTACGACGCCTGACCTACGAAGATCTACTTACAAACCGGGCGCTACGGGGACCCTCTGCCATTTTGCACGGACATCGGCCGTTCTGCGCATGGCGGCCAGACGGAGCATCAGAAATGTCCGTAATTGACGTACTGCGCATGCGAGGCCGACTTACGAACATTTCCGAATTGCAAAGAGGACAGTCCCTAACGGGTTCGTAACCCGGGGACCCTCTGTACTGCATCCCATAATAATGAATGGCTGTAGGTGAACCGACGCCGCTACTCGTACAAACCTGCGCATGCCGACAGATGTAAAACCCCAAAACGCACACATGGGCTTATGCAAGAAAAGGAGTAAAGCCACCGACAGCCATTTATTACTAATGGTGGCTGTATATTCCGGGTGCAGAAAGAGGCTAACAGTTGCTGTCAATCAGCCGACATAAGATCATCATTCACTGACAGTTGCTGACCTCATATACTGTCTCCCAGCTCCTGAGTGAGCACAACATGACGCTATAACAGGATCCCGCAGGAGATAGGGATGTGAAGTCGTACCGGCCTTGGCTTTTCAAGACAGCAACTGTCAGACTTCAGGTGATCGCTGTCCCCCCTCCCCCGCACACTACAGCTGACCTTCCAAAGTTAATAAAAATTGGGGAGATCCAATTCTGAAGGCTGGAACACCAGATCCATGGCGATACTCAATGACCTTTTGGGCCGGTTTGGTATCATCCATGTCGGTAGGATGCCGATAACTGGACCTGTAACCTCCGACTATCCAGTGTAACTACAGAAATGAATACAGCTGCCATGTGCACAGTCCGCCCCTCCCCCATCTGCGGCAAAGCCTTTGCTTTCTAATAAAGAGCGGGGGCACTTTAAGAAGTCAGCAGTACTACAGGGAGAGCGGCTCCTACTCAGCGGCCATTAATCAGCAACAGAGAAGACAGGAGGACACCAACCATACAGCAGACAGGGGCCTGACGGGGGAATGAAGCCTTTGCATCCTCTGACCTAGAAGTAGACGAATGTCTTCACATCGACCATTACAGAACATTCCGGAGCCATTCCCAGGAGGAAGAGCATACACAAGGCCAACTGACAACCTCAGAACCCACCTACCCCCAGTGCCCCTCCATACCTGGGGTATTTTCTTTGTAGTTAGCAAAGGAGAGAGAAGTATAGATGAGTATGGGGGGGGGGGGGTCTGCTTTCCAACATTCAGGTGTGTCAGACCCACCACTGGGTGTGGACATTCCTCCTGCCAACATCTTACATCATTACAGGGCATAGTAATTACATAGTTTAGTTGGCAAGGTTGACAAAGGACACCCAGTCCATCCAGTGTGCGTTTATGCCACTACCATATACCTGTGCATTGTACTCACAAAAAAAAAAAAACATACATTTTCTCTTATTTACATTCTCCACCAACACCACCAACTGAGGAAGGGAGCTCCACGTTCTGACTGCTCTAAGTATAGCAAACCCCTTAAACAGTTTAAAACACTGAACTACTTCTCATCCAAGTTCAGTGTGTCGGTGGTGGTGTGTCTTTAGAGAGCCAATATTAAAGTTTTATCCTAATGCTAGAGTCATCATTTGTATATTGTGATTGTATTTCCTCTTAAGCAGGGGGTCTCAAACTGGCAGCCATCAAGCTGTTGCAAATCTACAACTCCCATCATGCCTCTGCGAGAGTCACGCTTGTAACTGTCAGCCTTGCGATGCCTCATGGGACTTGTAGCTTTGCAACAGCTGGAGGGCCACCAGTTTGAGACCCCGGCTCTTAAAGTGTCTCTTCTCCAGGGAGAAGTTTAATGTTTGTAGACGTTCCTCCCAACCGAGTTCCTCCACGACCCAGATCCTCCCTTCCTCCACGACCCAGATCCTCCCTTCCTCCACGACCCAGCTCCTCCCCTTCCTCCACGACCCAGCTCCTCCCCTTCCTCCACGACCCAGCTCCTCCTTTACCCAGCTCCTCCCTTCCGCCACGACCCAGCTCCTCCTTTACCCAGCTCCACCCTTCCGCCACGACCCAGCTCCTCCCTCCCGCCACGACCCAGCTCCTCCCTCCCGCCACGACCCAGCTCCTCCTTTACCCAGCTCCTTCCTTCCTCCACAACCCAGCACCTCCACGACCTAGCTCCTCCCTTCCTCCACAACCCAGCTCTTCCTTTACCCAGCTCTTCCTTTACCCAGCTCCTCCACGACCCAGCTCCTCCACGACCCAGCTCCTCCACGACCCAGCTCCTCCACGACCCAGCTCCTCCACGACCCAGCTCCTCCACGACCCAGCTCCTCCACGACCCAGTTCCTCCACGACCCAGCTCCTCCACGACCCAGCTCCTCCCTTGCTCCTTTACCCAGCTCCTCTTTTACCCAGCTCCTCCCTTACCCAGCTCCTCCCTTCCTCCACGACCCAGCTCCTTCCTTGCTCCACAACCCAGCTCCTCCTTTACCCAGCTCCTCCCTTGCTCCACAACCCAGCTCCTCCTTTACCCAGCTCCTCCCTTGCTCCACGACCCAGCTCCTCTCGTGCTCCACGACCCAGCTCCTCTCGTGCTCCACGACCCAGCTCCTCCTTTACCCAGCTCCTCTCGTGCTCCACGACCCAGCTCCTCGTTTACCCAGCTCCTCCCTTTCTCCACGACCCAGCTCCTCCACGACCTAGCTCCTCCCTTCCTCCACGACCCAGCTCTTCCTTTACCCAGCTCCTCCCTTGCTCCACGACCCAGCTCCTCCTTTACCCAGCTCCTCCCTTCCTCCACGACCCAGCTCCTCCCTTCCTCTACGACCCAGCTCCTCCCTTCCTCCACGACCCAGCTCCTCCCATCAATTCCTCCACGATCCAGCTCATCCCTTTACCGAGCTCCTCCGTTCCTCCACGACCCAGCTCCTCCCTTCCTCCACGACCCAGCTGCTCCCATCAATTCCTCCACGATCCAGCTCATCCCTTTACCGAGCTCCTCCGTTCCTCCACGACCCAGCTTCTCCCTTAACCGAGCTCCCCCCTTCCTCCATGAGCCAACGATCCAGCTCCTCCCTTTACCGAGCTCCACCGTTACTCCACGACCCAGCCCCTCCGTTACTCCATGACCCAGCCCCTCCTTTACCCAGCCCCTCAGTTACTCCACGACCCAGCGCCCCCCTTAGCTAGCTTTGTCACCATTTTTTAGACTCTCTCCATTTCCAGCACATCATTCCTGAGTACTGGAGACCAGAAATGGATGGAATACTCGAGAGGCCGCCACGACCCAGCTCCTCCCTTCCGCCACGACCCAGCTCCTCCTTTACCCAGCTCCTCCCTTCCTCCACCACCCAGCTCCTCCCTCCCTCCATGACCCAGCTCCTCCCTTCCTCCACGACCCAGCTCCTCCTTTACCCAGCTCCTCCCTTCCTCCACGACCCAGCTCCTCCCTTCCTAGCTCCTCGCTTCCTCCACAACCCAGCTCCTCCTTTACCCAGCTCCTCCCTTGCTCCACAACCCAGCTCCTCCCTTGCTCCACGACCCAGCTCCTCCTTTACCCAGCTCCTCCCTTCCTCCACGACCCAGCTGCTCCTTTACCCAGCTCCTCCCTTACCCAGCTCCTCCCTTCCTCCACGACCCAGCTCCTCCTTTACCCAGCTCCTCCCTTCCTCCACGACCCAGCTCCTCCTTTACCCAGCTCCTCCCTTCCTCCACGACCCAGCTCCTCCACGACCTAGCTCCTCGCTTCCTCCACAACCCAGCTCCTCCTTTACCCAGCTCCTCCTTTACCCAGCTCCTCCCTTACCCAGCTCCTCCCTTGCTCCACGACCCAGCTCCTCCTTTACCCAGCTCCTCCCTTCCTCCGCGACCCAGTTCCTCCCTTCCTCCACAACCCAGCTCCTCCTTTACCCAGCTCCTCTTTTACCCAGCTCCTCCCTTACCCAGGTCCTCCCTTCCTCCATGACCCAGCTCCTCCTTTACCCAGCTCCTCCCTTGCTCCACAACCCAGCTCCTCCTTTACCCAGCTCCTCCCTTGCTCCACGACCCAGCTCCTCCTTTACCCAGCTCCTCCTTTACCCAGCTCCTCTCGTGCTCCACGACCCAACTCCTTCTTTACCCAGCTCCTCCCTTTCTCCACGACCTAGCTCCTCCACGACCTAGCTCCTCCCTTCCTCCACGACCCAGCTCCTCCCTTCCTCCACGACCCAGCTGCTCCCATCAATTCCTCCATGATCCAGCTCCTCCCTTAACCGAGCTCCTCCGTTCCTCCACAAGCCAGCTCCCCCCTTCCTCCATGAGCCAACGATCCAGCTCCTCCCTTTACCGAGCTCCACCGTTACTCCATGACCCAACCCCTCCTTTACCCAGCCCCTAAGTTACTCCACAACCCAGCTCCTCCTTATTAGCTTTGTCACCATTTTTTAGACTCTCTCCATTTCCAGCACATCATTCCTGAGTACTGGAGACCAGAAATGGATGGAATACTCGAAAGGCCGCCACGACCCAGCTCCTCCCTTCCGCCACGACCCAGCTCCTCCTTTACCCAGCTCCTCCCTTCCTCCACGACCCAGCTCTTCCCTTCCTCCACGACCCAGCTCCTTCTTTACCCAGCTCCTCCCTTCCTCCACGACCCAGCTCCTCCTTTACCCAGCTCCTCCCTTCCTCCACGACCCAGCTCCTCCCTTCCTCCACGACCCAGCTCCTCCACGACCTAGCTCCTCCCTTCCTCCACAACCCAGCTCCTCCTTTACCCAGCTCCTCCCTTGCTCCACGACCCAGCTCCTCCACAACCCAGCTCCTCCCTTGCTCCACGACCCAGCTCCTCCCTTACCCAGCTCCTCCCTTCCTCCACGACCCAGTTCCTCCCTTCCTCCATGACCCAGCTCCTCCCTTGCTCCTTTACCCAGCTCCTCTTTTACCCAGCTCCTCCCTTACCCAGTTCCTCCCTTACTCCACGACCCAGCTCCTCCTTTACCCAGCTCCTCCCTTGCTCCTTTACCCAGCTCCTCTTTTACCCAGCTCCTCCCTTACCCAGATCCTCCCTTCCTCCACGACCCAGCTCCTCCCTTGCTCCCCGACCCAGCTCCTCCTTTACCCAGCTCCTTCCTTGCTCCACGACCCAGCTCCTCCTTTACCCAGCTCCTCCCTTGCTCCACGACCCAGCTCCTCCTTTACCCAGCTCCTTCCTTGCTCCACGACCCAGCTCCTCCTTTACCCAGCTCCTTCCTTGCTCCACGACCCAGCTCCTCTCGTGCTCCACGACCCAGCTCCTCCTTTACCCAGCTCCTCTCGTGCTCCACGACCCAGCTCCTCCTTTACCCAGCTCCTCTCGTGCTCCACGACCCAGCTCCTCCTTTACCCAGCTCCTCCCTTTCTCCACGACCCAGCTCCTCCTTTACCCAGCTCCTCTCGTGCTCCACGACCCAGCTCCTCCTTTACCCAGCTCCTCCCTTTCTCCACGACCTAGCTCCTCCCTTGCTCCATGACCCAGCTCCTCCTTTACCCAGCTCCTCCCTTGCTCCACGACCCAGCTCCTCCCTTCCTCCACGACCCAGCTCCTCCCTTCCTCCACGACCCAGCTGCTCCCATCAATTCCTCCACGATCCAGCTCATCCCTTTACCGAGCTCCTCCGTTCCTCCACGATCCAGCTCCTCCCTTAACCGAGCTCCTCCGTTCCTCCACGACCCAGCTCCTCCCTTAACCGAGCTCCTCCGTTCCTCCACGACCCAGCTCCTCCCTTAACCGAGCTCCTCCGTTCCTCCACAAGCCAGCTCCCCCCTTCCTCCATGAGCCAACGATCCAGCTCCTCCCTTTACCGAGCTCCACCGTTACTCCACGACCCAGCCCCTCCGTTACTCCATGACCCAGCCCCTCCGTTACCCAGCTCCTCAGTTACTCCACGACCCAGCTCCTCCTTATTAGCTTTGTCACCATTTTTTAGACTCTCTCCATTTCCAGCACATCATTCCTGAGTACTGGAGACCAGAAATGGATGGAATACTCGAGAGGCCAATGGACTAGCATTTTATAAAGTGGCAGAATTATTTTATCTCTGGAGTAAATCCAAATTTTTAATGCACGCTAATAAGTTTGCTGGCTTTGCTTGCTGCAGCTTGGCATTGCATGCTATTGCTGAGCCTGTCATCTACTAAGGGCCTGCAGGTCTCTTTCTCCATCCTGGAACCCCCCAGAGGTTCTCTCCCCCTAGAGAGTAACTTGCATTTATATTTTTAGTTTACAAGTGCATTACTGGAGTAGTAATGTAGGGTATTGGCAAAAGGCACCAGAGTGGCCAGCAGCACTGACACAACTGAAGCGTCCAAAATTAGTAGGCCCCGGAGGTCCACAAGAGCAAAAGTTCCATCACACCACCCACAGGAACAGAGAGGGTTTCATCTTTTGCAGGCGGTCATTATTTTATTGGGTTAGTGACTGATCAAATCCCAACAAGCGATCTTCCATAAGCCACAAATTCCCCCGCCCCCCTCTTTGATGGAAATGGAGAGGAGACCCAGAGAAGTAGCCTAGGGTGACAACACTGCTCCTCCATAGATTGATGAGAGAGTGTTGTCACCCTAAAACAGGAAGGGTGTTACTGGCAGAATCACCATGTCATAAATAAAAAAGGTAAAAAACAAAAACCCAATGCAACTAATTGGGTTTATCATGAAGACTCCAACATGTCTACCTAAAGAATTGGGGGCCCCTCCAACATTACAGGTGACCCAGACAATGCCGGCTCCAGATTTCAGAGACCGGTGTCCTCTGGAGATCATAAGCCGTGAGACATAAGACTTCCTCCAGTGTGATCTACATCTATACAGCGGCAGTACAAAGCATCTAGGAAAGTATCTACGAGGCGTCTAAGGTTACCGTACCTTCGTAACGCCTTCTCTTGGCGCATGGGGCGCCTGTGCTCTCGTTATATCCTCTCCAACTGAACAGGAAGGGGAGGGAGAAGGGAGGAGGGGCAACTAGCAAAGAAAGGAAACTTTACTCGTCTCTGGACCAAGAACTTTGAGAGCAACACAAAAAGGTTATACAACATGCGATTATCACACAACATTCTACAATGGGACCGTTAGTACAGCCTCCAGTCCCCGGGGGCTGATAACAAATCTAATGGTTAAAACAGGAGAAAGACCAACTGAAGAGAACTCAAAAATCAACAAAATTTTTCCTCTAGCTAAAGATTAGTGAAAGTTAAAAAGTTAAAAGAATTACATTGTTGCAACTTGTACCAACTATATATTGACCATATCTGTCGGATCCCCGTAGAACAGGGGTCTCAGTTTGGCGGCCCTCCAGCTGATGCGAAACTACAAGTCCCATCATGCCTCTGCCTCTGGGAGTCGATAACGGTCGTACTTGCAATGCCTCATGGGAATTGTATTTCTGCAACAGCTGGAGGGCCGTCAGTTTGAGGCCGCTGCCGTAGAAGCTGGAAACTCCTGTATAGACACCACTACTACTACACCGCTACTACATTTATCGCCACTAGATTCAGTGTCCTCTGCTGAAAGGCTGCCCTGCTGCCATCTGAACACAGAAGGGCGGGTGCTGGGCATGGGCACCATTCATCTTCTATTTTTCTCAGTGAATGCAAAGCACTCTCTCATTGGATGAGGTGGGGCAGTGACATAAAAAAAAACAAAAAAAAGTCACCAGAGAACATTCCGCATTGATTGATTGAGGAAGTGCATCCAGCGGCGAACCTCCTGTGCTCACAACGCAGCAGGGCATCTGCTCTGCACAGGACCAAGAAGCTGGTGGAGATAACTGTAGTAGCGGTGTAGCTCTAGAGTAGTAGCAGCAGCAGCGATGTAGTAGTGGTGTCTACCAGATTGATTTCCAGCTTCTAGGGCAGCGATGGTGCACCTCGGCACCCCAGATGTTTTAGAACTACATTGCCCATGATGCTCATGCACTCTGCAGTGTAGGGGAGCATCATGGGAAATGTAGTTCCAAAACATCTGGGGTGCCGAGGTTCACCATCACTGATCTAGAGGAATCCCACAGGTCTGGTGGATACATAGTTGGTTGAGGCTGGAACAATACAACAATCTCCATGCCTAGAATTCAACTTTAAGATGCTACAAACATATCTTTTGCTGGAAAACCTGAACAGACGAAGGGTTCATTCTACGGCCAAACCCAAGACAATGGTTGCTCAAGTAGAGACGCTGACTTGACCTGACTGCCAGAACAGTCGAATCCTCCAGGCAAAGACCATGTGACTGCTGACTTGGCACTGGTCACATGACCAGCCTTGGCTCTATTTCCAGCAAAGGGTAAATTGGCAGCATCTTTAAACAGATTTGTGGAATGCAAATGAATGAGGAATATTAAATTAATTTGGTAAATTTTAATGCAGGATTCAGAAGCCGGTCAATCCACCTAGGAGCCGGTGAACACGGGGCATCCATTGGCAACAGAAGGAGCCGGTGAACACGGGGCATCCATGGGCAACCGAAGGAGCCGGTGAACACGGGGCATCCATACTCAACAGAAGGAGCCGGTGAACACGGGGCATCCATGGGCAACCGAAGGAGCCGGTGAACACGGGGCATCCATACTCAACAGAAGGAGCCGGTGAACACGGGGCATCCATGGGCAACCGAAGGAGCCGGTGAACACGGGGCATCCATGGGCAACCGAAGGAGCCGGTGAACACGGGGCATCCATGGGCAACCGAAGGAGCCGGTGAACACGGGGCATCCATGGGCAACCGAAGGAGCCGATGAACACAGGCGTCCATGGACTATAGAAGGAGCCGGTGAACACAGGTGTCCAGTGACTATAGAAGGAATAAACACGGGCGTCCATGGACTATAGAAGGAGCCGGTGAACATGGGCATCCATGGACTATAGGAGGATAATGATGTCCACCCACTCTGAGGAATTTACTTATTAATGATTTAGTCTAAAGATGGATCCGAGTCTCATAATATCGCCATAAAAAATGAAATCTTTATAACGATGACCGCCATATTGGAATAAAAAAAAAAAAAAAAAAAAGAAGAGGGACAGTCCAGCCAAAATGTGACAAAATGTTTAGAGGTGCCCAACCCAACTAATATCTGCCAGGGAACCCAGAAGCAGCGATGAAGATCTCCACACATCCATCTATACAGCCTTTGTGAGTCTCCCTCATGGACTGGAAATTTCTGAAACTGGACTCCATTGGAGAGCAAATTTAAACTTTTGCATGCAAAGGTCCAACGTAAAAGAAGAGACCATAAAGCAGTTACTACACGTATGTTAGACAGAAATGCCTCCATAGAGTGTCCCTCTGAAATGAATTTCACTTCATTACTGGGGTTTGAATTCCCCGACTTCAGGGTTAAGTCCGGCCAACGAGAGCGCCTCCTATTGGCCAACAAAGTTGTGCTCATGGTGGTGGAGGAAGTTTACCTGTCAAGTCAAACTGCTAGGACCCAAGTAACCCAAAGATCAGAGGGGTGCACAGACAGGGACTTTGTTCCCAACAAAGACAACAGAAGGACCGTGTGGTGTGTGCCGTCCGGCAGGACTTCTACATTTCAAATATTTGAATGAATCTGATCAGGTAATTAAAGCGTTCCAATGAACTAAAGACGAGGCCCTTTATAAATCCCTATGTAGTTTCTTATACGCCCGAGGAGCCCTCCTGACCATAAGTGCATGCCATGCTAATGCCTCAACTGCTACCCTGCCTCTGAGGAACTAAGCCACTCCCCCTGTCTGCTGTCAGACTGGTCCGTTTCTGGAAGGGTGGAGCTTAGCTCAGAGCCGTAATTGCGACCTAAATGAGAACATGGGTATTATGGGGGTGCACATATGCCCCAAGAGGTTCCCGGACAAAACAACGGGGCAGGAAGAGACTCGGACCATTTTAGGATAATTATTGAAATCTGACTTTTGGGTGGACTGTCCCTTTAAGGATTCTGACCCACCTACATGACATTCTAGTGATTTAGTGACCTATATGCAATCCCATGTGATCGATCCACCAGGGGAACCAATAACAGCATCAGTTATCATTTAAGGCAAAACTGGTCTAAAAAATGCCAAAAGGTGAGAAGAGGCTGGAGGGGCAGAACTTTGGGGTTCCTGGAAGAACCGGCTGGTATTTCAAATGGATCCTCGTGTCCCATGAAGCCTCCTATTTTTAAGCCCCGCCCACTGATGCTAAACCCCGCCCCCTGTCATTCAACCACCAAACGCCAGAACTTCTAAAGTATGAAGCTTTAGCATTTGATAGGTAGATGGTAGAAGCATCGGAAGGGAACTTGGAGAGAAGTGGAGGTCCTACCGATAGACTGGCCTCATAAACCACAGGGACCTATTTGAAGACTTGTAGGGGCCACACTGTGCTGAACTAGAGTTATGTTACTTTTGGCACTTTTTATACCAGATCAAGTTCAATTTTCACCATCAACAAAATTTGTTTCATCAAAAGAGGAATCACAGAAAGAACTCGGCTGAAGCCAAAACCTCCCCATAGGAGATCCGATTCACATACAATTCATTACTAGATACATAGTAACCAAGCGGGGTCTATTGATCTCTATAGGTGCGTTTTGGGAAGGGATAGGTCGGTGCAACGTCAGCATTTGTTTCTTTTGTGCGTTCGTTTTCAACGTATTGACAGGCGCCACCATTGACTTCTATGGGCCTCCCAACGCAGGTTCTTTCCTATTGATTGGACAGATCTCAGCCATTGGGTTCCCTGGTCTGGCCCAACCAGCCAAGTTCTTTCTGATGGATGCAGAGCGGGGGGGGGGGGGGGGGGAGGGGATGTCTCTCACCATCCTTGTGGTCCACCACCGGCTTGGACACCTCCAGGTCGAAGTTGTCGTGCATCTTCTGCCCCCGGAAGCAGTTCAGATGTTCCTGCTCAATCAGGTTACCTTCGTCTTCTTCCAGCGGCTGCCAAGTACCATCGATGAACCACTGACCGCGCATCACCGGGATCTTATCCGCCTCTGAAAAGACAAGAGCAGAAAATATAGAAACAAAACTGACAGAAAGACCCAAATCTACAACCAATACTTGGGGAAGGATCTCTGCCGGGTTTTCTACCCCCCCCCCCTCCCCCGCTACGGAGACTCAGCCTCCCCCGAGATAGACAGTGGTGGGAAATCTAAAAAAGGTGGCAGTTGTCACCAAAACAGGAACACAAGGGAAAGCTTCTTCTGGGGACAACCAAGAAGAGTTCCTCCTCAAATTTTCACCGTCTGACACAAATGAAACAACTTCGTAGAGCTAAACAAATTCTCAGGCAAAATAGATTTGAAAGTCAAACTAGAGAATTTGTCTCCTTCATATCGATTTCAAAACGTCATCGAATATCTGGGCGGCAAGAAAATAAACCTCAGCAGGGGGAGGGGCTGAGAGCGTCCTCCGTCACGGTCCACAGAAAAACCTCAAACTGAACGCGAATCCCGGAATTCTGTTCCAATCTGATTGAATAGAAGACACCCGTACACCCGCTGTGCCCATTATGAGGGGTTCCCACCATCCCTGTGCTGAGTTCCCGGGTCTGTACACCCGCTGTGCCCATTATGAGGGGTTCCCACCATCCCTGTGCTGAGTTCCCGGGTCTGTACACCCGCTGTGCCCATTATGAGGGGTTCCCACCATCCCTGTGCTGAGTTCCCGGGTCTGTACACCCGCTGTGCCCATTATGAGGGGTTCCCACCATCCCTGTGCTGACTTCCCGGGTCTGTACACCCGCTGTGCCCATTATGAGAGGTTCTCACCATCCCTGTGCTGATTTCCCGGGTCTGTACACCCGCTGTGCCCATTATGAGGGGTTCTCACCATCCCTGTGCTGAGTTCCCGGGACTGTACACCCGCTGTGCTCATTATGAGGGGTTCCCACCATCCCTGTGCCGAGTTCCCGGGTCTGTACACCCGCTGTGCCCATTATGAGGGGTTCCCACCATCCCTGTGCTGAGTTCCCGGGTCTGTACACCCGCTGTGCCCATTATGAGGGGTTCCCACCATCCCTGTGCCGAGTTCCCGGGTCTGTACACCCGCTGTGCCCATTATGAGGGGGTTCCCTCCATCTCTGTGCTGAGTTCCCGGGTCTGTACACCCGCTGTGCCCATTATGAGGGGTTCCCACCATCCCTGTGCTGAGTTCCCGGGTCTGTACACCCGCTGTGCCCATTATGAGGGGGTTCCCTCCATCTCTGTGCTGAGTTCCCGGGTCTGTACACCCGCTGTGCCCATTATGAGGGGTTCCCACCATCCCTGTGCTGAGTTCCCGGGACTGTACACCCGCTGTGCCCATTATGAGGGGTTCCCACCATCCCTGTGCTGAGTTCCCGGGACTGTACACCCGCTGTGCCCATTATGAGGGGTTCCCACCATCCCTGTGCTGAGTTCCCGGGTCTGTACACCCGCTGTGCCCATTATGAGGGGGTTCCCTCCATCTCTGTGCTGAGTTCCCGGGTCTGTACACCCGCTGTGCCCATTATGAGAGGTTCTCACCATCCCTGTGCTGAGTTCCCGGGACTGTACACCCGCTGTGCCCATTATGAGGGGTTCCCACCATCCCTGTGCTGAGTTCCCGGGTCTGTACACCCGCTGTGCCCATTATGAGGGGTTCCCACCATCCCTGTGCTGAGTTCCCGGGTCTGTACACCCGCTGTGCCCATTATGAGGGGTTCCCACCATCCCTGTGCCGAGTTCCCGGGTCTGTACACCCGCTGTGCCCATTATGAGGGGTTCCCACCATCCCTGTGCTGAGTTCCTGGGTCTGTCCACCCGCTGTGCCCATTATGAGGGGTTCCCACCATCCCTGTGCTGAGTTCCCGGGTCTGTATACCCGCTGTGCCCATTATGAGGGGTTCCCACCATCCCTGTGCTGAGTTCCTGGGTCTGTACACCCGCTGTGCCCATTATGAGGGGTTCCCACCATCCCTGTGCTGAGTTCCTGGGTCTGTACACCCGCTGTGCCCATTATGAGGGGTTCCCACCATCCCTGTGCTGAGTTCCCGGGTCTGTACACCCGCTGTGCCCATTATGAGGGGTTCCCACCATCCCTGTGCTGAGTACCCGGGTCTGTACACCCGCTGTGCCCATTATGAGGGGTTTCCACCATCCCTGTGCTGAGTTCCCGGGTCTGTACACCCGCTGTGCCCATTATGAGGGGTTCCCACCATCCCTGTGCTGAGTTCCCGGGTCTGTACACCCGCTGTGCCCATTATGAGGGGTTTCCACCATCCCTGTGCTGAGTTCCCGGGTCTGTACACCCGCTGTGCCCATTATGAGGGGTTAATTTTGTTTTATTGAAAATCTTACAAACAACAACTTATATACAATAAAAACATAATAAATAAATAAAAACATATTTACAAAATAATTGAATATAATTATACAAACCAGAAAGAACAAGAACAAAATAAACAGTGCAAAAACAAATTGCGCACAACATAATCCCTATGGGAGAGCCAGACTAAGGAACATCACCGTCACCATGCATGTAGCCTTTTATCAAAATTGTATTTGATCTGAAAATCTAAGGGAGTGAAAGA
This sequence comes from Lithobates pipiens, assembly GCF_037356315.1. Taxonomy (NCBI): domain Eukaryota; kingdom Metazoa; phylum Chordata; class Amphibia; order Anura; family Ranidae; genus Lithobates; species Lithobates pipiens. The sequence continues at coordinate 1,731,539 of NW_027507825.1, forward strand.
AGAATACAAAGAAAGCCGCACACCACGAGATCAACAGGCAGCCGCTACAGAGTCCTGATATTCCTCCACGCCTTTATCCAGGCCTCCTGCTGCCACCGGTCTTTCTCAAGACCCCGAATCTTCCCAACCTCACCCAGAATGTTCTGCACCACCACTTCCACAGGGAGGATTTTACCCCGTAAGGATACCTGACACCGTGCACTCCACGTGAAATAACGGACTACTAAACTAACTAAAAAAAGTGTTTCCAAATCATAATCCCGACGAGTCTGGAAAGCCCCATACACCCACTCTGCATAACTCATATGGGGGAGGAAGGGTATACTCAGAGCCCTCCCCACCCTCTTGTACACCTCTATATTAAAAGGGCACTGAAGTAGAAAGTGATCCATGGACTCCACCACTCCTCCACACTCCACTCTCGGGCAGCCCCGATCACTCATGGAAAGAAACTTCAAGTTGCCCTTCACATATAGTTTTCCATGAAAGGCAAGCCAAGCCTGATCCCTAAACTTCATTGGGATTCTCTCCAAATTAATCAACCGCAAACCCACCCCCAAAACCAGGCTTGGGCAATCCCTCAAGGCCAGTGGCTCGCAAAAAACAGAGCTCATGATCCGCTTCTCAAGAAGTTTCCTTGGAAGAGATCTGACTTCTCCTGCCGTTACTTGCCACTGCCGAAGCATTTTCAAACACGGGGCAACATAAGCCGGGAGCTTATCATGCTTGACCCTCAGGCTTTTCACTGGCCCACCATTTTCCCAGTCTCGCAGAAAGGGCCTAAACCAGGACTGGAAAATACCAACCCACCCAGGCGGTCTCTCTGCCAACATGTTACCAAGATTGTACTTCACAAACATCAGAGAGAAAAAGACTACAGGGTTGATCATCCCTAGACCACCCTCCCGCCTAGAAAGGTAAGTCACATTCCTTTTGACAAGGTTTATTCTGTTCCCCCATAACAGCTGGAAGAAACAAGTATAGACCCTGGTATAGAGAGAAGCTGGCAAAACGCAAACAAAACTGACATATAGAAAAATCGGAATCAGGTAAGTCTTGATCAGATCAACCTTTTCCCTCAAGGAAAGCTGCCAACCTTTCCAGCTTGCCACCTTGGCATCGGCATTCTCCAGCCTGTTCACCCAATTTGCATGACCATAGTCACCTGGGCCAAATTCAATGCCTAGAACTCTAATTTTTTGCTGGGGCTCCGGGAAGTCATCCGGGAGAACAAAGCTCTCACCTTCCACGCCCATCCAGAAAGCTTCACACTTGTCCTGGTTGACCTTTGAACCTGATGCCTCTGAATACTGCGTTATCACTGAGACCACTCCTGCGCCTCCCCAGTCCCAGAAGACAAAAACAGAAACATCATCAGCATAGGCCACAACCTTCAAAGGAGGCTCACCAGCGATGCCCAAAGGTACCCCACACAATGGCCCATTCTCCAGCCTTCTGACGAAGGGGTCGATTGCAAATGCATATAACAGAGGACTCAATGGGCACCCCTGACGCACACCTGAGCCAACCACAAAGGGTTGCCCGACCCAACCATTAACTAGCGGAAAGCTTTCAGCCCCTTTGTACAAAATCTTGAGCCAATCAATGAAACCCCCCCCAGGCCATATCTGCCAAGAAGGAGCCATAAGTACTCATGATTAACCCTATCAAAGGCCTTAGCCTGATCCAATGTCAGCAAAAATTTACCCCAACCAGCAGCCCTACAACGCTCCAAGGCCTCCCGGACGGCTAACACTGCTGAGAAAGTGCTTCTACCATGGACCGAACAGTGCTGGTGGTGGGATAACAAACTGCCTGCCACTGGCGATAATCGCCAGAAAAAAATCTTTGCCAGTATCTTTCTATCGACATTAAGAAGGCTAATGGGGCGCCAATTCTCAATAATCGAAGGATCTTTACCCTTTGACAGAAGGATCACTGCAGATTGCCTCATGGAGGGAGGGAGAGAACCCTCCTGCAAACAGCTATTAAAAACCTCCGCAAGGTAGGGAGCCAGGATCGTCTTAAAACATTTATAAAACTCAGCTGTCAACCCATCTGGCCCTGGCGTTTTCTTGATGGCCAGTTTATCAATAGCCTGGACTACCTCATCTGCAGTGATTTCATCTGTCAAATTCATCAAAGGAACATTACTCTCCAGTCCTGGTGTAGAGTCCAAAAAACCCAACATCCTTGTCCGATCAAGGTTCCTTCCTCCCAGGAGATCGGCATAGTATGACCTGACAACCTCCAGGATCCCTGACCTAGACTTCGTCAGGGAGCCCGTACTGTCCTTCAGGCCATGGACCGTCTTAACTGCTACGCTCTGTTTACAGTTCTGGTAAGGGTCAGGCGAATGGTATTTCCCGTAATCCCTCTCCTGAACCAAAGAGGCGTGCCGGTCATATTCATGTCTCCTAAGGAGGAGCTTCACCTCAGAGATCGCCCCAGAATCTCCTCATTCGAAACAAGACGGTCAAGTTTCCTCCGCAAACGCTGGTAGGTGATATACTTATCTCGCTGCTTCTTTCTTCCTATGGCCTTGAAAAGCCTAACAGTCCGCTGTTTTACAAGCTCCCACCATTCTGACTTGCTGTTGCAAAAGTCTAGGATCGTTACCTGTGCTTGAAAAAAGTCCTCAAAGGATTGTCTTACTCTCTCGTCTTCCAGGAGGGCCGAATTCAATCTCCAGATACCCCTCCCCCTAGGTGGCATGTCTGAGGCATTCAGAGTCACAGATAGAATACAGTGATCAGAAAACTCCACTGCCCGGCACACAGGTGCCGAAAAAGCAGAGTCTTCCCTTTAAAAAAAACCTATCTATCCTACTCTGACTACTACCTCTCTGAAAGTGAACCCGTGCTGTCTGGGCAACGCTTAATGTGCGCATCTACCAGACCTGCTTCCCTAACTATCGCATTGAGAAAAAGGGTGTCATAGCCCAGCTTATCTCTGAAACCTCTCCTGTCTTTAGACCTAGTAATGGTGTTGAAATCACCTCCAAAGATAACCTGCTGGGCCGTAAAAAGAAAAGGCTTAATCTTTGTAAAGAGGCATTTCCTGTCCCACTTCGTCTGGGGACCCATAGATGTTAATCAGGCGCAAGTCCTGCCCCCTACAGAGACGTCCAAGACCATGCATCTCCCAATCTCTACCTCAATTACCCGCCGGCACGTTACCATACCAGAAAAAAGGACTGCAACCCGCTGTAAGGCTCGGCCGCAAGAGACCAAAATGAGGGACCACGTCTCCACTCCTTCTTTGCCAGATGTATATCAGCCAGACTACTCAGATGGGTCTCTTGTAAAAAACAAAATGTCAGCATCAAACTCGCTGAGCAAAAATAAGGCCATATGACGAGCGCTTACTGATCTCAAGCTGGCAACATTAATGGTTGCCACTTTTATCGGAGTGGGAACTGCCATTAGGGTAATTGAGGCAGACGTTTCTTAGCCTGACTACTCCCTCTGCCTGGAGAACCAGCACGCTTTGTTGCGCCCTGGCACCCATCATCCATGGAGGACGCTGAACTGAACGAGTCCCAATCATCATCATCATCATCGTCCGACAGGACCTTAAACTTATTTTCCAAAGGCAAAACTACAGGATTTAAGGGAACTGAACCCCTTTTTTTCCTTCTTTTGCCCCTCCTCCTCCTATCCTCCAACCACTCCATATCATCTTTGGATAAACCACAACCAGCCTCCCCACACCTATCCTCCCCTTCAACCCCCTCCCCCCCACTCTCCCTTCCCTTATCTACCACCAGGCCAGGCTTCCCACTATTTTCCCCACTCCTCTGGCCCCCACGATCTGCAATAGGAACCCTGCAGCGTCGGGGGAGGGGACTGGCACCACACCTGATGCACCAGCCTCAGCACCTCTTGCTGCCTCTGCAATTTTAGAAGACACAGAAGGATTGGAAACAGAAGGATTGGACACATTCTTGGCAACTGAAACTTTACATACAGGCTGGGCGGACACAGACACATTGGGTACTGGCACAGACTGGGAGGACACAGACACATTGGGTACTGGCACAGACTGGGGAACCACAGACTGGGGAGACACGGACCCATTGGGTATGGGCACAGACTGGGGAGACACAGACACATTGGGTATTGGCACAGACTGGGGAGACACATTGGGTATGGGCACAGACTCCGATGGAATCACAGGCCCTCCAGCTGATGAGCTCTGTGCATCCTCCATGTCCAGACGGAAAAACTCCCTCATGAGCTCAGGCTTATTGTGCATTGCCTCAGGACACTGACTATAAGGATGTCCCACTGCATTGCACAGATTACATCTTATAATGTTACAATCCTTTGCCAAATGTCCTATACCCTGACACAGGGAGCACTTCATCACTGGACAGGAGGATGCAAGATGCCCTTTATCTCCACATTTATTGCAGAGCTTTGGCTGGCCCGGGTAGAAGATGGTCAGCCTGTCCCTCCCCAGGAAAGCTGAGGATGGCAGATGCTGGACGACATTATCAATAACCTTTAGTTTCAGCTGCACAGACCATCCCCCTGTCCATATTCCCCGATCGTCCAAAATCTTTCTCAGGGGGCTCAGGACGTCCCCATACCTCCTCAACCATACAGTCAGATCCCCTTGGGGTATAGATTCATTGCGCACAAGTATTGTCACCATCTTAATGAGGGGCTGGCGGGATATAAGTTTGGGGATGAGCCCTTTCCAGTCCGGCAGGCCCCTACACACGTGTTCAAACTTCTCCCAAAATATGTCCAGAGACTCGGGACGGATAAAGGACAAATCATATTCATAGGAACCTGCCGGACTGATCAGGGGCGAAGATATCCGCAGGCCTAAACCCCATCTGCAGGATTTTATCCACCACCACCCTCCTATGTGGGGGGTTTCCATCGCCTTCCCATTTCAATTGTACAACATTCCTCCTTTTAAACAGGGAGAAAGATAAAACGTCCCCATGCTCCTTCCCTGCTTGTTCCCCCTTCCCAGATCCTGTGGCAGCAACACCAGCATAAGTTTTTCTTCCAGCTTTTGCAGTCTTGTCCTCAGATACATTCAAACCTGCTGGCAGAGAGTGTGAATCAGCTGGGATAGCAGTCTTCTGATTAGCAGGACCCACCCCCTCCCCCGAACACTCAGCTTCAATCCTGGGAGCCGTCACAGTCTTGGCTGCTGCAGACTCCTGGAGAGCTGTAGTACTACTGCTCCCAGCATCACCTCCACCATTCACAGGAATAGCCGCTGTGCCTGGTCCAGGCAAAGTCACTGTATTGTCCATGGACCTCTCTGCAGACTGAAGCTGACAGTTATTAGCAGATGTTATTGCTTGCTGTACATTGTCTATGGGTCTGGGCTGACTGTCTGCAGTACCACAACCCTCAGCAGGCCCATTGTTATTAAAGATCCCACCATCCTGCACACACACAGTACCCTGCACCTGCTCTCTCCACAGGACTTTCTTTCACAGGGCTGGGAACGGTGTCCATCTTCTCCTCACCTTCCTGGGGAGCTGAATCTGGACTGGCCTCCAGTTTGTTGATCAAATCCAACATGTCAGAACCTTCAACCTCCTGCACGGATGTTCCACATTGCTGGGGAGGGAAGGGGACAGAGGCCTCCGCCATTGAGGGTTCAGCAGGTGTCTGAGATGTTGAAGAGCTGGGCTCATCCTCCGGGCCCACTTTCTCACTCTCTGCTTCCATCTCCTCGCTCTCCATGCAGGAAGAGGCTCCTTTCCTCATTTGATTAAATCGCTCCTCATTTTTATATTTTTCTTTAAAAGCTCCACTATTCTCCTTCAGAGAACTCACCAATTCTTTCTGCTTCCGCAGAGCTTGTTCAGGTCCTTCAATTCAGGCCTCAGAGCCGGTCTCTTCTTACTGAAGACTTTGGCACAAAACTGCTTTTTCTTTTTAAATTCAGCTTTCAAGCTCCCAACTTCTCCTCTTCCTTCTCAATCCGCTTCAGCGTTTCCACAATCCTCCGTCTAAAGGAAGACAGAGATTCATCCTTCCTTGGGCCAGGCCCAGAATCTTCCGCAGGTTGAGGCCTATCCAGGGGGCCCCCGCCAGGGTCCTCCCCAGGATCCAGCATCCTTCCTGGGGCAGAGGAGTAACTCTAACCCCTGGTCTCTGGAAGCACAGGAGCAAAGGAACTAGCAACCTCTCACCTCGCTGTCAAGGAGAGGAATGGCAGTTTCCCACCATCCCTGTGCTGAGTTCCCGGGTCTGTACACCCGCTGTGCCCATTATGAGGGGTTCCCACCATCCCTGTGCTGAGTTCCCGGGTCTGTACCCCCGCTGTGCCCATTATGAGGGGTTCCCACCATCCCTGTGCTGAGTTCCCGGGTCTGTACACCCGCTGTGCCCATTATGAGGGGTTTCCACCATCCCTGTGCTGAGTTCCCGGGTCTGTACACCCGCTGTGCCCATTATGAGGGGTTCCCACCATCCCTGTGCTGAGTTCCCGGGTCTGTACACCCGCTGTGCCCATTATGAGGGGTTCCCACCATCCCTGTGCTGAGTTCCCGGGTCTGTACACCCGCTGTGCCCATTATGAGGGGTTCCCACCATCCCTGATTGTCAGATGCCATGGCAGTCAGTCATGTGACCAGCCATTGATCACAGGGACGGTGTGTACAGAGGCCCCCCTCCCCCCTTTGAGGTACTGACCTAAATTCTACCCTGCGGTCACACTTCTCTCTCTCTATGCCCGGGGGAGGGGAGGCGATGATCTGCGTTTTGTACCCTCTGCGGCTTTTCTATGGAAATCCCACGTGAAAGCCATTTATTCCAGCGGGATTCATAATCCCGGATAAGAGGATAGTCAGCAGATGATTCCATGTTAAGACAGTGGAGCTTAGAGTGCGGCGTAGCGAGGATACCGCGGCACGCCAGGCAGACGGTGTAAAATCATTTAAACTGCCACCGCCGGCCGGGCACACGGCGCTCCATATAAAAAACGCACGAGAGCTGCCAACGCATCTACCGCTCAACAGATGGAGCTCTGCGAGAGGGGAGGAGCTCAGCGGTCGGCCGACGCGATCTGATCCGCCACGCATCACAAGGAGACTCCGCTGATCGAGCGTCGCTGCGTTCATAGATTCCGGTCCCTACGGCATCATCTCAACACTGCCTAAAACAACCAACCAATCCCCTACTCCGCAAGAGTCTCCGCCCCCACGCCCGCGCTGAAAGAGTGACGCAAACGACTCGATTCTTTAACAGCCGATAAATGAAGACATTCCCAGAAAGGGGCCGTCTCTTCACAGTGACGCAACTTCAAAATTGTGCGATTTCCGTGGTGACTTCACAGTGCGACTTGAAGCGTCTTTGGCCGATGTGATAGTTTGTGCTGTACAAAGCTGCACACAAGTCGCATGTATGTCCTGCAGGTGTGACTTGAGGGCTTACATTGAAGTCTATGCTCTCCCCCTCCCCCACCCAAAGTCGCATAAAAGTCGGACCAAAGCGTGCAGGAACTTCTAAGTCACACAATGATGAAATCGCACTCATTGGGGAACATGGGGTGCGACTTGCTATGAGACTTTGGGGGGGGGGGTCCAAAATTCGCACAACTTAGAACGAGGCCTGAACAATCCAAACTTTTTTTCCCCCCCACGCACAGTGAAGGTAAGTCGCAGCGCACACTTAGCGCTTGTTTTCAGCAGTGGAGGGCGAGAGGCGGTACGGACGCCGCCGTCCCTGGTGCTGAGCCAGCGGGGTGGGTCGCTATGTTCAGAAGTCAAAAGTTTTTAACCTTAAATGGTCTTTGCCGTTTGTGACCCCGGGGGAGAGGATTTCCCCCACTTCCTCTCCCAGAGACACAACAGGAAGTGGCGGGATTCCTGCTGACATTACAATTAATCCAGATCAAGCCCCCCCCCCCCCCCCCACCATGTTATTCCTAACAAAACGATTGTTGCTTATTATTGCGCTTCCTACAATGTCGTGCAGCGTTTTCGCCATGACATCACACAGCAGCGTTGTCACTCTGATGGAAGTCATGCAACAAGCAGGTGGGGGGGGGGGGGGGGAGGGGTGGGACACATCCACCATCCGCTCGATCGCACGGAGACCGCGTGACTTCTGTTCCCCGAGCCACCCATGTGATGAGTCATGTCCTCCACTCTACAACATCAGAGCGTATGATCTCCAAACCCCCGACCGACCACAAGACCGCCCACATCCTCCCCGAGATGGAGCTCCGCCTACAAATCCCGACACCAGGAGGAACCGCAGCCATGTCACATTTAAAGGGGAACTCCGGTGTCTGCAGTGAGCAGACATATCGGAACGTCCATTTCTGGTTTCCATTCCTCTGGGCAGAGAAATTCCTTCAACTCCGAACTCAGCAAACTAGAACTAAAAAGGCAAAAAAATTAAATTTTTTCCATTTTTGGATGGAGTGGAGAGGGATTAGAACCCCTCAGGTTTTATTGCTGCCGGACACCCAAGATTCCCCCCTCTATTTACTACCATCACTGAGAGCAAAAGTGAAAGAAATTCTCAAATTTGAGGGTGTCCCCAGACTAGAAATAGAGGGAAGTCTTTAATTGGGGACACCCCGGGATTTCCTCTCACTTCCTGTTGCGTTTGTGGGACAGGATGGCAAAAAACAACAACAACTGAAAGGGTCTAGATGCCAGGGTGGGGGGCTGGGTCCGCTCTGGGCGCCGGGTCAGAGAAGAGGGAACATTGGGGTTGACATAAAAGGGAGGACCCCCCCCCCCTCCAGGGAGGACCCCCCCCCTCCAGGGAGGAGACCCAAAAGGGAGGACCCCCCCCCCCGGGGAGGAGACCCAAAAGGGAGGACCCCCCCCCCCCCCGGGGAGGAGACCCAAAAGGGAGGACCCCCCCCCCCCCCCGGGGAGGAGACCCAAAAGGGAGGACCCCCCCCCGGGGAGGAGACCGAAAAGGGAGGACCCCCCCCGGGGAGGAGACCGAAAAGGGAGGACCCCCCCCCCCCCCGGGAGGAGACCGAAAAGGGAGGACCCCCCCCCCCCCGGGAGGAGACCCAAAAGGGAGGACCCCCCCGGGGAGGAGACCCAAAAGGGAGGAGACCCAAAAGGGAGGACCCCCCCCAGGGAGGAGACCCAAAAGGGAGGACCCCCCCCAGGGAGGAGACCCAAAGGGAGGACCCCCCCCCCAGGGGAGGAGACCAAAGGGAGGACCCCCCCCCCCAGGGAGGAGACCCAAAGGGAGGACCCCCCAGGGAGGAGACCCAAAAGGAGGACCCCCCCCCCCCAGGGAGGAGACCCAAAAGGAGGACCCCCCCCCCCAGGGAGGAGACCCAAAGGAGGACCCCCCCCCCAGGGAGGAGACCCAAAAGGAGGACCCCCCCCCCCAGGGAGGAGACCCAAAAGGAGGACCCCCCCCCCAGGGAGGAGACCCAAAAGGAGGACCCCCCCCCCAGGGAGGAGACCCAAAAGGAGGACCCCCCCCCCCCAGGAGGAGACCCAAAAGGAGGACCCCCCCCCCCAGGGAGGAGACCCAAAAGGAGGACCCCCCCCCCCAGGGAGGAGACCCAAAAGGAGGACCCCCCCCCCCAGGGAGGAGACCCAAAAGGAGGACCCCCCCCCCCCAGGGGAGGAGACCCCAAAAGGCGACCCCCCCCCCAGGGAGGAGACCCAAAAGGCGGACCCCCCCCCAGGGAGGAGACCCAAAAGGAGGACCCCCCCCCCCCCCAGGGAGGAGACCCAAAAGGAGGACCCCCCCCCCCCAGGGAGGAGACCCAAAAGGAGGACCCCCCCCCCCAGGGAGGAGACCCAAAAGGAGGACCCCCCCCCCAGGGAGGAGACCCAAAAGGAGGACCCCCCCCCAGGGAGGAGACCCAAAAGGAGGACCCCCCCCCAGGGAGGAGACCCAAAAGGGAGGACCCCCCCCCCCAGGGAGGAGACCCAAAAGGAGACCCCCCCCCCCCAGGGAGGAGACCCAAAAGGAGGACCCCCCCCCCAGGGAGGAGACCCAAAAGGAGGACCCCCCCCCAGGGAGGAGACCCAAAAGGAGGACCCCCCCCCAGGGAGGAGACCCAAAAGGAGGACCCCTCCCCCTCAGGGAGGAGACCCAAAAGGAGGACCCCTCCCCCTCAGGGAGGAGACCCAAAAGGAGGACCCCCCCTCAGGGAGGACCCCCGAGAAGGATGTAGGACGGGGTAACTAGTGTCAGGTAGGACTGTAATCCAGGTATTACAGGTAGGGGGGGCGCTGAAGGTTACGTTATATATACTGTGACCGATCGGAGTGTGGAGAATGGGGCGTGTGCGGAGTGGGGTTTCAGAATCTCCAGACCATTGGAAAACGATCCTGTGACGATTGATGGGGGTATTCGGGGACACAGGAAGACCACACAGAGGGCGGTCAGCGCGCGGGGACACAGGACGTCCAATACAGAGGGCGGTCAGCGCGCCGGGGACACAGGACGTCCAATACAGAGGGCGGTCAGCGCGCCGGGGACACAGGACGTCAATACAGAGGGCGGTCAGCGCGCCGGGGACACAGGGAAGACCACACAGAGGGCGGTCAGCGCGCCGGGGACACAGGACGTCCAATACAGAGGGCGGTCAGCGCGCCGGGGACACAGGACGTCCAATACAGAGGGCGGTCAGCGCGCCGGGGACACAGGACGTCCAATACAGAGGGCGGTCAGCGCGCCGGGGACACAGGACGTCCAATACAGAGGGCGGTCAGCGCGCCGGGGACACAGGACGTCCAATACAGAGGGCGGTCAGTGCGCCGGGGACACAGGACGTCCAATACAGAGAGCGGTCAGCGAGCCGGGTGACACAGGACGTCCAATACAGAGAGCGGTCAGCGCGCCGGGTGACACAGGACGTCAATACAGAGAGCGGTCAGCGCGGCCGGGGACACAGGACGTCCAATACAGAGGGCGGTCAGCGCGCCGGGGACACAGAAGTCCAATACAGAGGGCGGTCAGCGCGCCGGGGACACAGGAAGTCAATACAGAGGGCGGTCAGCGCGCCGGGGGACACAGGAAGTCCAATACAGAGGGCGGTCAGCGCGCCGGGGACACAGGACGTCCAATACAGAGAGCGGTCAGCAAGCCGGGTGACACAGGACGTCCAATACAGAGAGCGGGTCAGCGCGCCGGGTGACACAGGACGTCCAATACAGAGAGCGGTCAGCGCGCCGGGTGACACAGGACGTCCAATACAGAGAGCGGTCAGCGCGCCGGGTGACACAGGACGTCCAATACAGAGAGCGGTCAGCGCGCCGGGGACACAGGACGTCCAATACAGAGGGCGGTCAGCGCGCCGGGGACACAGGAAGTCCAATACAGAGGGCGGTCAGCGCGCCGGGGACACAGGACGTCCAATACAGAGAGCGGTCAGCGAGCCGGGTGACACAGGACGTCCAATACAGAGAGCGGTCAGCGCGCCGGGGACACAGGACGTCCAATACAGAGGGCGGTCAGCGCGCCGGGGACACAGGAAGTCCAATACAGAGGGCGGTCAGCGCGCCGGGGACACAGGAAGTCCAATACAGAGAGCGGTCAGCGCGCCGGGGACACAGGAAGTCCAATACAGAGGGCGGTCAGCGCGCCGGGGACACAGGAAGTCCAATACAGAGGGCGGTCAGCGCGCCGGGGACACAGGAAGTCCAATACAGAGGGCGGTCAGCGCGCCGGGGACACAGGAAGTCCAATACAGAGGGCGGTCAGCGCGCCGGGGACACAGGAAGTCCAATACAGAGGGCGGTCAGCGCGCCGGGGACACAGGACGTCCAATACAGAGGGCGGTCAGCGCGCCGGGGACACAGGAAGTCCAATACAGAGGGCGGTCAGCGCGCCGGGGACACAGGACGTCCAATACAGAGGGCGGTCAGCGCGCCGGGGACACAGGAAGTCCAATACAGAGGGCGGTCAGCGCCCCGGGGACACAGGAAGTCCAATACAGAGGGCGGTCAGCGCCCCGGGGACACAGGAAGTCCAATAAAGAGGGCGGTCAGCGCGCCGGGGACACAGGAAGTCCAATAAAGAGGGCGGTCAGTGCGCCGGGGACACAGGAAGTCCAATACAGAGGGCGGTCAGCGCGCCGGGGACACAGGACGTCCAATACAGAGGGCGGTCAGCGCGCCGGGGACACAGGAAGTCCAATACAGAGGGCGGTCAGCGCGCCGGGGACACAGGAAGTCCAATACAGAGGGCGGTCAGCGCCCCGGGGACACAGGAAGTCCAATACAGAGGGCGGTCAGCGCCCCGGGGACACAGGAAGTCCAATACAGAGGGCGGTCAGCGCGCCGGGGACACAGGACGTCCAATACAGAGGGCGGTCAGCGCACCGGGGACACAGGATGTCCAATACAGAGGGCGGTCAGCGCCCCGGGGACACAGGAAGTCCAATACAGAGGGCGGTCAGCGCGCCGGGGACACAGGACGTCCAATACAGAGGGCGGTCAGCGCACCGGGGACACAGGATGTCCAATACAGAGAGCAGTCAGCGTGCCGGGGACACAGGAAGTCCAATACAGAGAGCAGTCAGCGTGCCGGGGACACAGGAAGTCCAATACAGAGGGCGGTCAGCGCACCGGGGACACAGGATGTCTAATACAGAGGGCGGTCAGCGCACCGGGGACACAAGACGTCCAATACAGAGAGCGGTCAGCGCGCTGGGGACACAGGAAGTACAATACAGAGGGCGGTCAGCGCGCCGGGGACACAGGAAGTACAATACAGAGGGCGGTCAGCGCACCGGGGACACAGGAAGTACAATACAGAGGGCGGTCAGCGCGCCGGGGACACAGGAAGTACAATACAGAGGGCGGTCAGCGCACCGGGGACACAAGACGTCCAATACAGAGGGCGGTCAGCGCGCCGGGGACACAGGAAGTACAATACAGAGGGCGGTCAGCGCACCGGGGACACAAGACGTCCAATACAGAGGGCGGTCAGCGCGCTGGGGACACAGGCCGGTATGGGATAAAGCAACAAGGGTCAGGCAACGCAGTTCCAGTAAACGGGCAATGAGATTTGAAGAGGGGAATGGGAGGATGGGTGAGGTCAGCCGGTCTCCACAGCGGTAAAGGGGTGCCAGAGATGGGGGAGAGACAGTCTGAAGACGGGGTACAGTGGGGGGGGGGGGGGGTGAGAGCCGTCACTTATGGTTCCAGTAGATGGGATACAAGAGTCCCTGGAGGAGACCCACGAGGGAGGACCCCATGTCAGGAATGTACACCATCTTACAAAAGTAAGTGCACCCCTCAGTGACATTTCTTCTCTCTTTTCATGTGACAACACTGAAGAAATGACACTTGTCTACAATGTAAAGTAGTGAGTGTACAGCTTGTATAACAGTGTACATTTCCTGTCCCCTCAAAATAACTCAACACACAGCCATTAATGGGGTTGTAAAGCCTCGTGCATCCTATGCATTAAGGCGAAAAAACACCTGGCAGTGACCCCCCCCCCCAGACCCCCCCGTTTTACTTACCTGAACCCTCGATGTTCTCTTGGCTGTTGACTGGATAGATAGCAGGGCAGCCATTGGCTCCCACTGCTGTCAATCAAATCCAATGATGCGGCTGCCAGGGGGCGGGGCCGAGTCATGCATTCGGCACCTATGGACAGCGAATGATGGATTCGGGATCACGTCCTAAAGCTAACCCCCGGGGAGAGCACTTCTCCTAGGGGGGGTTATCTAATGAGGGGAGGAGCCGAGAGAGCCCCTGAGGGACCCCAGAAGATGTGTACGGGGCCAGACTGTGCAAAATGAGCTGCACAGTGGGAGGCAAGTATAATATGTTCGTTATTTATTAAAAAAAGAAAAAGAAAAAAAAGAAAAGAACCTTTAGTATCACTTTAAAGTGAAAATCCCCAAATTGGGCCCAATTATCCATTTTCCCTCCCCCGGTGTCATGTGACTCGTTAGTGTTACAAGGTCTCAGGTGTGAATGGGGAGCAGGTGTGTTACATTTGGTGTTATCGCTCTCACTCTCTCATACTGGTCACTGGAAGTACAACATGGCACCTCATGGCAAAGAACTCTCCGAGGATCTGAAAAATAGAATTGTTGCTCTACATAAAGATGGCCTAGGCTATAAGAAGATTGCCAAGACCCTGAAACTGATCTGCAGCACGGTGGCCAAGACCATACAGCGGTATAACAGGACAGGTTCCCCTCAGAACAGGCCTCGCCATGGTCCACCAAAGAAGTTGAGGTCACGTGCTCAGCGTCATATCCAGAGGTTGTCTTTGGGAAATAGACGTATGAGTGCTGCCAGCATTGCTGCAGAGGTTGTAGGGGTGGGGGGGTCAGCCTGTCAGTGCTCAGACCATACGCCGCACACTGCATCAAATTGGTCTGCATGGCTGTCATCCCAGAAGGAAGCCTCTTCTAAAGATGATGCACAAGAAAGACCACAAACAGTTTGCTGAAGACAAGCAGACTAAGGAGATGGATTACTGGAACCACGTCCTGTGGTCTGATGAGACCAAGATAAAGGTATTTGGTGTCAGATGGTGTCAGGCGTGTGTGGGGGCAACCAGGTGAGGAGGACAAAGACAAGTGTGTCTTGTCTACAGTCAGGCATGGTGGTGGGGGTGTCATGGTCTGGGGCTGCATGAGTGCTGCCGGCACTGGGGGGCTACAGATCATTGAGGGGACCATGAATGCCAACATGTACTGTGACATACTGAAGCAGAGCATGACCCCCTCCCCCCAGAGACTGGACCGTAGGGCAGTATTCCAACATGATAACCACCCCAAACACACCTCCAACACCACCACTGCCTTGCTAAAGAAGCTGAGGGTAAAGGTGATGGACTGGCCAAGCATGTCTCCAGACCTAAACCCTATCGATCATCTGTGGGACATCCTCAGAGGGAAGGTGGAGGAGGGGAAGGTCTCCAACATCCACCAGCTCTGTGATGTCATCATGGGGGAGGGGAAGAGGACTCCAGTGGTGACCTGTGAAGCTCTGCTGACCTCCATGCCCAAGAGGGTGAAGGCAGTGCTGGAAAATAAAGTTACATCTTTTCCAGGAGTCTTTCAGGACCGTCACCTCTGAGAGGCCTTGGCTCCTCCCTCCTCAGTAATCTCCGCCCCACCCAGGATTAAAAGCCATTCTTCCCCGCCGGCTCCTCAGTTCAGGAGATTCTCGGGGCAGCTGGTGACAGAAGAACACACAACACACCAGGAATGACTTTTTGAGGGTTCCGGAGTCAGGAAGCCAAAAACAAAGCAAACAAGGACGGGGACATGGGGCGGTCCTGGAAGACGATACCGGCAAGTAACTTTAGTTTTCCCCACAGAGTCTTTCAGGGCAGAAGCCTAGGAGAAGACAAGCGAGAACTTACCCTTAGGGTGGGACTACGGCCTGCAGGACCCCGTGTCCGATGAGCCCATTGCTGACAACAAGTACAACCCGCAGTGTCAGATAAAAGGTGGGAGGAGCTGAACCAAGTTGTTGCTGCACAGATCTGCCCCGGAGGAGCCCCGGCATTGAGGGTTGGCCGATGGTTGGATGATGTCATCTCCCCCAGGCTGGAGACCACGCAGCCCTTCTAAAGAACAAGGAATCACCTTACGGACCTATGAACTAAAAGTTCATAAAGGTAGGTCCCTCGAGGGCCTGCTAGAAGTAAAATTTGGTCCCACTTGGGAAACTGCAGACCTAGAACTGGTCCAGCCGCTGAAACACCAACCTGCAGGACTTGGATGCCCAGGTTGGGATCTAAACCCACAACCCCAGCGCAGCCAGGCTGGTGAGCCAACCACTAAGCCACGGTACCGACCCATCGCTGCAGCATGGATATTACCTGGACTGAGAATCCCTTCGTCTTCAGAGACTCCACCTTACTAGTAGACTACCAGGTGCAGCTTCTCCCCCTGGGAGCAACGCGGAGCGCCCTCCAGACCCCGGAGCGCCCTCCAGACCCCGGAGCGCCCTCCAGACCCCGGAGAGCCCTCGAGACCCCGGAGAGCCCTCGAGACCCCGGAGAGCCCTCGAGACCCCGGAGAGCCCTCGAGACCCCGGAGCGCCCTCGAGACCCCAGAGCGCCCTCGAGACCCCAGAGCGCCCTCGAGACCCCAGAGCGCCCTCGAGACCCCAGAGCGCCCTCGAGACCCCGGAGAGAGCCCTCGAGACCCCGGAGAGAGCCCTCGAGACCCCGGAGAGAGCCCTCGAGACCCCGGAGAGAGCCCTCAAGACCCCGGAGAGAGCCCTCAAGACCCCGGAGAGAGCCCTCAAGACCCCGGAGAGCGCCCTCAAGACCCCGGAGAGCGCCCTCAAGACCCCAGAGCGCCCTCAAGACCCCGGAGCGCCCCCAAGACCCCGGAGCGCCCCCAAGACCCCGGAGCGCCCCCAAGACCCCGGAGCGCCCCCAAGACCCCGGAGCGCCCCCAAGACCCCGGAGCGCCCCCAAGACCCCGGAGCGCCCCCAAGACCCCGGAGCGCCCCCAAGACCCCGGAGCGCCCCCAAGACCCCGGAGCGCCCTCAAGACCCCGGAGCGCCCTCAAGACCCCGGAGCGCCCCCAAGACCCCGGAGCCATGGCCTTTTCGAGCCAGTGCCAAGATATTCCCAGCACTTTGGCTGTGGTAGCGCACTCCCTGGATGGAGGGTGGAAGA
This sequence comes from Lithobates pipiens, assembly GCF_037356315.1. Taxonomy (NCBI): domain Eukaryota; kingdom Metazoa; phylum Chordata; class Amphibia; order Anura; family Ranidae; genus Lithobates; species Lithobates pipiens. The sequence goes on from NW_027507825.1 coordinate 1,748,123, forward strand.
GTAGACACTGTGCCGCTGGTACAGCGGGCTTCGCCGAGCCCCGTGCCGACCTCGCCCGTCTCACCGATGTCGGATGGACGCTCCGCAGTGGCCTCATCTATCGTTTGGATTTTCTTTATCCCCCGAGGAAGAAAAATCCATTCGTAACACAGGAAGTGGAACCACTGGGAGGGGAACGAGCTGGATGTTCCTAAACTTATGAGCCACCACAGGCCCTCTAGAAAAAAAAAACGTCAACTTGAGATCCCGGGGGAGGGGTAGGTACGGGGAGGGGTGGGGTGGGTAGGTAGGGGGAGGGGTACCGCACCACCTTTGATGGGGGGATGGGGCCCCTATTGCGTCTTGCGCCAAAAACCCTTCTTAGCAAACTGGCGGACCCCGGTAGCAAAGCACCTCCCCCAGACTTCAGAGACCTCCGACTCCTCCCCGGACATACAGATATAGAGTATGTAGAGGGACTAGGTAGGTGGGGGAGAAGTAGGTACTCATGGTTCCATCAGACGGGGAGGGGTATATAGGGGGGTAGGTAGGTACTCACTGTTCCAGTAGACCGGGTAGCACTCCCCCTCTGTGGGATATATGGTGGGGTATGTACTCACGGTTCCAGTAATGGGGTAACACTCCCTCTCGTGGGGTATGTAGGTAGGTGGGGTATGTAGGGGGTGGTAGGTAGGTACTCACGGTTCCAGTAATGGGGTAACACTCACCCTCGGTGGGGTATGTAGGGGGGTAGGTAGGTGGGGTATATAGGGGAGTGGGTAGGTAGGTGGGGGTAGGTACTTACGGTTCCAGTAGACGGGGTAACACTCCCCCTCGGTGACGTCCACCTCGTACAGCCCGCTCCGCACGCACACCGGGGGCACAGGCCCCTCCCCCTCCTCCAGTCTCCGGTAGGTGGTCTCCACCCGCAGGGAGTCGTATCCGATGAACGGTTTCCATGGTTTCCGCTCCTCCCGGTAGAACCAGCGGACCTCCTCCGGGCCCAGCTCGGTGACGATCTCATAGCGGGGCCGGGACGTGTTGGATCGGGTCCTCCTCCTCCCCGGGGGCACCGACAGCCCCTCCTCTTCCTCCTCCTCCTCCGGTGATCCGGTCTCCGGTGAGTGGAAGGCGGTGAGCTCCAGACTCATCTCCGGGCGGCGGCGACACCGGCCCCTCCCCCCGTCCTCCTCCTCCTCTCCCTCCCCCCAATCACACTCGCCGTTCTTCTCCGTCATACCGCCCCGGTACCGGCCAACCCCGACATGAGGCGATCAACTGACTCCCTGCGCGCCCCCGCCGGTACCGGCTCCCGAGAGCGCGCGCCGGTCACGTGCCGCCCCTGCTGGGACATTTAACATCACGTGACCGGCCAGAGGAGAGAAGAGGGGGAGGAGCGACACCTACCGGCCGGCGAGATCACTGCAGCCTGAGAGAGAGGGGCCCCAAACCTTCACTGTACAGAGGGGCCCCAAACCTTCACTATACAAAGGGGCCCCAATTCTACAAAGGGGCCCCAAACTTTCACTCTACAGAGGGGCCCCAATTCTACACTCTACAGAGGGGCCCCAAACCTTCACTCTACAGAGGGGCCCAAATCTACAGAGGGACCCCAAATCTACAGAGGGGCCTCAAACCTTCACTCTACAGAGGGGCCCCAAACCTTCACTGTACAGAGGGGCCCCAAACCTTCACTGTACAGAGGGGCCCCAAACCTTCACTGTACAGAGGGGCCCCAAACCTTCACTGTACAGAGGGGCCCCAATTCTACAGAGGGGCCCCAAACCTTCACTGTACAGAGGGGTCTCAAACCTTCACTGTACAGAGGGGCCTCAAATCTACAGAGGTGCCCCAAACCTTCACTCTACAGAGGGGCCCCAAATCTACAGAGGTGCCCCAAACCTTCACTCTACAGAGGGGCCCCAAACCTTCACTCTACAGAGGGGCCCCAAATCTACAGAGGGGCCCCAAACCTTCACTCTACAGAGGGGCTCCAAACCTTCACTCTACAGAGGGGCCCCAAACCTTCACTCTACAGAGGTGCCCCAAATCTGCACTACAGGGGCCCCAAATCTACACTGCACAGGGGCCCATCAATGCAGACTCACCAGTGCAGATTCACTGTGCCCACTAGGGATGAGCCGAACACCCCCCGGTTCGGTTCGCACCAGAACTTTTGAACGGACCCCAAATTCGAACGAACTTTAGAACCCCATTGAAGTCTATGGGACTCGAACGTTCGAAAGGAAAAGTGCTAATTTTAACGGCTAATATGCAAGATATTGTCCTAAAAAGGGTTTGGCGATCTGGCTCCTGCCCCAGGGGACATGGGTCACTGCAAAAAAAGGTTTTAAAAACTACCGTTTTGGCGGGAGCACTGATTTTAATGACGATTAAAGTGAAAAAAAAAAAAGTGAAATATTCCTTTAAATATGGTGCCTGGGGGGTGTCTGTAGTATGCCTGTGAAGTGCCACGTGTTTCCCGTGTTTAGAACAGTCCCTGCACAAAATGATATTTAATGGAAATAACGTCATTTAAAACTGCTTGCGGTTTTAATGTTATATCTGGTTCCTGCAATATGGTTGAAAATCATTGAGAAACATGGCATGGGTAGCCCTCCCTGCCCATTACCAGCCTATTTGGGTCTTGTACGCATATTAAGGGGAACCCCGTACCCATATTAAAAAAAGGAAATGCGTGAGGCCCCCAGGCCCTATATACTCAGAACAGCAGTATACAGGCGGTGTAAACAAGACAGGGACTGTGGAGATTTGTTGTGTTAAGTTGAATCTGTTTGTCATTTTCAACCGGTACATTTTTAAAGTGTAGCTCCAGTCAAAAAATCTATTTTTAAGCTTTTTGGAAAACATAGGGAAGGGTTATCACCCCTGTATAATTTGTTTTGTCGTCCGTCTTTTTTCATCTCACTTCCTGTTGTCTCCTTCCGTTTGCAAGTAGCAGACGTTTGTAAGTTGGATGTTTGAAAGTAGGGGCCTGCCCTATATGCTCTGCAGAAATGGCGGAACAAGGTGTTGGTTTTGCCACAACATTGTAAGCCCTCAAAGTGACTCTTGGTGGGCGCTGGAGCGCCCTGCTGTGAACGATTATATCAAGAATTGTAATTACATGCCATTGTTGAACAGTGGTAGAAAAATTGACCTTTGGTGGTTGTGGTGCTGGTGCCACAACACTATAAGTCCTCACAGTTACTCTGGGTGGGCACAGGAAGGGGCCCTCCTGTGAAATATTATATCAAGAATTGTAATTACATGTCCCTGTTAAACAGGGGCAGAAAAATTGGGCCTTAGGCACTGGTGCCACCACACTGCAACCTCTGCCATATACTCTAGTTTTATTGCAGGAATTAGCCCTGCTGCAAAGCATTGCATCAAAAATTGTAATTATTAATAATTGAAAAATTGGGCTGGTGGCATCACCCAGAACCAAAAATGTTCTTCCAACATATCAGCTGAGGAGGAAGAGGATAGACAATCAACATAACAGGACAGTCACTCAGCATCACTAGTGATGGCCGAACGGTTCGCCCGGCGGTCGTTTCGCGGCGAATTTCGGCTGTTCGCAGCTCGCCCGTTCGGCGGACTATTGCTGCCTTTCGCCCGGCGGACTTCCGTGTTTACTGTGTAAAAGAACTTTGACCTGATGACACATCCATCATGGGGTACAGGACAGCCAATTGAGACATTTCAGCACATGGACACTTGGACATTCCCCCTAACTTATAAATACATCCGATCCGGCGGCCATTTTACATTCTTTCTTCTGTCACTATAGGGAGAGGTTGCTGTGTGGAGTAGGGAGAGATAAATCGCTAGCTATTTGGTACACAAAAGTTCTTTTCAGGACTGGTATAGGTGTTAGGTGTATATAGGTTTGCTGTGCTACTGATTGTTGCAGCAGCCTGAGTGTCTTTTGTCAGTGTAGAGAAAGGGACAGGACGCTGTGTGCTACAGGGACAGTCAGTTTAATCATTAGCTGTTACTATCAGGTCCACAAAAGTGCTATTCCAGTTATTGTTCCAGCAGCCTCTGTTTTGTCAGTTTGTATAGGGACAGGCAGGAAGCAGTGTGTCAGACAGTGAGGGTCAGTTTAATCAGTAGCTGTTACTATATTAGGTCCACAAAGGTTCTTTTCAGGACTGGTATCAGTGGTATGGTAATAGGCTTGTACACGTATAATATTCTTTCTTCCAAATATAGCAAGAATATTATACTTGTCTGCTGCAGTCTACTAATCATTCACAACCCACTTGTTCCACAAAGGTCCTTATAAGGACTGGTAACCTGGTGTAGGGTGCTATAGTACATAGGGTTGAGTGAGGTACAGTCTGCTATTCTATAAGGACTGGTATAGGTCCACAATACATAGGGTTGAGGTGCACTACTGCTGACCGCTGCCCTATACTGCAGCAGTCCTTCATTGGTATAGGGACTGACGTACAGTCTGCTAATCAGTCACACACAACCTACTTGTTCCACAAAGGTCCTTATAAGGACTGGTAACTTGGTGAAGGGTGCTACAGTACATAGGGTTGAGTGAGGTACAGTCTGCTGTTCTGTAAGGACCGCTATCGGTCCACAATACATAGGGTTGAGGTGCACTACTGCTGACCGCTGCCCTATACTGCAGCAGTCCTTCATCGGTATAGGGACTGAGAGTTTTGTCACAGGGTTATTTAAAAAATGACAGGCAGAGGAAGAGGCAGGCCCTTCCGCAGGGGTGGTAGGGGTAGGGCAGGAGCAACAGGCTTGAGCCAAAGTGGGAAGTTGCAGAAGGTGCGTTCAATTACTTTAAAAGACGCACTAGACTTGATTGAGTGGCTCACTCAGCCTTACTCTTCTGCACCCTCCTCATCCTCTCGATCTGCACCCTCTTCTTCACTCTCTGCTATGTGTACCCCCAAAGACACTACCACCAACAACACCACCACCACCACCACATACCTTCCGCTTGAGTCAAAGGAATTATTTTCCGATCCATATCAAGAGGACATTTCTGATGCGCAGCCACTCTTGGTATTGGATCAGGAAGAGGAGGTAGCAACAACCGCTACTCAGCAGTCTGACGACAGTACCCAGATCAGCCCAAGGAGGAGGTTGGTCCCCGGTGTTGCTGCCTACTCCGAGTTCTCTACTTATAGCGGTGGGGAAGGTGATGTTGATGATGACGTGTCTAGTGATGTCACGTGGGTGCCCACAAGAGAGGAAGAGGAGGGGAGCTCAGAGGGAGATATGGACCAGCAGATAGGGAGGAGAAGCAGGAATAACTTACATTGCACAGGAGGGACAAAGCAGACTGCAAATGTATCAGGAGCGAGTCATCGACCATGTACGGTCACATCTGGCGCTCCCAGGACACCGGCACATGGCTCCGCAGTGTGGGCTTTTTTTAACGTGTCCGCTGCTGACAATAGTGTTGCCATCTGCAATCTTTGCAGTCAACGCGTTAGTCGCGGTAAGCCCAACACTCACCTAGGGACGACCGCCTTAAGAAGGCACATGGGCAGCCATCACCGAGCCCAGTGGGAGCAACGGAACCCACAAAGCCACACTGCAGGCTCTCACCATCCAGCCTCGTCTTCTACTTCTCCTTCTCCTCTCTCCTCACAATTGTCCTCCACTCCACCTTCCATCACGCCAAGCTCACGTTTTTCTGCAAAAAGGCAGGCTTCCGTGGGCCTAATGTTCGAGCGTAAAAAATTATGATGCCGGATAACCCTCTTGCCCAACGGTTGACGGCTGGCTTGTCAGAACTGATAGCCCGCCAACTACTGCCATATAAACTGGTGGACTCGGAGGCCTTTCGAAAATTTGTGGCCATTGGAACACCACAATGGAAGGTCCCAGGAAGGAAGTATTTCTCACAGAAGGGCATCCCAGAGCTATATGGCCATGTTCAGCGGCAAGTGAATGTATCTCTGGCACACAGTGTCGGTGCCAAGATACATCTGACCACAGACACGTGGTCTAGCAAACACGGGCAGGGAAGGTATATGACTTTTACTGCCCACTGGGTGAACCTTCTGCCGTCAAGCATGTAACCCGTGGCACCCGTGTAGATTTGGTTTTACCGCCACGGATTGCATGCAGGCCTGACTCTTCTTCTCCTCCTCCTCCTACTCCATCCTCCTCCCTCTCCTCCTCGGCTGACTCCTCCTTTTCCGCTGCTAGCGTCTCTTCCGCTGCGCCGCCCAAGTTTCCTAGAACCTATTCGACATGCCAGGTGAGACGTTGCCATGCCATGCTGCGTCTGTTGTGCCTGGAAGCCAAGAGCCACACTGGCCCGGCACTCCTTTCAGCTTTGCGTTCACAGGCAGATCAGTGGCTAACACCGCTCAATTTGACAGTTGGCAAAGTGGTGTGTGACAACGGTGCCAATCTGCTTAGCGCATTGAAACAGGGCAAAATCACGATTCGTTGTCAAATACCCTGGGGTCCAGGACATCTTGCGGCAGGCAAGGAAAATCTCGGCCCATTTCAGAAGATCTTACACAGCCATGGCTCGCCTTGCTGACATTCAGCGGCGACACAATCTGCCGGTCAGACATCTTATTTGCGATTGCCCGACGTGATGGAACTCAACCTTCTATATGCTTGATAGGCTGCTCCAGCAGAAACGTGCAGTTAACGTCTACCTGTATGAACTCTGCGGCAAAACAGGTTCTGGGGAGCTGGGGTTTTTTTTCACCGCGCCGGTGGCTGCTCATGCGCAAGGCATGCAGACTTCTGCGGCCATTTGAGGAGATCACCAAACTGGTCAGTCGCAGCCATGGCGCCATCAGTGACATGGTACCTTATGCCTTCTTTATGGAGCGTGCATTGCGGCGTGTCATTGATCAAGCTGTGGAGGAGCAGGAGCGGGAAGATGAGGAAGTCGCAATGCTGGATGAATTCCCAGGGGGGCTACTCTATCTGAGACAAGTCAACAACAGGAGTCTATAGAGGAGGATGGTGCCAGGGCGGATGAGGAGGAGCAAGAAGAGCATGCTTTAAACCTTTCTGGGACCCCTGTTGTGCGTGGATGGGGAGAGGAGAATGAAGAGGACGACATTATCCTGGATGATGAGCAGGAGCCAGGCCACCACACCACCACACCGCTTCCACTTTAGTGCAAATGGGGGCCTTCATGCTCCAGTGTTTTAATAGGGACCCCCGTATAAAAAGCATAAGGGTCAAGGACCAGTACTGGGTGGCAACGTACTTGGACCCCCGGTACAAACACAAAATGGCGGAAATGTTACCGCCGTCGCAGAGGGCTGTCAGAATGCAGCACTTCCAGGCCTTGCTTCGAGAAATGCTGCATTCTGCTTTTGCGTGCGCTGGCAGAGGAGCAATTCCCACTCCCAGAGAAGGAGTTGCGGGTACCAATCCAACAGCGCCTGCAAGAAGAGGCCGGTTTGAAGATGTGTTGGTGACTTCGGATATGAGGTCATTCTTTCAGCCGACCCATCGACAGGTGTCATCCGGATCCAGCATCAGGGAACGCCTAGACCGTCAGGTGTCCGACTACATCGGGTTAACGGCCGATGTGGACGCTCTGAGGAGTGATGAACCCCTGGACTACTGGGTGGGCAGGCTTGACCTCTGGCCAGAGCTTGCCCAATTTGCAATCGAACTGTTGGCTTGCTCCTCGTCCAGTGTCCTGTCCGAAAGGACGTTCAGCGCAGCAGGGGGGATCGTGACCGATAAACGTACTCGCCTAGCTCACGACAGTGTTAACTACCTCACATTTCTAAAAATGAATGAGGCATGGATCTCGGAGGAATTCAACACATGTGACCAGTAGACCATGTATATGTCTATAAACAACTTTTTTAATCGAGCACAGAGACCTTCTTTCTTCATTTGGCTCACTTCCTTGTCCAAAAAAAGCACACCGTACTATATGCCCGTACCCTCCTGTTTGAAGAGGTTGAGCGGTGTCATATTTCTACTGGGGCTGCTTATTATGAGGGGCTCCCACCATCCCTGTGCTGTGCTGACTTCCTCCTGGGGCTGTACCTCTGCTGTGCATATTATGAGGGGCTCCCACCATCCCTGTGCTATGCTTATTATGAGGGGCTCCCACCATCCCTGTGCTATGCTGACATCCTCCTGGGGCTGCTTATTATGAGGGGCTCCCACCATCCCTGTGCTATGCTGACATCCTCCTGGGGCTGCTTATTATGAGGGGCTCCCACCATCCCTGTGCTATGCTGACATCCTCCTGGGGCTGCTTATTATGAGGGGCTACCACCATCCCTGTGCTATGCTGACATCCTCCTGGGGCTGCTTATTATGAGGGGCTCCCACCATCCCTGTGCTGTGCTGACTTCCTCCTGGGGCTGTACCTCTGCTGTGCATATTATGAGGGGCTGCCACCATCCCTGTGCTATGCTCATTATGAGGGGCTCCCACCATCCCTGTGCTATGCTCATTATGAGGGGCTCCCACTATCCCTGTGCTATGCTGACTTCCTCCTGGGGCTGCTTACGGTGCAGGTGTCAGTGCTGTATATCACAGTGCTGATGTCAGTACTCTCTATCACGGTGCTGCTGTCAGTGCTGTATATCACAGTGCTGGTGTTAGTGCTTTATGTCACGCTGCTGATGTCAGTGCTCTCTATCACAGTGCTGATGTCAGTGCTGTATATCACGGTGCTGGTGTTAGTGCTTTATTTCACGCTGCTGATGTCAGTGCTCTCTATCACAGTGCTGATGTCAGTGCTGTATATCACAGTGCTGGTGTTAGTGCTTTATGTCACGCTGCTGATGTCAGTGCTCTCTATCACAGTGCTGATGTCAGTGCTGTATATCACGGTGCTGGTGTTAGTGCTTTATTTCACGCTGCTGATGTCAGTGCTCTCTATCACGGTGCTGCTGTCAGATGACTCTATCACGGTGCAGGTGTCATTGCTGTATGTCACGCTGCTGGTGATCATCTCCTGCACCCTCTTCTTTGCCTACTCTGGTCCCTGACATTCCCTCTCCTCCATTGCTTTCATGCGCTCCACAGTCCTGAATTGTCACAACAATTTCCCATATAAAAAAAGAATGCTTGTAGTTGTCGATCCCAAATTCACCTCATACATGTATTATGTCATTGGCCATGTGGTGGGACTATATTTGCACAGCTAATAATTATTTTGTGGCTGCAAATTTGACCTGTAGGTTTGCGAAGTTCGCCTCCCATTGAAGTCAATGGGGCCCGCTGCGAACGTTGCGGTTCGCGAAGTATCGGCCGCGTTCGCGAAACGTCCCGTCGGAAGTTCGTCCATCACTATTGGTGGTTGCACGTTGCATCCTTGGATCTGGTGGTCTATTCATCTTCCAGCATTCGATTCAACACGTGGGACTTTTCGTGCACAAAAAATACTTTTTTCACTTTTTTTTTTTTTTATTTCGTGTTTTTGGTTTGATGTCAACATGTTTGGGCACATATAAGTGCAGTATATGCGGGGTTTAATTTTTCATTGCATTAGCCACATTATCACGAATTGAGCACGATACACATTTGATATTATAGATTAATTAATTTATATTTATTTATTTTTTACACATATGTTGCTTTTCTGACACTAATTTTAGTTAGGTCACCAATTTGATTGTTTTAGGGCTACACTTTTGACCAGTTGTTATGATGGTCATAATTATAGCAATGTAGGAATTGCTCCAAGGACTGATTGGCTCCATTAGACTGCGGGCGATACGCAGAGGAGAAATCAAGCTGAATTCCCAGCTGTGAACAAAAGGCTCGCCAGAACCGGGACACAAAGTGACTGCCCCTGTCCGAGACAATTACCTAGGGTAGCCCGTGTAAGCGAAAGATCTCCCGAGCAAAAATGGAAGCCAGTTCCTTTAGAAGTGGGCAACTTCTTAAGTGGAACACAATGGGACATTTTCCAGAACCGGTCAACCACCATAAGGATAACAGTGTTGCCTTGGGAGTTGGGTAACTCCACAATGAAATCCATAGACAGGTGAGTCCAGGGCCTCTCTCCATTGGGTATGGGTTGTAGGAGGCCCACTGGAAGGTGTCGTGGAGTCTTACTCTGAGCACACACGGGACAGACAGCTACGAAGGTGGTTACATCAGCACGTAGACTAGGCCACCAGAATTGTTGAGAAATGCTCCAAAAGAGTTGATACTTCCCAGGGTGGCCAGCTGCCTTGGGAGAATGGTAAGTCTGGAGCATTGCAGTAGGGAGACTCTCTGGGACAAAGCAGCGGTCACAAGGTTTTTCAGGAGGAGCATGGACCTGAGCAGCAAGAATTTTTGTCATTCAAAAGAGAAGTAAGACTGGTGCGAACCATAGCCAGAATACGATCAGGAGGAATCACGGGAACCGGAACCGACCCCATCTTGGAAGTGGAGGAAAATTGTCGTGACACAGCGTCAGCCCTTACATTCTTAGTACCGGGTAAGACTGAGACAATGTCATTGAAACTAGACGAGAAAAGAGCCCATCGCTCCCTTCTTTGGTTGAGGCGTTTAGCCTCAGACAAGAATGTAAGATTCTTATGGTCAGTAAGAATGAAAACCGGCACAGTGGTACCTTCGAGGTGACGTCTCCATTCTTTCAGGGCTAAAATGATCGCTAACAGCTCTCTGTCACCAATCTCATAATTGCACTCCGCAGGTGACAATTTCTTGGAAAAAGTAGCCACACGTATGCATAGCGCTCTCAGAGTTAGGACGTTGAGACAAAAGGGCTCCAACTCCAGTCTCAGAAGCATCAACCTCAACAATAAAAGGTAATGTAGAATCAGGATGTGCCAACACAGGAGCAGAAACAAAGGCAGCCTTAAGGCTCTCAAAAGCCTTAACCACTTCCCAACCAGCGCACGACGATGTACGTCAACAGAATGGCACGGGCAGGCATATTGGCGTACAGGTACATCCAATATTCAATGCCTCCCTGCCATCGGGAGCACGCCGCCGGCGGCGCGCTCCCGCGCTGGTTGGGACCCCCGTGAGTCCGGTCGCGGGACCTGCAGACTCGATCGCCGCGGGCATCCCCACGATCGTCTCACGGAGCGGCTGAATGGAGGAGATGCCGTGTAAGCAACATTTCTCCATTCTGCCTAGCAACTAGTGACGCTGATCTCTGCTCCATGTGATTGGAGCAGAGATCAGTGTTCACTAAATGAAAGCCCAACCCCCCCCCCACAGTTAGTAACACACCCCTAGGAACACTTAACCCCTACACTGCCACCCACTGGTTAACCCCTTCACTGCCAGTGTCATTTACACAGGAATCACTGCATTTATATAGCAGTGATTACTGTATAAATGACAATGGTCTCAAAAATGTCCGATGGGTCCCTCACAATGTCGCAGTCACAATAAAAATCGCTGATCGCCGCCATTACTAGTAAAAAAAAATAATAATAAAAAATTATTAATAAAAATGCTATAAAACTATCCCTATTTTGTAAACGCTATAACTTTTGCGCAAATCAATCAATAATCGCTTATTGCGATTTTTTTTTTTTACCAAAAATATGTAGAAGAATACGTATCGGCCTAAACTGAGGGAAAAAAATGTTTTTTTTAGATATTTTTGGGGGATATTTATTATAACAAAAAGTAAAAAATAATGCGTCTTTTTCAAAATTGTCGCTCTATTTTTGGTTATAGCGCAAAAAATAAAAACCGCAGGGGTGATCAAATACCACCAAAAGAAAGCTCTATTTGTGGGATAAAAAGGACGTCAATTTTGTTTGGGAGCCACGTCGCACGACCGCGCAATTGTCAGTTAAAGCGACGCAGAGCCGAATCGCAAGGGGTCTGGTCTTTGACCAGCAAATTGGTCCGGTCTGAAAGTGGTTAAGGGACTCCGGAGACCAATTCTGTCAGGGGCTTCACCAGAGATGAGAAGTTACGAATAAACTTCTGATAATAGTGGGCAAAGCCAAGAAAATGCTTCAAAGGAATCGAGTGCTTCGATACAAATGCAGCATCAATGAATGAGTCAATTAGAGCCTGTATGTCGACAGACGACTCAGCCCAAGAAAGGGTAACCGAAACCAGGGGCTTGTCCTTCTGGATAACTGAGGACGAAACAACGCCACCTAAGGTCTATCTGTTGCAGGACCTCAAGGTTCAGGTGTTCCCTGGACGGGTAGGACAAGACTTCAAAAAGTGACCTGCCTGGCCACAATAAAGGCACAATCTCTCCCTCCTCCTAAAGGCTCTCTCATCCGCAGAGAGATGCGTGAAGCCCAAGTGCATGGGTTTATCTTCACTGACCAACCTGGTACCAGGAGGCATGGGAGGTGAGGGAGGCATGGGAGGCGAGGGTGGCATGGGAGGCGAAGGTGGCATGGGAGGCGAGGGAGGCATGGGTGGTGAGGGGAGGCATGGGAGGTGAGGGAGGCATGGGAGGTGAGGGAGGCATGGGTGGTGAGGGGAGGCATGGGAGGTGAGGGAGGCATGGGTGGTGAGGGAGGCATGGGTGGTGAGGGAGGCATGGGAGGTGAGGGAGGCATGGGAGGTGAGGGAGGCATGGGAGGTGAGGGAAGCATGGGAGGTGAGGGAGGCATGGGAGATGAGGGAGGCATGGGAGATGAGGGAGGCATGGGAGATGAGGGAGGCATGGGAGATGAGGGAGGCATGGGTGGTGAGGGAGGCATGGGAGGGGAGGGAGGCATGGGAGGTGAGGGAGGCATGGGTGGTGAGGGAGGCATGGGAGGTGAGGGAGGCATGGGAGGTGAGGGAGGCATGGGAGGTGAGGGAGGCATGGGAGGTGAGGGAGGCATGGGAGGTGAGGGAGGCATGGGTGGTGAGGGAGGCATGGGAGGTGAGGGAGGCATGGGAGGTGAGGGAGGCATGGGAGGTGAGGGAGGCATGGGAGGTGAGGGAGGCATGGGTGGTGAGGGAGGCATGGGAGGTGAGGGAGGCATGGGAGGTGAGGGAGGCATGGGAGGTGAGGGAGGCATGGGAGGTGAGGGAGGCATGGGTGGTGAGGGAGGCATGGGTGGGACTACAAAGCTCGGAGGCAAACGTACAGGAGGCTTCCGCAAGCGCTCCTTAAGAGAGTCTTTCTCTGAGTCTGGAGTCAATGAGGATGGCAAACGAGATCAAGCTCTCCAGCTCAGTGGGTATATCTCGGGCTGCTCTCTCATCCTTGATGGAATTTGAGAGACCATGAGAAAAAGCCACGAGGGCCTCATTGTTCCAAGCAACCTCTGCTGCCAGAGTACGGAATTCAATGGCGTAGTCTGCAACAGTTCTCGTACTCTGTCTGATGGACATGAGGCACTTGGCAGCAGAAGCGGAGTGTGCGGAACGTCAAATACCCTTCTAAAGGAGGCCACAAACTGAGGGTAACTCAAGACAACAGGTTTTTGCGTCTCCCATAGAGGGTGAGCCCAGGCCAAGGCTCTCTCAGAAAGCAAAGATATCACGAAACCTACTTTGCTTCTGTCCGTGGGAAACGCCTGGGGCAGCATCTCAAAGTAAATCTCAACCTGATTGAGAAACCCTCTGCATTGAACTGGATCGCCCACAAATCGCTGGGGAAGCGGAGCAGAACCAGACATACCTCTTATAGAGGTAATACTCGAGGCGGGTGCCTGCACAGAGATTGGCATAGCAGCAGCAGGGACGGCCTGCGACTCAGGTTGTACCGGAGCAGTCACTGTGGGGGATTCCAGGTGAGCCGTGCGATTCAGGAGCGTTTGTAATGCCAAGGCAAACTGATCCATGCGGTGATCTTGCTCATCCAATCTGGAAAAAATATTACCAACAAGTGGATTGGCTGCATCTTCTGAATTGAGGAGGGGGTACTGTCAGGGCTGGGATTTCAGCCCCTCCGTCTCTGTGCTCACGTTGCTCAGCTGTCGGTTAATTGTCAGTACTCATCGTTCCACAGTGGCTCACCTGTTGATCATTTCCTGCTCGTCAGTCAAGCCCACAGCCAGCCCCTTCGGGCTTTTTAAACTGCCTGGTTCATTTCATCAATTGCCTTCGCCTTGGTCAGCATATCTAGAGACTCTCTGCTGTGTTCCTGTTGAAGACTTGCTTGGCTGACGTCCCTTCTGGTTCTTGATCCTCTGACTACGCTGATCTCTGGCTTCCTGATTTCCTGGCTTTGACTACTTTAACCAGTTGTACCATTTTTACCATTTTATTAAAAGGTGTGGTTTTTACTGCATTTTCTGTCTCTGTCTGTTTCATGGTTCCTGACAGCAGCCCATCAGTGTAGATTCACTGTGCCCGGATCACATAGAGCGGCAATCTCCCCCTGTGCCAAGGAGTTGGATTTGAATTGCCCGGGTGGCTGCTGTAACAATCACCCACCTCCTAGACCAGCTATGATAGAAGTCACACTGATTCAATTTCCCGGCATTGGATCAGTGTGCCGTCAATCACAGGAGTCGGTCTAGAAGGTGGGACATTTAAGATCCAAGCTCAGTGTCACAGCGGGAGATCACTGTATGGAGCCCCAAATCTTCGCTGTTAGGGGTCCCAAAACCTTCACTGTACACGCCCAAATCTTCACTGTACGGGCCCCAAATCTTCACTGTACACGCCCAAATCTTCACTGTACGGGCCCCAAATTTTCACTGTACGGGCCACTTCTGACATTTTTTTTCTGACACCAAGAGATAAAAAGGTGACAGGAGAGGGAGCTTCAGCACACAGCCTGCGATTGACAGCCTCAGCTTTGTTCCTGTGTTCTGCGTGTGTCTCTTCCCTCCAATCAGCTCTCAGAGCTCTCCTCACTGACCTCTGCAGAGTGTAACTTCAACTCTCGACCCCCTTTTTTTTCTGAACTCTGAGACAAGCTATATAAATTTGTACTGATGTAGAGAAGAGAAGACTGCAGATAAACAGGTACAACTTATGTAGGAGGATTTGTTTAATCTCTGTGTATTACCCGAGGCCGGTCACTTTGCTGGGTATTTGGAGGGTTTACAACCACTTTAAGTCTATGGAGAGACTAACTAAGTTCCTTGTGCTTATGGTCCCAGGGCTTGTCCCTCTGCCAGGGAAGATGCCAGTTTAATGGCGGTCTACAGGTATTTTTGGATTCTGCCCAACCACAGTTCTTGGGCCACACCGCCAGCACTTCCGGTCCTCCTCCGGGTCCCTCCGCAAGGGAGGTTGGATGTGTCCTGTTTGAATATGAACATTTCTTGTTTCAAGTAGGCCAGGTCTTGGGCGAGTTCCTTTAAAGCTGTCTGTATGGCCGACAGGGGCGATGGGGCCAAGGTCTTCTCCTTCAGGTCTAACGCTTCATATCTTTTCTTCACCACCACAAGTTGCTTCCACATCTTCCTGTTCCCAGGCAACATCCACCACCATATCTTGGAAGGAGATGGCAGGTTGCACTTTGATCAGCTCCTATAGGGTTCTCCTGACTGGCCCAGTCTTCATTCCCACCACAAACCAGTCCCTCAGTAGGTGGGCTGAGGCTGATATATATCGTCTCGGCCATGCACATCTCTCTTCTCTAGGTTTTTCCAAAGATTCTAGAGTGCTGCTGTGGGTGAGCCTTTCGTCCTTCTGCTGACTCCGGACAAAGAACCTCGGCCTCAACTCTGGAACAACGTTCTCTCCAAACAGGCCCTCCAAGTGTGCTACAGTCTGTTCCAGGCTGACCCGGTCCTCTTCTGGTAGTGCCATCACTGCTCAGCGGGCGTCATCCTACAGGGAGTTGATAGCTAGCTCCGTGATCAGCCGGACGGGAACCTGAAATGGGTGTGCAGCGCTCTCTGGTCTCTCTTCCCACTCAGCCAGGGGAATATTGGACCCATTAAACGTAGTGGCGGCCCATGCATTGTAGGCGCACGGGCCACCCTCCCCCCATCCATGCGCCCGGCTCCTTTCAGGACGCCGGGCGCATGGATTCCTATGGCGGGAGCAGGAAGGGGTGATACATTTTGAAGCACCTGATTAGAGCCAGAGGCTCAAATAGGCTTCAAAATAGGGTGGGCTCGGGGCGCAGAGAGTGTGCCCTGATCCCACCCAATTGTGTGACCATAGTGTATTCATTTTCGCTATTTTCACACTAACCTTCCTCCCCTCCAATCAGGAGACAGGGCGTCAGACCTTGTTCCCGATTGGCCAAAGAGCCAGGCGACCCTATTGGATGCCTGGCGCTTAGGAAGAAGAGCGGAGGACACACACACTGGAGTGGAGGTCGCCGCCGTTCTAGTGCACTGTCTTGGAGAGGAGGAGCTGCTGCCTGCCTGCGGTAATTGCCGGGGGAGGGGGTATGTCAGAGCCTTATGTGCGGGGGGGGGGGGGGGGGGGGAAGGGCGAGCCCCGCGAGTGGAAAGGTCGGTGGGCACAAGTGGCTGGATATGACGGGCACAAGTGGTTGCATATACTGGGCACAAGTGGCTGCATTTGATCGGCACAAGTGGCTCCATATACTGGGCACAAGTGACTGCATATGATGGGCACAAGTGGCTGCATATGATGGGCACAAGTGGCTGCATATACTAGGCACAAGTGGCTGCATATGATGGGCACAAGTGGCTGCATATGATGGGCACAAGTGGTTGCATATACTGGGCACAAGTGGCTCCATTTGATCGGCACAAGTGGCTGCATATACTGGGCACAAGTGGCTGCATATACTGGGCACAAGTGGCTGCATTTGATGGGCACAAGTGGCTGCATATACTGGGCACAAGTGGCTGCATATGATGGGCACAAGTGGCTGCATATGATGGGCACAAGTGGCTGCATATGACGGGCACAAGTGGTTGCATATACTGGGCACAAGTGGCTGCATTTGATCGGCACAAGTGGCTCCATATACTGGGCACAAGTGGCTCCATATACTGGGCACAAGTGGCTGCATATGATGGGCACAAGTGGCTGCATATGATGGGCACAAGTGGCTGCATATACTAGGCACAAGTGGCTGCATATGATGGGCACAAGTGGCTGCATATACTAGGCACAAGTGGCTGCATATGATGGGCACAAGTGGTTGCATATACTGGGCACAAGTGGCTCCATTTGATCGGCACAAGTGGCTGCATATACTGGGCACAAGTGACTGCATACGATGGGCACAAGTGGCTGCATATACTGGGCACAAGTGGCTGCATATGATGGGCACAAGTGGCTGCATATGATGGGCACAAGTGGCTGCATATACTGGGCACAAGTGGCTGCATATACTGGGCACAAGTGGCTGCATTTGATGGGCACAAGTGGCTGCATATACTGGGCACAAGTGGCTGCATATGATGGGCACAAGTGGCTGCATATGATGGGCACAAGTGGCTGCATATACTAGGCACAAGTGGCTGCATATGATGGGCACAAGTGGTTGCATATACTGGACACAAGTGGCTCCATTTGATCGGCACAAGTGGCTGCATATACTGGGCACAAGTGGCTGCATTTGATCGGCACAAGTGGCTCCATATACTGGGCACAAGTGGCTCCATATACTGGGCACAAGTGGCTGCATATGATGGGCACAAGTGGCTGCATATGATGGGCACAAGTGGCTGCATATACTAGGCACAAGTGGCTGCATATGATGGGCACAAGTGGCTGCATATACTAGGCACAAGTGGCTGCATATGATGGGCACAAGTGGTTGCATATACTGGGCACAAGTGGCTGCATATGATGGGCACAAGTGGCTGCATATGATGGGCACAAGTGGCTGCATATACTGGGCACAAGTGGCTGCATATACTGGGCACAAGTGGCTGCATTTGATGGGCACAAGTGGCTGCATATACTGGGCACAAGTGGCTGCATATGATGGGCACAAGTGGCTGCATATGATGGGCACAAGTGGCTGCATATACTAGGCACAAGTGGCTGCATATGATGGGCACAAGTGGTTGCATATACTGGACACAAGTGGCTCCATTTGATCGGCACAAGTGGCTGCATATACTGGGCACAAGTGGCTGCATTTGATGGGCTCAAGTTGCTGCATTTGGGCACAAGTGGTTGCATATACTGGACACAAGTGGCTCCATTTGATCGGCACAAGTGGCTGCATATACTGGGCACAAGTGGCTGCATTTGATCGGCACAAGTGGCTCCATATACTGGGCACAAGTGGCTCCATATACTGGGCACAAGTGGCTGCATATGATGGGCACAAGTGGCTGCATATGATGGGCACAAGTGGCTGCATATACTAGGCACAAGTGGCTGCATATGATGGGCACAAGTGGCTGCATATACTAGGCACAAGTGGCTGCATATGATGGGCACAAGTGGTTGCATATACTGGGCACAAGTGGCTGCATATGATGGGCACAAGTGGCTGCATATGATGGGCACAAGTGGCTGCATATACTGGGCACAAGTGGCTGCATATACTGGGCACAAGTGGCTGCATTTGATGGGCACAAGTGGCTGCATATACTGGGCACAAGTGGCTGCATATGATGGGCACAAGTGGCTGCATATGATGGGCACAAGTGGCTGCATATACTAGGCACAAGTGGCTGCATATGATGGGCACAAGTGGTTGCATATACTGGACACAAGTGGCTCCATTTGATCGGCACAAGTGGCTGCATATACTGGGCACAAGTGGCTGCATTTGATGGGCTCAAGTTGCTGCATTTGGGCACAAGTGGCTGCATATACTGGGCACAAGTGGCTGCATTTGATTGGCACAAGTGGCTGCATATACTTGGCACAAGTGGCTGCAATTGATTGGCACAAGTGGCTGCATTTGATCGGCACAAGTGGCTGCATATACTGGGCACAAGTGGCTGCATATACTGGCACAAGTGGCTTCATTTGATTGGCACAAGTGGCTGCATATACTGGGCAAAAGTGGCTGCATATGATGGGCACAAGTGGCTGCATATACTGGGCACAAGTGGCTGCATATGATGGGCACAAGTGGCTGCATATACTGGGCAAAAGTGGCTGCATATGATGGGCACAAGTGGCTGCATCTACTGGGCACAAGTGGCTGCATTTGATGGGCACAAGTGGCTGCATATACTAGGCACAAGTGGCTGCATATGATGGGCACAAGTGGTTGCATATACTGGGCACAAGTGGCTGCATATGATGGGCACAAGTGGTTGCATATACTGGGCACAAGTGGTTGCATATACTGGGCACAAGTGGCTGCATATGATGGGCACAAGTGGCTGCATATACTGGGCACAAGTGGCTGCATATGATGGGCACAAGTGGCTGCATATACTGGGCACAAGTGGCTGCATTTGATTGGCACAATTGGCTGCATTTGATTGGCACAATTGGCTGCGTATACTGGGCACAAGTGGCTGCATTTGATTGGCACAAGTGGCTGCATTTGATTGGCACAAGTGGCTGCATATACTGGGCACAAGTGGCTGCATATACTGGGCACAAGTGGCTGCATATACTGGGCACAAGTGGCTGCATATGATGGGCACAAGTGGTTGCATATACTGGGCACAAGTGGCTGCATATACTGGGCACAAGTGGCTGCATATACTGGGCACAAGTGGCTGCATATGATGGGCACAAGTGGTTGCATATACTGGGCACAATGGCTGCATATGATGGGCATTCGTGGCTGCATATACTGGGCACAAGTGGCTGCATATACTGGGCACAAGTGGCTGCATTTGATGGGCACAAGTGGCTGCATTTGATGGGCACATGTGGCTGCATTTGATTGGCACAAGTGGCTGCGTATACTGGGCACAAGTGGCTGCATTTGATTGGCACAAGTGGCTGCATTTGATTGGCACAAGTGGCTGCATATACTGGGCACAAGTGGCTGCATATAATGGGCACAGGTGGTTGCATATACTGGGCACAATGGCTGCATATGATAGGCATTCGTGGCTGCATATACTGGGCACAAGTGGCTGCATTTGATGGGCACACGTGGCTGCATTTGATTGGCACAAGTGGCTGCGTATACTGGGCACAAGTGGCTGCATTTGATTGGCACAAGTGGCTGCATATGATGGGCACAAGTGGCTGCATCTACTGGGCACAAGTGGTGGCATCTACTGGGCACAAGTGGCTGCATATGATGGGCACAAGTGGCTGCATTTGATGGGCACAAGTGGCTGCATATACTGGGCACAAGTGGTTGCATATACTGGGCACAATGGCTGCATATGATGGGCACAAGTGACTGCATTTGATGGGCACAGTGGCTGCATATGATGGGCACAGTGACTGTATTTAGTGGGCACAGTGGCTGCATATGATGGACACAGTGGCTGCACATGATGGGCACAATGGCTGCATATTATGGGCACAGTGAGGCTGCAATTGATGTTTTTTTTTTAAAGTATTTTTCAGTTTGCGTCTCCCCCAAAATTTTGAGCACCAACCGCCACTGCACCAGGGCCAAGGCCAATCCTAACAGTTTCGTGATGGTTCCCCGCAACTCCTTCCACATTGGCTGTGTAGCACTGACCCCCGAAGGAGCCGCTAGTATTTGATTGGGCCTGCACTCTGCTATTACACCCCCAATAACTTGGCTCAATCCCCCTGACACAGCTGTGGTGCAGTGTTGGTGTGAAGCTAACAGAGGGTGACCCCACAATGTACAATACAACAACAGTGTACCTTTACCTGTACCTGGGTATCCGCTGTTCCACCTGTAGTAAAGGGAACAACACTGCACACCGATTGTAATGAACCAGAACGTGTTTTCACTGAAATTGGTATAAAACAGTAATTACAATATGTACACCGCCACACCAACGTAATGCAACAGTGCAGTAGATGTTCACCACAATTTTAACATATAAGGAATTATTGGGTAACCCAATTATTGGGCACACGTGTCTCCAAGTGGGACCAATTCTCAGAGTCACAATGCCTTAGCTCCGGGCACCTTAAACACACCTATGCAAAACCATCAACACTACACAAAGAGTCACTTCCTATAGCATTTCTCCATGTTCTGGAAAAGGAAAATAAATGAAGTCCATTTCATGTTTCGGCCACTAGATGGTGCCAAATACCAATTTATAACACTGCCCATAGATTAACGTTGCATAGCACTAACAGGCAAAAATACCAGCGCTACAGCTGCAAGAAGACGTATCCTGCCGACTGCCACCAAGTGAGGGTGGGTGCAGTCGGCAGTATAAAATTTCTAAATGACCGTTCTTTGCTTTATTTGTATGGGAGGGTTCATCCAGACAGTGCTGGACTCCGTACCTGTCAGCAGGGGTGTTGCTAGGTCTGCAAAACATCTGGGGCTGGAGCCCATAGCAGCGTAGTAAAGAAAGTCATACACTTGGGTGGGCATACACATGTATATACAGTAATATGTGTGTATATATATATATCCCCAGAGAGCCCCCCACTTACATCAGGGTCCCCAGAGAGCCTCCCCCTTGCATCAGGGTCCACAGAGAGCCCTCCACTTACATCAGGGCCCCCAGAGAGCCCTCCACTTACATCAGGGTCCCCATAGAGCCCCCCTTACATCAGGGTTCCCAGAGAGCCCTTCATTTACATCAGGGTTCCCAGAGAGCCCCCCTTACATTAGGGTCCCCAGAGAGCCCCCCTTACATTAGGGTTGCCAGAGAGCCCTTCACTTACATCAGGGTTCCCAGAGAACCCCCCTTACATTAGGGTCCCCAGATATCCTTCCCCTTAAATCAGCGTCCCCAAAGAGCCTCCCCCTTAAATCGGGGTCCCCAGAGAGCCTTCCCTTTGCATCAGGGTCCCCAGAGAGCCCCCCACTTACATCAGGGTCCCCAGAGAGCCCCTCCTCCCCTTGGAGACCCCTGCGGAGACTCTGGGGCTATAGCCCCAAAAGCCACCCCCTAGCGGCACCACTGCCTGTCAGAATAGAGGAGCAGAAGGGGAACTCTAGAAGTGGTTCAGAACCGAAGTGTCAGTTTTGGATAGAGTTCCCCCTTTCTCCACATAAAAAAAAGGAAAAAAACAAAACAAAAAATGTCCGGAGTTTTAACCATTGTCCATTGTATCCAAAAAACACACACTGACCTCTATACTATACTATACTATGCTATGCTATACTATACTATACTATACTATAATCCTAAATGTGAGACAGTTATGGAAGCAAAAGGGATTGTAGTGTGAGAACCCCACCGCCTGTACTAGCTGCAATTCCAGATGTAGCCACTGAGTGGCAGTATTCCTCCATGACAAACTTCTATGCTGCAGCTTCCATACTAACATTTGGTCTCTTTTATTTATTACACAGAGATTACAAATAACAGCTGAGAGAGAATAACATAATGTATGAGGTTTATAAATAAGATAGTAAAACTTATATAGATTTTAATAACATACATGTTATACTTACCTGCCCTGTGCAATGGTAATGGTATTGGTAATGGTAAAGGTATTGATAACAGTAAGGTATTGGTATTGGTAATGTTATTTGTAAGGGTATTGGTAAAGGTATTGATAATGATAACGGTAATGGTAATGGTAATGGTAGTGGTAATAGCAATGATATTGGTAAGGGTAATGGTATTGGTAAAGGTATTTGTAAGGGTAATGGTATTGGTAAGGGTATTGGTAATGGTAATGGTAATGGTATTGGTAATGCTAAAGGTATTGATAACAGTAATGGTAATGGTATTGGTAACGGTAATGGTATTGATAACAGTAATGGTATTGGTAATGGTAAAGGTATTGATAACAGTAATGGTATTGGTAATGGTAAAGGTATTGATAACAGTAATGGTATTGGTAATGGTAAAGGTATTGATAACGGTAATGATATTGGTAAGGGTATTGGTAAGAGTATTGGTATATAGGTTCCATTGAAAAAGAACGTGTGCTGCATTTTGTCAGTATCGCAGTGCGATTTGGAATCGCTGACATTCTGCCCTCGACCCCAAATTGCTAGATGTTAGATCCTTCCAAATCCTTTTTTCTTTCCCTTTGGTTGTGGTTGCGTGACCGCTTTGCACCTTTTCCTTGCTTGGGCGGAAAAGTTTGGGGGGGGGGGGGACTCTAAATGATTTCACGGATCCCTGGAGCTACCAATGTTATTGGTAACCTCTTCTTCTAGGGTCCCCCTCAGCCAGCAGGGGGAGCCTGATTGACAGAGGAGGGGTTACTCTGTCAGTAGCTCCTGGGATCCGTGAAATCATTTAGAGTCCCCCCCCCCCCCCCAAACTTTTCCGCCCAAGCAAGGAAAAGGTGCAAAGCGGTCACACACCCACAACCAAAGGGAAAGAAAAAAAGGATTTGGAAGGATCTAACATCTAGCAATTTGGGGTCGAGAGCAGAATGTCAGCGATTCCAAATCGCACTGCGATACTGACAAAATGCAGCACACGTTCTTTTTCAATGGAACCTATATACAGTGCGGTTTTGCTGCGACAAGTCGTGCCAAAATCGTGGCAAACTGCATTGCGTGAAGCTGCATGTGCTGCATTTTGCCAGCATCGTGGTGCGATTTGGAACTGCGGGCAGAAGCGCAGATATTCCGTACGCGTTTCCGTTCCCCCTAACTTTCGCAGTGATACCTCACATGTGTGGTTAGCTGTGAACGTCGTTTACAAATGTGGGCGTGTAATCTATATTACATGGAAATTTTATTTGCCCCCCCCCCCCCGTCCAGCTTCACCTGCATGGAATGAGAGGTAAGAGGGTACGGAGGGGACACGGCCTGAACATTCCAGTATTACAAAGTCCCACCATCTCACCTCTGGAGGTCAGGAGACCCACCAGGAGCGAATGAAGCGGAATCGGAGAAGAGGAACCTGTCACCTCGACTTCCCCTCCGCCGGTGTCAGTTACAATCTGTTCCTTCATATAATTACCGTACATTCCTCCTCCAAGAATGTTCCCAATAACCAGATAATCATTCACAGGCCAGAAGTTCCTCTGTAGCAGGACGTCTACTCAGGGAAACCGAATGCCAGTGCCAGGACCACCAACTGAGACCCACTGATAGATCTGTGATCATCGAGTCCCAGGACTACATACTAACACCCACCGATAGATCTGTGATCACCGAGTCCCAGGACTACATACCGAGACCCACTGATAGATCTGTGAACACTGAGTCCCAGGACTACATACTAACACCCACCGATAGATCTGTGATCACCGAGTCCCAGGACTACATACTAACACCCACCGATAGATCTGTGATCATCGAGTCCCAGGACTACATACTAACACCCACCAATAGATCTGTGATCATCGAGTCCCAGGAATACATACCGAGACCCACCGATAGATCTGTGATCATCGAGTCCCAGGAATACATACCGAGACCCACCGATAGATCTGTGAACACCGAGTCCCAAGACTACATACCGAGACCCACCGATAGATCTGTGATCACCGAGTCCCAGGACTACATACCAACACCCACCGATAGATCTGTGATCACAGAGTCCCAGGACTACATACCAACACCCACCGATAGATCTGTGATCACAGAGTCCCAGGACTACATACCAACACCCACCGATAGATCTGTGATCACCGAGTCCCAGGACTACATACCAACACCCACCGATAGATCTGTGATCACAGAGTCCCAGGACTACATACCAACACCCACCGATAGATCTGTGATCACCGAGTCCCAGGACTACATACCAACACCCACCGATAGATCTGTGATCACCGAGTCCCAGGACTACATACGGAGACCCACCGATAGATCTGTGAACACCGAGTCCCAGGACTACATACCAACATCCACCAATAGATCTGTGAATGCCCAGTCCCAGGACTACATCCCGAGACCCATCGATAGATCTGTGATCACCGAGTCCCAGGACTACATACCGAGACCCACCGATAGATCTGTGATCACCGAGTCCCAGGACTACATACCAACACCCACCGATAGATCTGTGATCACCGAATCCCAGGACCAGACACCAAGACCCACCGATAGATCTGTGATCACCGAGTCCCAGGACCACATACCGAGACCCACCGATAGGTCTGTGATTACCGAGTCCCTTTGCTAGGTCTACAAAAGATCTGGGGCTGGAGCCGATAGGAGTGAAGTAAAGAAAGTCGTATGCTTGGGCGGGCATACACATGTATATAATATACGTGTGTGTGTGTATATATTCATATATATATAT
The DNA here is from genome assembly GCF_037356315.1 of Lithobates pipiens. Lineage (NCBI taxonomy): Eukaryota > Metazoa > Chordata > Amphibia > Anura > Ranidae > Lithobates > Lithobates pipiens. The sequence goes on from NW_027507825.1 coordinate 1,773,118, forward strand.
ATATAAAATATTGCTTTATAAAATGAAACGATATTTACACAATATATCTCACTTCTGATTTTTTAATTTTTACTAATGAGATCTGTACCTGCATATGTGAATGAGGAATAAAGAAACACAACTGTTGGCCACCTTTACGATATATCAGTTAAATACATTTGATATGCGGGAAGAAAATAAAGCAAGAGTCATGCTGCAGGAGATGTCAGAGGCTGCAGACATGGTGCAGGAGGAGATGTTCAGAGGTTGCGGACATGGTGCAGTAGATGGTCAGAGGTGTTGGACATGGTGCAGGAGGAGATGGTCAGAGGCTGCGGACATGGTGCAGGAGGAGTTGGTCAGAGCCTGGGAACATGGTGCAGGAGGAGATGGTAAGAGGCTGTGGACATGGTGCAGGAGGAGTTTGTCAGAGGTGTTGGACATGGTGAAGAAGGAGATGGTCAGAGGCTGCGGACATGGTGCAGGAGGTGATGGTCAAAGGCTATGGACATGGTGCAGGAGGAGATAATCAGAGGCTGTTGCCATGGTGCAGGAGATGGTCAGAAGCTGCAGACATGGTGCAGGTGGAGATGTCAGAGGCTACGGACATGGTGGAGGAGGAGATGGTCAGAGGCGGTGGGCATGGTGCAGGAGATGGTCAGAAGCTGCAGACATGGTGCAGGAGGAGATGATCAGAGTCTGTGGACATGGTGCAGGAGATGGTCAGAAGCTGCAGACATGGTGCAGGAGGAGATGATCAGAGGCTGTGGACATGGTGAAGGAGATGGTCAGAAGCTGCAGACATGGTGCAGAAGGACATGTCAGAGGCTGTGGACATGATGCAGGAGGAGAGAGTCAGAGGCTGTGGACATGGTGCAGGAGGAGATAGTCAAGGCTGTGGACATGGTGGAGGAGGAGGTTGTCAGAGGCTGTGGACATGGTGCAAGAGGAGATGGTCAGAGACTGCGGGCGTGGTGCAGGAGATGATCAGAGTCCGCAGACATGGTGCAAGAGATGGTCAGAGGCGGCAGACATGGTGCAGGAGATGGTCAGGGGCTGCAGAAATGGTGCAGGAGATGGTCAGAGGCTACAGACATGGTGAAGGTGGAAATGTCAGAGGCTGCGGACATGGTGCAGGAGGTGATGGTCAGAGGCTATGGAGATGGTGCAGGAGAAGATTTTTAGAGGCTGTGGACATGGTGCAGAAGGAGATGGTCAGAAGCTGCAGACATGGTGCAGGAGGAGATGATCAGAGGCTGTGGACATGGTGCAGGAGATGGTCAGAGGCTGCGGACATGGTGCAGGACGAGATTGTCAGAAGCTACAGACATGGTGCAGGAGATGGTCAGAGGCTGCGGACATGGTGCAGGAAGTGATGGGCAGAGGCTATGGACATGGTACAGGAGGAAATGATCAGAGGCTGTGGACACGGTGTAGGAGATGGTCAAAGGCTGCGGACATAGTGCAGGAGGAGATGGTCAGAGGCTGAGGACATGGTGCAAGAGGTGATGGTCAGAGGCTATGGACAATGTGCAGGAGGAGATGATCAGAGGCTGGGGACATGGTGCAGTAGATGGTCAGAGGCTGCGGACATGGTGCAGGAGGAGATGGTCAGAGGCTGCGGACATGGTGCAGGTGGGTGGAGTTGTCAGAGGCTACGGGCATGGTGAGGCAGGAGATGGTCAGAAGCTGCAGACATGGTGCAGGAGGAGATGATCAGAGGCTGTGGACATGGTGCAAGAGATGGTCACAGGCTGCGGACATGGTGCAGGAGGAGATTGTCAGAAGCTGCAGACATGGTGCAGAAGGACATGTCAGAGGCTGTGGACATGATGCAGGAGGAGAGAGTCAGAGGCTGTGGACATGGTGCAGGAGGAGATAGTCAAGGCTGTGGACATGGTGGAGGAGGAGATTGTCAGAGGCTGTGGACATGGGGCAAGAGGAGATGGTCAGAGACTGCAGGCGTGGTGCAGGAGATGATCAGAGGCCGCAGACATGGTGCAAGAGATGGTCAGAGGCTGCAGACATGGAGCAGGAGATGGTCAGAGGCTACAGACATGGTGAAGGTGGAAATGTCAGAGGCTGCGGACATGGTGCAGGAGGTGATGGTCAAAGGCTATGGAGATGGTGCAGGAGAAGATTTTTAGAGGCTGTGGACATGGTGCAGAAGGAGATGGTCAGAAGCTGCGGACATGGTGCAGGAGATGGTCAGAGGCTACAGACATGGTGAAGGTGGAAATGTCAGAGGCTGCGGACATGGTGCAGGAGGTGATGGTCAAAGGCTATGGAGATGGTGCAGGAGAAGATTTTTAGAGGCTGTGGACATGGTGCAGAAGGAGATGGTCAGAAGCTGCGGACATGGTGCATGAGGAGATGATCAGAGGCTGTGGACATGGTGCAGGAGATGGTCAGAGACTGCCGACATGGTGCAGGATGAGATTGTCAGAAGCTACAGACATGGTGCAGGAGATGGTCAGAGGCTACAGACATGGTGAAGGTGGAAATGTCAGAGGCTGCGGACATGGTGCAGGAGGTGATGGTCAAAGGCTATGGAGATGGTGCAGGAGAAGATTTTTAGAGGCTGTGGACATGGTGCAGAAGGAGATGGTCAGAAGCTGCGGACATGGTGCATGAGGAGATGATCAGAGGCTGTGGACATGGTGCAGGAGATGGTCAGAGACTGCCGACATGGTGCAGGATGAGATTGTCAGAAGCTACAGACATGGTGCAGGAGATGGTCAGAGGCTGCAGCCATGGTGCAGGAAGTGATGGCCAGAGGCTTTGGACATGGTGCAGGAGGAAATGATCAGAGGCTGTGGACACGGTGTAGGAGATGGTCAGAGGCTGCGGACATAGTGCAGGATGAGATGGTCAGAGGCTGAGGACATGGTGCAGGTGGAGATGATAAGAGGCTGTGGACATGGTGTAGGAGATGGTCAGAAGCTACAGACATGGTGCAGGAGGAGATTGTTAGAGGCTGAGGACATGGTGCAGGTGGATATGGTCAGAGGCTGAGGACATGGTGCAGGAAGTGATGGTCAGAGGCTATGGACATGGTGCAGGAGGAAATGATCAGAGGCTGTGGACACGGTGTAGGAGATGGTCAGAGGCTGCGGACATAGTGCAGGAGGAGATGGTCAGAGGCTGGGGACATGGTGCAGGAGATGGTCAGAGGCTGCGGACATGGTGCAGGAGGAGATGGTCAGAGGCTGCGGACATGGTGCAGGTGGAGATAGTCAGAGGCTGTGGACACGGTGTAGGAGATGGTCAGAGGCTGCGGACATGGTGCAGGAGGAGATGGTCAGAGGCTGCGGACATGGTGCAGGTGGAGATAGTCAGAGGCTGTGGGCGTGGTGCAGGAGATGGTCAGAAGCTGCAGACATGGTGCAGGAGGAGATGATCAGAGGCTGTGGACATGGTGAAGGAGATGGTCAGAGGCTGCGGACATGGTGCAGGAAGTGATGGTCAGAGGCTATGGATATGGTGCAGGAGGAAATGATCAGAGGCTGTGAACACGGTGTAGGAGATGGTCATAGGCTGCGGACATAGTGCAGGAGGAGATGGTCAGAGGCTGAGGACATGGTGTAGGAGGTGATGGTCAGAGGCTGCGGACATGGTGCAGGAGGAGATGATCAGAGGCTGTGGACATGGTGAGGAGATGGTCAGAGGCTGCGGACATGGTGCAGGAGGAGATTGTCAGAAGCTACAGACATGGTGCAGGAGAAGATGGTCAGAGGCTGCTGACATGGTGCAGGAGGAGATGGTCAGAGGCTGAGGACATGGTGCAGGAGGAGATTGTTAGAGGCTGTGGACATGGTGCAAGAGGACATGGTGCAAGAGATAATGGTCAGAGGCTGCAGACATGGTGCAAGTGGAAATGTCAGAGGCTGCAGACATGGTGCAGGAGGAGATGATCAGAGGCTGCGGACATGGTGCAGGAGGAGATGGTCAGAGGCTGCAGACATGGTGCAGGAAGAGATGGTCAGAGGCTGCAGACATGCTGCAGGAGGAGATGGTCAGAGGCTGCAGACATAGTGCAGGAGGAGATGGTCAGAGGCTGAGGACATGGTGCAGGAGGTGATGGTCACATGCTATTGACATGGTGCAGGAGGAGATGATCAGAGGCTGGGGACATGGTGCAGGAGGAGATGGTCAGAGGCTGCGGACATGGTGCAGGTGGAGATGGTCAGAGGCTTTGGGCATGGTGCAGGAGATGGTCAGAAGCTGCAGACATGGTGCAGGAGGAGATGATCAGAGGCTGTGGACATGGTGAGGAGATGGTCAGAGGCTGCAGACATGGTGCAGGAAGTGATGGTCAGAGGCTATGGATATGGTGCAGGAGGAAATGATCAGAGGCTGTGGACACGGTGTAGGAGATGGTCAGAGGCTGCAGACATAGTCAAGCCTGCCCACCCAGTAGTCCAGGGGTTCATCACTCCTCAGAGTGTCCACATCAGCCGTTAACCCGATGTAGTCGGACACCTGTCGGTCTAGGCGTTCCCTGATGCTGGATCCGGATGACACCTGTCGATGGGTCGGCTGAAAGAATGACCTCATATCCAAAGTCACCAGCACATCTTCAAACCGGCCTCTTCTTGCAGGCACTGTTGGATTGGTACCCGCAACTCCTTCTCTGGGAGTGGGAATTGCTCCTCTGCCAGCGCACGCAAAAGCAGAATGCAGCATTTCTCGAAGCAAGGCCTGGAAGTTCTGCATTCTGACAGCCCTCTGCGATGGCGGTAACATTTCCGACATTTTGTGTTTGTACCGGGGATCTAAGTACGTTGCCACCCAGTACTGGTCCTTGACCCTTATGCTTTTTATACGGGGGTCCCTATTAAAACACTGGAGCATGAAGGCCCCCATTTGCACTAAAGTGGAAGCGGTGTGGTGGCCTGGCTCCTGCTCATCATCCAGGATAATGTCGTCCTCTTCATTCTCCTCTCCCCATCCTCGCACAACAGGGATCCCAGAAAGGTTTAAAGCATGCTCTTCTTGCTCCTCCTCATCCGCCCCAGCACCATCCTCCTCTGACTCCTCTTCAGACTCCTGTTGTTGACTTGTCTCAGATAGAGTAGCCCCCCCTGGGAATTCATCCAGCATTGCGACTTCCTCATCTTCCCGCTCCTGCTCCTCCACAGCTTGATCAATGACACGCCGCAATGCACGCTCCATAAAGAAGGCATAAGGTACCATGTCACTGATGGCGCCATGGCTGCGACTGACCAGGCAGTTTGGTGATCTCCTCAAATGGCCACAGAAGTCTGCATGCGTCGCGCATGAGCAGCCACTGGCGCGGTGAAAAAACCCCCAGCTCCCCAGAACCGTTTCTGCCGCAGAGTTCATACAGGTAGACGTTAACTGCACGTTTCTGCTGAAACAGCCTATCAAGCATATAGAAGGTTGAGTTCCATCGCGTCGGGCAATCGCAAATAAGACGTCTGACCGTCAGATTGTGTCGCCGCTGAATGTCAGCAAGGCGAGCCATAGCCGTGTAAGATCTTCTGAAATGGGCCGAGATTTTCCTTGCCTGCCGCAAGATGTCCTGGACCCCAGGGTATTTGACAACGAATCGCTGCACGACCAAGTTTAAGACGTGTGCCATGCATGGCACGTGCGTGATTTTGCCCTGTTTCAATGCGCTAAGCAGATTGGCACCGTTGTCACACACCACTTTACCAACTGTCAAATTGAGCGGTGTTAGCCACTCATCTGCCTGTGAACGCAAAGCTGAAAGGAGTGCCGGGCCAGTGTGGCTCTTGGCTTCCAGGCACAACAGACGCAGCACGGCATGGCAACGTCTCACCTGGCATGTCGAATAGGTTCTGGGGAGCTTGGGCTTGGGATATACCTTCCCTGCCCGTGTTTGTTAGACCACGTGTCTGTGGTCAGATGTATCTTGGCACCGACACTGTGTGCCAGAGATACATTCACTTGCCGCTGAACATGGCCATATAGCTCTGGGATGCCCTTCTGTGAGAAATACTTCCTTCCTGGGACCTTCCATTGTGGTGTTCCAATGGCCACAAATTTGCGAAAGGCCTCCGAGTCCACCAGTTTATATGGCAGTAGTTGGCGGGCTATCAGTTCTGACAAGCCAGCCGTCAACCGTTGGGCAAGAGGGTTATCCGGCATCATCATTTTTTTATGCTCGAACATTAGGCCCACGGAAGCCTGCCTTTTTGCAGAAAAACGTGAGCTTGGCGTGATGGAAGGTGGAGTGGAGGACAATTGTGAGGAGAAGGAGAAGTAGAAGACGAGGCTGGACGGTGAGAGCCTGCAGTGTGGCTTTGTGTGTTCCGTTGCTCCCACTCGGCTCGGTGATGGCTGCCCATGTGTCTTCTTAAGGCGGTCATCCCTAGGTGAGTGTTGGGCTTACCGCGACTAATGCGTTGAGTGCAAAGATTGCAGATGGCAACGCTATTGTCAGCAGCGGACACGTTAAAAAAAGCCCACACTGCGGAGCCATGTGCCGGTGTCCTGGGAGCGCCAGATGTGACCGTACATGGTCGATGACTCGCTCCTGATACATTTGCAGTCTGCTTTGTCCTTCCTGTGCAATGTAAGTTATTCCTGCTTCTCCTCCCTATCTGCTGGTCCATATCTCCCTCTGAACTCCCCTCCTCTTCCTCTCTTGTGGGCACCCACGTGACATCACTAGACACGTCATCATCGACGTCACCTTCCCCACCGCTATAAGTAGAGCTCTCGGAGTAGGCAGCAACACCGGGGACCAACCTCCTCCTTGGGCTGATCTGGGTACTGTCGTCAGACTGCTGAGTAGCGGTTGTTGCTACCTCCTCTTCCTGATCCAATGCCAAGAGTGGCTGCGCATCAGAAATGTCTTGATATGGATCGGAAAATAATTCCTGTGACTAAAGCGGAAGGTATGTGGTGGTGGTGGTGTTGTTGGTGGTAGTGTCTTTGGGGGTGCACATAGCAGAGAGTGAAGAAGAGGGTGCAGATCGAGAGGATGAGGAGGGTGCAGAAGAGTAAGGCTGAGTGAGCCACTCAACCAAGTCTGGTGCGTCCTTTAAAGTAATTGAACGCACCTTCTGCAACTTCCCACTTTGGCTCAAGCCTGTTGCTCCTGCCCTACCCCTACCACCCCTGCGGAAGGGCCTGCCTCTTCCTCTGCCTGTCATTTTTTAAATGACCCTGTGACAAAAGTCTCTAGAGAAGTGCAGTATGTCTGTGGAAGAAGGTATATAACACCCCGCTTCAATCTGTCGTTTTTGGGGGCCACTGGTCTATCACACCAGTTATAATACTTTTCTTTTAATTGCGTTTGTCACTCTTTGTAGTATCGCTGCAGAACCGCTCAGCAGTCACAATGCTGCACAGTGGAAATGCACTATACTATGCTTTCTATATGTGCAAGTATTGTATATGTGTATTACACACCTATATACTGCACACCAAATAGTACACCTATACCAGTCCTTACAAGGACCTTTGTGGACCTAGTAGTAGCTAGCTAGTGATTTTCAGACTGTCCCGGCTCCAAAAACCAAACTGTCCCTCCCTACACTGAGAAACGACAGCTGCAGAATCGGTCAGCACTGCATGCAGTGCACTATAATATGCTTTCTATATTTGAAAGAAAGTATATTATACGTGTACAACCCTATATACTGTACACCTATACCAGTCCTTAAAAGGACCTTTGTGGACCTAATAGTATAGCTAGTGATTAAAGTGACTGTCCCTGCTCCACACAGCGTCCTGTCCCTACACTGACAAAAGACAGCTTCAGAATCGGTCAGCAGTGCACTCAGCAATCAGCAGCACAGCAGTGCATGAGAACCCTATATACTGTACACATATACCAGTCCTTAAAAGACTTTTGTGGACCTAATAGCTAGTGATTTGTGTCACTACAGTCTGTCCCTGCGCCACACAGCATCCTGTCCCTACACTGACAAAAGACAGAATGTAAAATGGCCGCCAGATCAGGTCTATTTATAAGGTAGGGGGAATGTCCAATTGTCCATGTGTTGAAATGTCTCAATTGGCTGTCCTGTACCCCATGATGGATGTGTCATGGGTCAAAGTTCTTCACAATGTAAACAAATATGGCTGCCGCGAACGGCGCCAGAAGTCCGCCGGTTTGGCAAATCATGAACGAGCAAAATTTTCCGCGAACCGACTGCCGGGCGAACCGCAAGGCCATCTCTAATGATCACAGCACAGGGATGGGGGGAGCCCCTCATAATGAGCACAGGGATGGGGGGAGCCCCTCATAATGAGCACAGGGATGGGGGGAGCCCCTCATAATGAGCACAGCACAGGGATGGGGGAGCCCCCCATAATGAACACAGCACAGGGATGGGGGGTTCCCTCATAATGATCACAGCACAGGGATGGGGGGAGCCCCTCATAATGATCACAGCACAGGGATGGGGGGAGCCCCTCATAATGATCACAGCACAGGGATGGGGGGCCTCTCATAATGATCACAGCACAGGGATGGGGGGGCCCTCATAATGATCACAGCACAGGGATGGGGGGGCCCTCATAATGATCACAGGGATGGTGGGAGCCCCTCATAATGATCACAGCACAGGGATGGGGGGAGCCCCTCATAATGATCACAGCACAGAGATGGGGGGGCCCTCATAATGATCACAGCACAGGGGGATGGGGGGCCCTCATAATGATCACAGCACAGGGATGGGGGGTCCTCATAATGATCACAGCACAGGGATGGGGGGAGCCCCTCATAATGATCACAGCACAGAGATGGGGGGGCCCTCATAATGATCACAGCACAGGGATGGGGGGCCCTCATAATGATCACAGCATAGGGATGGGGGGTCCTCATAATGATCACAGCACAGGGATGGGGGGGCCCTCATAATAATCACAGGGATGGTGGGAGCCCCTCATAATGATCACAGCACAGGGACGGGGGTTCCCTCATAATGATCACAGCACAGGGATGGGAGGGGGGGGGTTCCTCATAATGGGCATAATGAGTCGATGACTGCCATATTGTAAAAGGTATTTTTTGCTTTTTAAATTCATCATAACAAATTACGAAATACGAATTAACGGCCAATACGAAACGGAACGAAATGAAACAAATTTATTGACGGCGCACATGTCTATAAGAGGCTCGGGGGTATGGGCCCCAGATTCAGGCCTACAGCCCCAGAAGCCCCCCCTAGCGATGCCATTCCCAGGGCCACATACCAGGACCCACCAATATGTCTGTAAACACAGAATCCCAGGGCCACATGCTGAGAACGACTAGTAGGTCTGTGAGCATCAATTCCCAGAGCCACATACCACGACACCAACAGGTCTGTGAACACCATGTCCCAGGCCTCCAACTGAGACCCACCGATAGGTCTGTGATCACCAAGTCTCAGGGCCTCCAACTGAGACCCACCGATAGGTCTGTGATCCCCAAGTCTCAGGGCCACCAACTGAGACCCAACGATAGGTCTGTGATCCCCAAGTCTCAGGGCCACCAACTGAGACCCACCGATAGGTCTGTGATCACCTAGTCTCAGGGCCACATACAGAGACCCACCGATAGGTCTGTGATCACCTAGTCTCAGGGCCACCAACTGAGACCCACCGAGAGGTCTGTGATCACCTAGTCTCAGGGCCACCAACTGAGACCCACCGAGAGGTCTGTGATCACCAAGTCTCAGGGCCACCAACTGAGACCCACTGATAGGTCTGTGATCACCTAGTCTCAGGGCCACATACCGAGACCCACCGATAGGTCTGTGATCACCAAGTCTCAGGGCCTCCAACTGAGACCCACCGAGAGGTCTGTGATCCCCAAGTCTCAGGGCCACATACCAAGACCCACCGATAGGTCTGTGATCACCAAGTCTCAGGGCTTCCAACTGAGACCCACCAATAGGTCTGTGATCACCTAGTCTCAGGGCCACCAACTGAGACCCACCAATAGGTCTGTGATCACCTAGTCTCAGGGCCACCAACTGAGACCCACCGATAGGTCTGTGATCACCTAGTCTGAGGGCCACATACCGAGACCCACTGATAGGTCTGTGATCGCCTAGTCTCAGGGCCACCAACTGAGACCCACCGATAGGTCTGTGATCACCAAGTCTCAGGGCCACCAACTGAGACCCACCGATAGGTCTGTGATCACCAAGTCTCAGGGCCACCAACTGAGACCCACCGAGAGGTCTGTGATCCCCAAGTCTCAGGGCCACCAACTGAGACTCACCGATAGGTCTGTGATCACCTAGTCTCAGGGCCACATACTGAGACCCACCGATAGGTCTGTGATCACCAAGTCTCAGGGCCTCCAACTGAGACCCACCAATAGGTCTGTGATCACCTAGTCTCAGGGCCACATACCGAGACCCACCGATAGGTCTGTGATCACCTAGTCTCAGGGCCACATACCGAGACCCACCGATAGGTCTGTGATCACCTAGTCTCAGGGCCACATACCGAGACCCACCGATAGGTCTGTGATCACCTAGTCTCAGGGCCACATACCGAGACCCACCGATAGGTCTGTGATCCCCAAGTCTCAGGGCCACATACCGAGACCCACTGATAGGTCTGTGATCACCTAGTCTCAGGGCCACATACCGAGACCCACTGATAGGTCTGTGATCGCCTAGTCTCAGGGCCACATACCCGGACCCACTGATAAGTCTGTAATCACAGAGTCACAGCGTTTATTACTTTGTAATCGGAAGGTATTGCTAGATGAACAGGCTGGTAGGCCAGGAAAGAGGGGGAGATGGGCGAGAGTACCAGGCCACATGCCCCCAACATAGAGAGGTGCTTTGGAGGATGAGGACAAGGGCCTCCTCTCCACAACCCTGGCCCAGTGGTTGTGGGGGTCTATAGGCGGGGGGGCTTATCGGAATCTGGGAGCCCTCCTTTATTAATGGGCCCCCAGATCCTATCCTTCGCCCATGTAAATGAGTATGTGGTAAATCCAATATCCCAAAGGATCTGGTATGGATTGAGGGTGAGCTCCACGCTGTTTTTGCACTTCTACTGGCTGTTCTGGATGCGGCAGCCGCGCACTCCTTAACCAACTTCTCAATGTGTCCAAATGCATCAGAGAATTCTGTTATAATGTTTTTGGCTGCGTTACTATGTCCATTCGGCAATTCGGATACATCCAAATCTCTGAAAATTGAATTTTCATCCTAAAAACGAATCTGAACGTAGTGAATAGCACATGTCTACACACCACTGATTCTTGGATGAAGATGGGAGACCCAGGCCGCCCCGGGCCCCGTTCCCCGGGTGCGCTTCAAGGCTTCATTCAAACTTTAAATACAAAACGATTTTCGGCGACTCTGAGGCTCATTAGGCAGAACATGGATTCAGTCCGTAGCTTTTGCATTCCATTTCATGGATTTGACGGAGCGCTTTGGCTGTTGCAGAAAGTTGGCCGAGTGCCCCGAATTTAAACGTGAGCCTGTGTGTATCCAGATCGGGGGTTTAGATCTTGGCAGCGCTCTCTTCAAACTGATGGAAGGGTTTAAGAAAGGGGGGGGGAGAAAAAAAAATACCGTTCCATCTGAAATGCTGCCAAAACCCATCAAGCTGCCATCCATTATGCTGCGCAATCCTCCAAAGAATTCCTATTTCTTAAATTGCAGTGCACCTGCTCGGAGGAACCACCACCTTGTCACATGATGACATATTTCATGAAATCGCTCATACTGAATTTATTAGATCCGCGGCGAGCGCTCCCCATGTCCTTGGGGGGGCCCACAGGCTGACATATTGAATGACACTTTCGTCTCACGTTTCCTTTCACAATGACACAATGTATTTATCTAACTTCTATTCCATGGAAGAGCGAGGAGCGCCAATCTCACCGCAGTGTCTCTGTTACTCAGCATGACACCGGAAACATGGCGGGCGTCTACAAACGCATCATCTGTGGGCTTAATGCACAGAAACCGACGTCTTATATAAGTATTGTTATATGTATCATGGTGCTCTACCAGTGCTGGGTGATTGACCACAAAAGAATTACTAATCAGTCAGTGGGTAAGAGCACTTGTCCCCAGCAAGGACAAAATGCTTGTACAAAGTAACCAAACTAGACGTTAGATTGCCGGTGACGTGTCGAATACTGTCCCCCATCAGATAGTGTCCGCCCTGTACTGCACTTGCGCACTACGGAGGACAAGGACATTCCGAAAGTCTCCGAAGATGAACGGCGCCTGCACAGTGAGTCCAGGTTCAAGCCCCACCATCCAAGTGGACATAGAGTTAGAATAAAAAATAGCCGAGCGAAGCGAGGCCGTGCCCGAAGCGTAGCGAGCGAAGCATGGCGAGCGAAGCGATGGGCCCTGTTACTATGTGCAACCGTATGTCAACTTGGATGGTGGGGCTTGCACCTGGACTCAGTGCGCAGGCGCCGTCCTTCTTCGGAAGGCTTTCGGAGTCTCCTTCTCCTCTGTACTGCGCAAGCGCTGCGCCTGCGCAGTACGGGGCGGACACTATCCGATGGCTGGACACTTTTTGACAGAACACCGGCATCACTGAGAATGCAGCCTATCCAATCACTAGAGAGCGGTGACATCACTGAGAATGCAGCCTATCCAATCACTAGAGAGTGGTGACATCACTGAGAATGCAGCCTATCCAATCACTAGAGAGCGATGACATCACTGAGAATGCAGCCTATCCAATCACTAGAGAGCGGTGACATCACTGAGAATGCAGCCTATCCAATCACTAGAGAGCGGTGACATCACTGAGAATGCAGCCTATCCAATCACTAGAGAGCGGTGACATCACTGAGAATGCAGCCTATCCAATCACTAGAGAGCGGTGACATCACTGAGAATGCAGCCTATCCAATCACTAGAGAGCGGTGACATCACTGACAATGCAGCCTATCCAATCACTGGAGAGCGGTGACATCACTGAGAATGCAGCCTATCCAATCAGTAGAGAGCGATGACATCACTGAGAATGCAGCCTATCCAATCACTAGAGAGCGGTGACATCACTGAGAATGCAGCCTATCCAATCACTAGAGAGCGGTGACATCACTGAGAATGCAGCCTATCCAATCACTAGAGAGCGATGACATCACTGAGAATGCAGCCTATCCAATCACTAGAGAGCGGTGACATCACTGAGAATGCAGCCTATCCAATCACTAGAGAGCGGTGACATCATTGAGAATGCAGCCTATCCAATCAATAGAGAGCGATGACATCACTGAGAATGCAGCCTATCCAATCACTAGAGAGCGGTGACATCACTGAGAATGCAGCCTATCCAATCACTAGAGAGCGGTGACATCACTGAGAATGCAGCCTATCCAATCACTAGAGAGCGGTGACATCACTGAGAATGCAGCCTATCCAATCACTAGAGAGCGGTGACATCACTGAGAATGCAGCCTATCCAATCACTAGAGAGCGGTGACATCACTGAGAATGCAGCCTATCCAATCACTGGTTGTCAGCATTGTGGGCCGGCCTATCTCTCTGTGTCCTATCAGAGGCTGAGGGCAGGTTGGTGACCGGTCTGTACTGTTTATCTGCGGTGGAGAAGAATGCGGTCACAGAGACGGCTATGTTGCTGATGTGACCCATGTACAAGTTGTGACCGGTCAGATGTATCTCTGCGGCGATGGTTTTCGGGAAGCCGGTTGTAGAAGATGTCGGCGTTGGTTGTACTTCGGTTCTGGACTTTACGTTTCTGGCGCCCGATTTGCAGAAGAGATGAAATTGTTTTCCGTCTGCCTTTGATGATGCCGATAATTCTTCGGCTCCTCCGGACTTCTCGGTTATCTTCTGTGCCGATCTCCTCACCACTTATAAAAACATATTTTTCCGTTCGGCATTTTCACGCTTTGTGTCATCTTTTGGCCGTCAAACCAGAAGCAGCTTTATAAATATTCAGAAATGGAAGCAGCGGGGGTCCCCCGCGAGGCCTTCTCCGAGTGATGAAATCATAATGCGTGTTGACCAATGGCGGGCCGGCGTTGGGGGCCGACTGTCACTAAGGCCTGAAGCGTGTCGGCTGTAGTCATCACAATGCGGTCATATCCACCGAGCATTGGGCCATCCAACACAAACACTCGGTACGGAGAGGTGCGGGGGGCTGGGAGCGCCCTGGGGGCCCTTTAAAGTTCACAGAGCGCCGTTCCAGCGAGCCGCGGGATGAAGAATTCTTCCTGAACAGCGTGAATGAGATGATGTCACCCCCGGCTACTTTTCACCAGCTGGAAACACAACCAAACCGGAGAATCCCAATTGTTTGCTTTTTCCCATTTTTAGATTCACGGAACAAAATCAACACAAAGCGAAATTCTCCAACTTCAGCAAACGGACCTTTGTGGGCGGTTCCCACGTGCAAAGAGGCGTGCCGGCATTGACCCGCTGACCCGCCCTTTCTTTTGCATGACAATTACGCGGTCATGCCACGCTGTACCCAGAGGACATTTTATAATTTCCTTCACACAAACAGAGCTTTCTTTTGGGGGTATTTAATCACCACTGGGGGGAGGGGGGATATCCTATATATGGAGGGGGGAGGGGGGTATCCTATATATGGAGGGGGGGGGTATTCTTTGCTAAAAAAAACGTATAAGGAGGCACTGATATGCAGAACTGATAAGCGGCACTGATAGGCGGCACTGATAGGTGGCACAGATGGGCACTGATAGGCTGCACTGATATGCAGCACTGATAGGTGGCACTGATGAGCACTGATATGCAGCACTGATAGGTGGCACTGATATGTGGCACTGATATGCGGCACTGATAGGCAGCACTGATGGGCACTGATATGCAGCACTGATAGGTGGCACTGATGGGCACTGATATGCAGCACTGATAGGTGGCACTGATGGGCACTGATATGCAGCACTGATAGGTGTCACTGATGGGCAATGATATGCAGCACTGATAGGTGGCACTGATGGGCACTGATAGGCGGCACTGATAGGCGACACTGATAGGCGGCACTGATAGGCGACACTGATATGCAGCACTGATATGCAGCACTGATAGGTGGCACTGATAGGCAACACTGATATGCGGCACTGATAGGCAGCACTGATGGGCACTGATATGCAGCACTGATAGGTGGCACTGATAGGCGACACTGATATGCAGCATTGATGGGCACTGATAGGCGACACTGATATGCAGCACTGATAGGCGGCACTGATAGGCGGCACTGATAGGCGACACTGATATGCAACACTGATATGCAGCACTGATAGGTGGCACTGATAGGCGACACTGATATGCGGCACTGATAGGCAGCACTGATGGGCACTGATATGCAGCACTGATAGGTGGCACTGATAGGCGGCACTGATATGCAGCATTGATGGGCACTGATAGGCAGCACTGATAGGGGGCACTGATGGACAGCCTTAATGGGCACTGATAAGCAGCACTAATAGGCGGCACTGATGGGCACTGATAGACGGCACTGATGAGGAGGCACTGAAAGGCATCACTGGTGGGCACTGATGGGTATCACTGATGGGTACTGATTGGCATCACTTGTGGGTATCACTGGTGGGCACTGACGGGCATCACTGATGGGGCTGCACTGATAAACACTGCACCAGTGGTGGCTGGTGCTCCATTTTTTTGGGGGGGGCAGCAAACAAACCCCCCACCCCC
Organism: Lithobates pipiens; assembly: GCF_037356315.1. Taxonomy (NCBI): domain Eukaryota; kingdom Metazoa; phylum Chordata; class Amphibia; order Anura; family Ranidae; genus Lithobates; species Lithobates pipiens. The sequence goes on from NW_027507825.1 coordinate 1,788,723, forward strand.
TCCCCACCAGGTCTGCACTTACCCCATCCAGGTTGCGGTTTCCCCGGGTTCCCCTTCCGGCTAATCCGGTGATAAGTTCTGCCTTCTGTCCTGATTGGTTGTGAGGAGAAGTCGGAGAACAATAGCAAATATAGAGTGAGTGAGTGACTTGTATAGCGCTACCTATGCGAACTGGATCGCCTCAGGGCGCTTTCTTGCCACCAGAGTCCATCTGTGGCTTTGCGTGGTCCTTTACCCCGTAAGGTCCTGACACGCTTACAAACACATACAACATTGACACACACATATTAAGGCCAATTTTTTTTTTTTTTTTTTTTTTTAGACAAGGTCTAATTAACCTACCAGTTACTAATATAGAGTCAGTAATGTGACAAGTGGGTGGGTTCAGTGCTCTGCGCCCCCCGAGCCCAACCTTTCTGAAGGCAATCGGAGCCTCAGGCTCTAAAAAAAAAAAAATAATCGAAACCTATGAGTCCCTTATGGTTCACAAAATACCGTCGTTTAAAAAAAAAAAAAAAAAATTTAAAAAAAATTGGAAAAAAAAATAATTTTACAAAAAAAAAATTTAAAGGAAAAAATAATTTTTGAAAAAAAATCTTTTAAAAAAATAATTTAAAAAAAAGTATAATTTTAGAAAAAAAATTATTTTTGAAAAAAAAATGTTCAGCTCTTTCAGCTAATGATGGGACTTCTTCAACTTTTTTACTATTTATACTTTTTAAAATATTAATCGAATGGTTCACAAAATATCGTCATTTTCAAAAAAAAATTGACAAAAAAAATTTGACAAAAAACATTTTTGAAAAAAAAACATTTTTGAAAAAAAAATTTTTTTTGAAAAAAAAATTTATTTGAATATAAATCATTTTTGAAAAAAATATAATTTTTGAAAAAAAATCATTTGAAAGAAAAATCATTTTTCATTTCAGCTAATGATGGGACTTCTTCAACTTTTTTTACTACTATTTATACTTTTTAAAATATTAAGCTTTTTAACACTTTTCACAGTTACTCCAACCTCACAACAGAACACTTCACACAATTTCCCCAGAAATTGTAGCTTTTTTAGTTTATTATATATATATATTTGTGGCATTTGTAACCATGCAACCCATCTTTCTTCATGTGAATCGTGATCTATCTTCTAAGCAAAAAATCGTGATTTAAATTTTAACCAGAATCGTGCAGCTCTAATATATATATATTGTATATATTACATTATATTACATTGTATATATATATAGATATATATACATATATATATATATATATATATATATATATATATATATATATATATATATATATATATATATATATATATATATACATACAATGTTAATAAAAATAAATAATTAATAAAAAAAATATAAATAATTAATACATATATATATATATATACATATATATATATATATGTCTTTATTTTTATTAACATTGTTTATTATTTATTTATTTATTGTATTAAACCTTGGGTGTGAAGGGGTTCCTAACAACGAATGGCGACACAAGCATGGCGGGAGATTTTCACGTGTTTTGTGAATGCGGTGGAAGTCACATGGTTTTAAGCGCCTCCGTGAAATGCTGACGTGTGAATGCGGCCGGCGTCCCGCGGGGACTCACTCATTCGGTTCTCATAGACATCAGCCGTTAAAAGAAGTCTGAGGATATTTTCCTGAGAAAAAGAATGAATCTTCCGGAATGAACAATGTATCATTTTCCATTTTGAAGGAATTTAATCAGGACGTTCCCCTCCTCCGCCTGGATAACAATGTAATAAGTAATCCCGTTCAGAAATCAGGAACGCAGCCCCCCACCCCCACCCCCCGCAGTTTTCCATAGTTGGCGCATTCCTTCCTTTCATTGTATAATAAGTGATCCAGGCGGATCCAATAAATCTTATTTTATATCTTCTTTTATCATCATCGTTACATTGATGATTATTTTTATCACCACCGGTCGCGTCCCGTCTGCCCGGATAACAAATATCTTTCTGTCTACACTTTCATTATAAACGCGTAGATTCCTCCCGCGCAGCTTTTAGTCGCAAATTGACGGTATAAATCTATTTTTCTCAACCTTGGCGCCCAACCTCGGAGCTCCATCACATTGACTGTAAGGGGTTGAGTTTAACAAAAGAGGCGGAGCCATTTTTTTTAATTCTGTACAGCTGGCATGGGCATTGGTCCAGGAATCATCACCCGACTGGCGTTTTACAATCACGATGGGACGTTTCGCTTGCCAGAGGAGCGTGGAATTCTGCGATGAGGCCTGGAGGGCTTCGTGTGACGTCAGCCCCGGTGTAGCTCAACATTCCGGATCACATCTGTGCCGTGCGTTTTTTGGGTTGCGTTACCTTTTAGGTGTGTTTTACGTGCATTTTAGGCTCATTAACATTGACCTCTATAGACCAACATTGAACTCTATAGACCGTGCGTTTGATGGAAAACGCACAACTGATGCAGCACGCAGGACATTTATTTTATGCCTCATTTGCACTTTGCGTCCTGAGACCCGTCACCCGATTGGCTAAAAGGACAGGCGATCCTATTGGATGCCTAGGAGGAGGAAGGTGGAGACACATGGCGGAAGCCGCTATGATGCAGAGGAAGAGAAAGACCCAATGGATGCCACCACCCGTCACCCGTAGGAGCGCTGCCCGCCTGCAACCTAGATGTGTAAGTACAGGGCTGGATGACCGACCGATACCATGCAAGGGGAGAGGAGGGGGGTGGGTACTGTGGGTGACCCGCCTGTCAGCGAGGAGCGCAGGGCGGGTGGGTACTGTGGGGGACCCAACTGACTGTCAGCGGGGGGGTGGGTAGTGTGGGTGACCCGACTAACTGTCAGCGGGGAGCGGAGGGGGGTGGGTAGTGTGGGTGCCCCGACTGAATGTCAGCGGGGAGTGGTGGGAGGGTGGGTAGTGTGGGTGACCGGACTGACTCTCAGTGGGAAGCGGAGGGGGGGTGGGTAGTGTAGGTAACCTGATTGTCTGTCAGCGGGGAGCGGAGGAGGGAGAGTGCTACCGACATTGGCCTGCAACCTAGATGGGGTAAGTACAGGGCTGTATGACTGATCGATACCATGCAAGGGGGGGGGTGGGTAGTGTTGGTAACCTGACTGACTGTCAGCGGGGAGTGGAGGGGGTGTGGGTAACCCAACTGACTGTCAGCGGGGAGTGGAGGGGGGGTGGGTGGATATTGTGGGTAACCCGACTGACTGTCAGCGGGGGGTGGAGGAGGGGTGGGTAGTGTGGGTGACCTGACTGACTGTCAGGGGGAGCGGAGGGGGGTGGGTAGTGTGTGTGACACGGCTGACTGTCAGTGGGGGGTGGAGGAGGGGTGCAGGGCTGGTGCAACCACTAGGCAAACTAGGCAGCCGCCTAAGGTGCACTGCCGCCTAGGGCACCCGGTCTCTGGTTTCCCTACTCTCTGTCTCCCGTCGGTCTCCACACTATGTAGGTTTTTCGGTGTGGTGGTGACTGTATGCAGGGGATGCCTCTGTCTGCAGAATGTAACTAACTCAGACGGCAGCCGTCTGTAAGTAGAATCAAAAGTGCAGTGCAGCACTGGAGAACTGTGTCCCGATGGAAGCACACATCCCCTGCACGCCGTCTCTATGATCAGTGACCTGTCTGTCTCTCTCTCTTTGAGACTCTGCCTCTGCCCATACATGATTCCTATATCGAGTCATGTGACCCCGGACCCCGCCCCCGCCGTGTCACCGCCGTTTGTAGAGGTCAGGTAGGTCAGTGTAGGGGTCAGCGAGGTTCGGGTAGGTCAGTGTAGGGGTCAGGGAGGGTCAGGTAGGTCAGTGTAGGTCAGTGTAGTGGCCATGCAGGTCAGTGTAGTGGCCAGGTAGGTCAGTGTAGGGGTCAGGGAGGGTCAGGTAGGTCAGTGTAGGTCAGTGTAGTGGCCAGGCAGGTCAGTGTAGTGGCCAGGTAGGTCAGTGTAGGGGTCAGGGAGGGTCAGGTAGGTCAGTGTAGTGGCCATGCAGGTCAGTGTAGTGGCCAGGTAGGTCAGTGTAGGTGTCAGGGAGGGTCAGGTAGGTCAGTGTAGTGGCCATGCAGGTCAGTGTAGTGGCCAGGTAGGTCAGTGTAGGTGTCAGGGAGGGTCAGGTAGGTCAGTATAGTGGTCAAATAGGTCACATTGGCAGGGCAAAGGGGGTGGAGTCAGGGGCAGAGCCAATGGGGGGTTGGTAAAATGCGGTTTCGCCTAGGGTGTCAAAAATCATTTCACCTGCCCTGGAGGGGTGGGTAGTGTGGGTGACCTGACTGACTGCCAGCGGGGAGCGGAGGGGGGGTGGGTAGTGTGGGTGACCTGACTGTCAGCAGGGGGGAGGGGGGGTGGGTAGTGTGGGTGACCCGACTGACTGTCAGTGGGGGGGGAGGAGGGGTGGGTAGTGTGGGTAACCCGACTGTCTGTTAGCGGGGAGCGGAGGGGGGGTGGGTAGTGTGGGTGACCCGACTGACTGTCAGCGGGGAGCGGAGGGGGGGTGGGTAGTGTGGGTGACCCGACTGACTGTCAGCGGGGGGGGGGGTAGTGTGGGTGACCCGACTGACTGTCAGCGGGGGGGGGGGGGAGGGGTGGGTAGTGTGGGTGACCCGACTGACTGCCAGCGGGGGGGGGAGGGGTCGGTAGTGTGGGTGACCCGACTGACTGTCAGCGGGGGGGCGGAGGGGGGGGTGGGTAGTGTGGGTGACCCGACTGACTGTCAGCGGGGGGGGGGGAGGGGTGGGTAGTGTGGGTGACCCAAATGACTGTCAGCGGGGGGGGAGGGGTGGGTAGTGTGGGTGACCCGACTGACTGTCAGCGGGGAGCGGAGGGGGGGTGGGTAGTGTGGATGACCCGACTGACTGTAAGCGGGGAGCGGAGGGGGGGTGGGTAGTGTGGGTAACCCGACTGACTGTCAGCGGGGGGGGAGGAGGGGTGGGTAGTGTGGGTGACCCGACTGACTGTCAGCGGGGGGGGGAGGAGGGGTGGGTAGTGTGGGTGACCCGACTGACTGTCAGCGGGGAGCGGAGGGGGGGGTGGGTAGTGTGGGTGACCCGACTGACTGTCAGCGGGGAGCGGAGGGGGGGGGGGGTGGGTAGTGTGGGTAACCCGACTGTCTGTCAGCGGGGGGGCGGAGGGGGGGTGGGTAGTGTGGGTGACCCGACTGACTGTCAGCGGGGAGCGGAGGGGGGGTGGGTAGTGTGGGTGACCCGACTGACTGTCAGCGGGGAGCGGAGGGGGGGGTGGGTAGTGTGGGTGACCCGACTGACTGTCAGCGGGGAGCGGAGGGGGGGGGTGGGTAGTGTGGGTAACCCGACTGTCTGTCAGCGGGGGAGCGGAGGGGGGGTGGGTAGTGTGGGTGACCCGACTGACTGTCAGCGGGGGGGGGGGAGGAGGGGTGGGTAGTGTGGGTGACCCGACTGACTGTCAGCGGGGGGGGCGGAGGGGGAGTGGGTAGTGTGGGTGACCTGACTGACTGTCAGCGGGGGGGGAGGGGGAGTGGGTAGTGTGGGTGACCCGACTGACTGTCAGCGGGGGGGGGAGGAGGGGTGGGTAGTGTGGGTGACCCGACTGACTGTCAGCGGGGAGCGCAGGGGGGGGTGGGTAGTGTGGGTGACCCGACTGACTGTCAGCGGGGAGCGGAGGGGGGGGTGGGTAGTGTGGGTGACCTGACTGTCTGTCAGCGGGGAGTGGAGGGGGGGTGGGTAGTGTGGGTGACCTGACTGTCAGCAGGGGGGGAGGGGGGGTGGGTAGTGTGGGTAACCCGACTGTCTGTTAGCGGGGAGCGGAGGGGGGGGTGGGTAGTGTGGGTGACCGGACTGTCTGTCAGCGGGGAGTGGAGGGGGGGTGGGTAGTGTTAGTGACCCGACTGACTGTCAGCGGGAAGCGGAGGAGGGGGGTGCCATCGACACCGGCCGGGGGGGTGGTTGTTTGCGCCCATCCTTCAAAAAAAACACTAGCCACCACTGCTCCCCAGAGGAATGGGGGGGGGGGGGAACCACTGTGGGTGCCATCCTCAGGGAAGGGGGTGCTCCATAAAAGAGCTGCCTCCATCATTTCTATGGGAACGCCCTTCACTGGCTCCGGAAGCTCGTGGCTGACCTTTGCATTAGTGGGCGCTCAACCTGCGGCCCTCCAGCTGTTGCGGAACTACAACTCCCATCATGCCTCTGCCTTTGGGAGTCACGCTTGTAACTGTCAGCCTTGCAAAGCCTCATGGGACTTGTAGTTCTGCAGCAGCTGGAAGGCCGCAGGTTCAGCACCCACTTGTCTAGCATGCCCTTTATAAACGCACCTTGACAGACAAGTGCTTAATGACGTATTAATGATTCCGGAGCTGCATTCATTTGTGTGTTTTATATCTCCCCGGAGTCCGGAGTTCAAACCTCCCCTCCCCCCACATTGATTATAGCATTTCCTTGGAGTATTTTCCTTTCATTCCCCCCCCCCCCCCCTTGTTCCTGGAAATCCCTTAATGTGGTCCATTACACTCATTAGCGGTGATGAAAGTATTAGCCTGTTATTTGTTTATTTTGCCGATTCACAAAGGAAGTGAGGCCATTCACCTCCTCTTACAACTGTCAGCGCTTATCTGCCGCTCCAGCCGGCCGCACAATGGCCACCTTGATGGGGAACCGCTACGGGTCACTGGACGCTTTCTTCACCGCGCTGCCGAGAAAGGATGGAGAAACCTGTGGTTAAACATGGGATTAAAGGTCCCATTAAAGTGGGCAAAAGATAAAAACAAGAGAAAAGAAAAGGTGAAGCTTCAAACATCGGCGCGTTCACTAAAGACTTTTAATGAAGCCAAATCCCGCTTAAGTCAATATAAGTCAATACGGCTTTTATCCTTTTGTGGGACTCTATCTAATCCCGCCAGTAAAAGGTCTGGGATTAGAATCAAAGGCCCAATGGAAGGAGACAACGGCTTGCTGAAAGAGTTTTCTGCATTTGTGCTCATCGGGGGGAGGAGAGGCCACATAAAAGCGCAGATGAGGTCTTTAGGTTCAAACATGTTAATGAACTTTAAAGTGTAAACCCTGACATCATCCCTACTGAACATCTATGGGATGAATTGTACACTGATGGAGAGCCAGGTCTTCTCATCCAACATCAGTACCTGACCTCACAAATGGGGACAAATTTCAACAGCCACATAAAAGCGCAGATGAGGTCTTTAGGTTCAAACATGTTAATGAACTTTAAAGTGTAACCAACGGCCAAAGCTTTTTTTTATTGTGGATGAGACAGAAAGTGATTCTTTAGCTATTTACATTGCTGTCTGTGCAATTTCCACTTCCTGTCCCAATGACACCCTCCTGCGTGTTATGCCTCCTCTCTGTCATTGACTCCCCAGTTAGTACAATTTATGGCCAAAAGGTTTGTGGAGACCTAACACAGCAACCTATCTGACCAAAATTATGTCAGCAACCTTCCGAAATATTGAGTTCAGGTGTCCCCGGAGAGGGGTCCTGGTAATACTCCATCATACAAAGTCGTTGTAGACAATTGTGTTCTTCCAACCTTGTGGTAACAGTTTGGTGAAGACCCCTTTCTGTTCCAATATGACTGTGCCGTGTACATAGCCAGCTTCAAAAAACATGGTTTGACCAGTTCCATAAAGACATGAGTTGACCAGTGTGGACTAGTTCCATAAAGACATGGGTTCACCAGTGTGGACCAGTTCCAAAAAGACATGGTTTGACCAGTGTGGACCAGTTCCATAAGGACATGGATTGACCAGTGTGGACCAGCTCCATAAAGACATAGGTTCACCAGTATGGACCAGTTCCAAAAAGACATGGGTTCACCAGTATGGACCAGTTCCATAAAAAACAGGATTTGACCAATGTGGACCAGTTCCATGAGGACATGGTTTGACCAGTTCCAAAAAGACATGGATTGACCAGTGTGGACCAGTTCCATAAAGACATGGGTTCACCAGTATGGACCAGTTCCATAAAGACATGGTTTGACCAATGTGGACCAGTTCTATAAAGATATGGTTTGACCAGTATGGACCAGTTCTATAAAGACATGGTTTGACCAATGTGGACCAGTTCCAAAAAGACATGGGTTGACCAGTGTGGACCAGTTCCATAAAGACATGGGTTCACCAGTATGGACCAGTTCCATAAAAAACAGGATTTGACCAATGTGGACCAGTTCCATGAGGACATGGTTTGACCAGTTCCAAAAAGACATGGATTGACCAGTGTGGACCAGTTCTATAAAGATATGGTTTGATCAGTATGGACCAGTTCCATAAAGGCATGGTTTGACCAATGTGGACCAGTTCCAAAAAGACATGGTTTTACCAGTGTGGACCAGTTCCATAAAGACATGGGTTCACCAGTGTGGATCAGTTCCAAAAAGACATGGTTTTATCAGTGTGGACCAGTTCCATAAAGACATGGGTTGACCAGTGTGGACCAGTTCCATAAAGACATGGGTTCACCAGTATGGACCAGTTCCATAAAAAACAGGATTTGACCAATGTGGACCAGTTCCATGAGGACATGGTTTGACCAGTTCCAAAAAGACATGGATTGACCAGTGTGGACCAGTTCTATAAAGATATGGTTTGATCAGTATGGACCAGTTCCATAAAGGCATGGTTTGACCAATGTGGACCAGTTCCAAAAAGACATGGTTTTACCAGTGTGGATCAGTTCCATAAAGACATGGTTTTATCAGTGTGGACCAGTTCCATAAAGACATGGGTTCACCAGTGTGGACCAGCTCCATAAAGACATTGATTGTCCAGTGTGGACCAGTTTCATAAAGACATGGGTTGACCAGTGTGGACCAGTTCCATAAAGACATGGGTTGACCAGTGTGGACCAAGCTCCATAAGAACATGGGTTGACCAGTGTGGACCAGTTCCATAAAGACATGGTTTGACCAATGTGGACCAGTTCCACAAAGACATAGTTTGACCAGTGTGGACCAGTTCCAAAAAGACATGGATTGACCAGTGTGGACCAGTTCCATAAAGACATGGGTTTACCAGTATGGACCCGTTCCAAAAAAGACATGGGTTCACCAGTATGGACCAGTTCCATAAAAAACAGGGTTTGACCAATGTGGACCAGTTCCATAAAGACATGGGTTTACCAGTGTGGACCAGTTCCATAAAGACATAGTTTGACCAGTGTGGACCAGTTCCAAAAAGACATGGACTGACCAGTATGGACCAGTTCCATAAAGACATGGGTTCACCAGTATGGACCAGTTCCATAAAAAACAGGATTTGATCAATGTGGACCAGTTCCATGAGGACATGGTTTGACCAGTTCCAAAAAGACATGGATTGACCAGTGTGGACCAGTTTCATAAAGACATGGGTTCACCAGTATGGACCAGTTCCATAAAGACATGGTTTGACCAATGTGGACCAGTTCTATAAAGATATGGTTTGACCAGTATGGACCAGTTCTATAAAGACATGGTTTGACCAATGTGGACCAGTTCCAAAAAGACACGGTTTTACCAGTGTGGACCAGTTCCATAAAGACATGGGTTGACCAGTGTGGACCAGTTCCATAAAGACATGGGTTCACCAGTATGGACCAGTTCCATAAAAAACAGGATTTGACCAATGTGGACCAGTTCCATGAGGACATGGTTTGACCAGTTCCAAAAAGACATGGATTGACCAGTGTGCACCAGTTCTATAAAGATATGGTTTGACCAATGTGGACCAGTTCTATAAAGATATGGTTTGACCAGTATGGACCAGTTCTATAAAGACATGGTTTGACCAATGTGGACCAGTTCCAAAAAGACATGGGTTGACCAGTGTGGACCAGTTCCATAAAGACATGGGTTCACCAGTATGGGCCAGTTCCATAAAAAACAGGATTTGACCAATGTGGACCAGTTCCATGAGGACATGGTTTGACCAGTTCCAAAAAGACATGGATTGACCAGTGTGGACCAGTTCTATAAAGATATGGTTTGATCAGTATGGACCAGTTCCATAAAGGCATGGTTTGACCAATGTGGACCAGTTCCAAAAAGACATGGTTTTACCAGTGTGGACCAGTTCCATAAAGACATGGGTTCACCAGTGTGGATCAGTTCCAAAAAGACATGGTTTTATCAGTGTGGACCAGTTCCATAAAGACATGGGTTGACCAGTGTGGACCAGTTCCATAAAGACATGGGTTCACCAGTATGGACCAGTTCCATAAAAAACAGGATTTGACCAATGTGGACCAGTTCCATGAGGACATGGTTTGACCAGTTCCAAAAAGACATGGATTGACCAGTGTGGACCAGTTCTATAAAGATATGGTTTGATCAGTATGGACCAGTTCCATAAAGGCATGGTTTGACCAATGTGGACCAGTTCCAAAAAGACATGGTTTTACCAGTGTGGACCAGTTCCATAAAGACATGGGTTCACCAGTGTGGATCAGTTCCAAAAAGACATGGATTGACCAGTGTGGACCAGTTCTATAAAGATATGGTTTGATCAGTATGGACCAGTTCCATAAAGGCATGGTTTGACCAATGTGGACCAGTTCCATAAAGACATGGTTTTACCAGTGTGGATCAGTTCCATAAAGACATGGTTTTATCAGTGTGGACCAGTTCCATAAAGACATGGGTTCACCAGTGTGGACCAGCTCCATAAAGACATTGATTGTCCAGTGTGGACCAGTTTCATAAAGACATGGGTTGACCAGTGTGGACCAGTTCCATAAAGACATGGGTTGACCAGTGTGGACCAGTTCCATAAAGACATGGGTTGACCAGTGTGGACCAGTTCCATAAAGACATGGTTTGACCAATGTGGACCAGTTCCACAAAGACATAGTTTGACCAGTGTGGACCAGTTCCAAAAAGACATGGATTGACCAGTGTGGACCAGTTCCATAAAGACATGGGTTTACCAGTATGGACCCGTTCCAAAAAAGACATGGGTTCACCAGTATGGACCAGTTCCATAAAAAACAGGGTTTGACCAATGTGGACCAGTTCCATAAAGACATGGGTTTACCAGAGTGGACCAGTTTCATAAAGACATAGTTTGACCAGTGTGGACCAGTTCCAAAAAGACATGGACTGACCAGTATGGACCAGTTCCATAAAGACATGGGTTCACCAGTATGGACCAGTTCCATAAAAAACAGGATTTGATCAATGTGGACCAGTTCCATGAGGACATGGTTTGACCAGTTCCAAAAAGACATGGATTGACCAGTGTGGACCAGTTTCATAAAGACATGGGTTCACCAGTATGGACCAGTTCCATAAAGACATGGTTTGACCAATGTGGACCAGTTCTATAAAGATATGGTTTGACCAGTATGGACCAGTTCTATAAAGACATGGTTTGACCAATGTGGACCAGTTCCAAAAAGACACGGTTTTACCAGTGTGGACCAGTTCCATAAAGACATGGGTTGACCAGTGTGGACCAGTTCCATAAAGACATGGGTTCACCAGTATGGACCAGTTCCATAAAAAACAGGATTTGACCAATGTGGACCAGTTCCATGAGGACATGGTTTGACCAGTTCCAAAAAGACATGGATTGACCAGTGTGCACCAGTTCTATAAAGATATGGTTTGACCAGTATGGACCAGTTCCATAAAGGCATGGTTTGACCAATGTGGACCAGTTCCAAAAAGACATGGTTTAACCAGTGTGGACCAGTTCCATAAAGACATGGGTTCACCAGTGTGGATCAGTTCCAAAAAGACATGGTTTGACCAATGTGGACCAGTTCCAAAAAGACATGGTTTAACCAGTGTGGACCAGCTCCATAAAGACATTGATTGTCCAGTGTGGACCAGTTTCATAAAGACATGGGTTAACCAGTGTGGACCAGTTCCATAAGGACATGGGTTTACCAGTGTGGACAGGCTCCATAAAGACATGGTGTTACCAGTTTGGTGTCGAGGAACTCCAGTGTCAAAGCCCTGACATCATCCCTACTGAACATCTATGGGATGAATTGTACACTGATGGAGAGCCAGGTCTTCTCATCCAACATCAGCACCTGACCTCACAAATGGGGACAAATTTCAACAGACATTCTCCAAAATCTTGTGAAAACCCTCCTAGAAGTGTGGAGGATGGGTTAGCCAGAAAAGGGGACAACTTGATAATAATGGCCATGGGGAAGGGGCAACTCCATATTAATGGGCATGGGGGAGGAGGACAAATCTATATTAATGCCTATGGTTTTGGAATGGGATGACAAACTAGCTCATCATATAGGTATAATCAGATATCTATGGACTATTGGTCATATATCATAACTGGGGATGCACCAATACCGGTACCAATACCGAGTATTTTCAGGAGTACTCGTATATTGATAGCTAAGAGAGGGGGATACACTCCTTATTAATGATTGTGGTTTTGGAATAAGGGGGGGTTATATACGAAAGTCAAATCCACTTTGCAAAGGATGACTTGAGTTCTTCACGCTGGACGTTGGCCGAGTTCCGACTAGGAACTGAAGTCACTATATTCAGTGCTCCTGGATTCAGGGTTCCTGTGGCTCTACGCAACGTATGCTGGAATGCATGCAGACACTTTAAATAACTGAGCTGAATTCATAGTGGAATTTTAGGATCTTAGGTGGCCATTGATGGTCCAGTATGTCCTCAAGGGTGGAGACATAACAGTCGTTATTAGCATGCCTGAGACACTCGCTATGTTGGTTGGAGCAATGTTTTTTTTTTTTTTTCTATGTCAGATGAATGTAATCTATCACCACCGCCATCGCCTAATATGTAACTGGTGGTGGTAAGTCAGTCGGTGTTTTTTTTTTGCCATCAAAAGCTGGTGGAAATTCTGGGAAACTTGCAGTCTGTATAGAACTTACCAACAGCAGTTACATTGTTAGATCCGCCTTTCTCAACCTTTTCAACACAGAGGAACCCTTGACATAATTCTCCAGTCTCGGGGGAACCCTCTGCTAAAAATTAGAAATCTACAACTTATGATACATTAGTGTGATGGTCAGTGGGAAAAACGGTCCTTACACTTGTGGTCATTGAGAAGAATGGTCCTCACACTTGTGGTCAATGGGAAGAATGGTCCTCACACTTGTGGTCAGTGGGAAGAATGGTCCTTACACTTGTGGTCATTGGGAAGAATGGTCCTCACACTTGTGGTCATTGGGAAGAATGGTCCTTACACTTGTGGTCAATGGGAAGAATGGTCCTTACACTTGTGGTCATTGGGAAGAATGGTCCTTACACTTGTGGTCATTGGGAAGAATGGTCCTCACACTTGTGGTCAATGGGAAGAATGGTCCTTACACTTGTGGTCATTGGGAAGAATGGTCCTTACACTTGTGGTCATTGGGAAGAATGGTCCTTACACTTGTGGTCAGTGGGAAAAACTGTCCTTACACTTGTGGTCATTGAGAAGAATGGTCCTCACACTTGTGGTCAATGGGAAGAATGGTCCTCACACTTGTGGTCAGTGGGAAGAATGGTCCTTACACTTGTGGTCATTGGGAAGAATGGTCCTTACACTTGTGGTCAATGGGAAGAATGGTCCTTACACTTGTGGTCATTGGGAAGAATGGTCCTTACACTTGTGGTCATTGGGAAGAATGGTCCTCACACTTGTGGTCAATGGGAAGAATGGTCCTTACACTTGTGGTCATTGGGAAGAATGGTCCTTACACTTGTGGTCATTGGGAAGAATGGTCCTTACACTTGTGGTCAGTGGGAAGAATGGTCCTTACACTTGTGGTCAATAGGAAGAATGGTCCTTACACTTGTGGTCATTGGGAAGAATGGTCCTTACACTTGTGGTCAATGGGAAGAATGGTCCTTACACTTGTGGTCATTGGGAAGAATGGTCCTTACACTTGTGGTCATTGGGAAGAATGGTCCTTACACTTGTGGTCATTGAGAAGAATGGTCCTTACACTTGTGGTCATTGAGAACAATGGTCCTTACACTTGTGGTCATTGAGAAGAATGGCCCTCACACTTGTGGTCATTGGGAAGAACGGTCCTTACACTTGTGGTCAATAGGAAGAATGGTCCTTACACTTGTGGTCATTGAGAAGAATGGTCCTTACACTTGTGGTCATTGGGAAGAATGGTCCTTACACTTGTGGTCATTGGGAAGAATGGTCCTTACACTTGTGGTCATTGGGAAGAACAGTCCTTACACTTGTGGTCATTGAGAAGAATGGTCCTTACACTTGTGGTCATTGAGAAGAATGGCCCTCACACTTGTGGTCATTGGGAAGAATGGTCCTTACACTTGTGGTCAGTGGGAAGAATGTTCCTCACACTTGTGGCCATTGGGAAGAATGGTCCTTACACTTGTGGTCAGTGGGAAGAATGGTCCTTACACTTGTGGTCATTGGGAAGAATGGTCCTTACACTTGTGGTCATTGGGAAGAATGGTCCTTACACTTGTGGTCAATGGGAAGAATGGTCCTTACACTTGTGGTCATTGGGAAGAATGGTCCTTACACTTGTGGTCATTGGGAAGAATGGTCCTTACACTTGTGGTCATTGAGAAGAATGGTCCTTACACTTGTGGTCATTGAGAACAATGGTCCTTACACTTGTGGTCATTGAGAAGAATGGCCCTCACACTTGTGGTCATTGGGAAGAATGGTCCTTACACTTGTGGTCAGTGGGAAGAATGTTCCTCACACTTGTGGCCATTGGGAAGAATGGTCCTTACACTTGTGGTCAGTGGGAAGAATGGTCCTTACACTTGTGGTCATTGGGAAGAATGGTCCTTACACTTGTGGTCATTGGGAAGAATGGTCCTTACACTTGTGGTCATTGAGAAGAATGGCCCTCACACTTGTGGTCATTGGGAAGAATGGTCCTTACACTTGTGGTCAGTGGGAAGAATGGTCCTTACACTTGTGGTCATTGGGAAGAATGGTCCTTACACTTGTGGTCATTGGGAAGAATGGTCCTTACACTTGTGGTCATTGAGAAGAATGGCCCTCACACTTGTGGTCATTGGGAAGAATGGTCCTTACACTTGTGGTCAGTGGGAAGAATGTTCCTCACACTTGTGGCCATTGGGAAGAATGGTCCTTACACTTGTGGTCATTGGGAAGAATGGTCCTTACACTTGTGGTCATTGGGAAGAATGGTCCTTACACTTGTGGTCAGTGGGAAGAATGGTCCTCACACTTGTGGTCAGTGGGAAGAATGGTCCTTACACTTGTGGTCATTGGGAAGAATTACCTCCTTACAGAGAGCCAAAAAGATCAATGGTGTCGGTGGGAACTTATCCGAGAGGCAGAAATGGCCCAATGCTGAAGGAACCCCTACAACCTCTGGAGGAACCCTGGTTGAGAATCACTGTGTTAGAGGATGACATTGGAACTTCTGACAAGATACCTCGTAGTTGGTTAGCAGAAGGTTGACCACCCTCCCGTTAGTAATCTGAAGTCTCCGGGACGCAACAAAGGCATCACCAATCACAGCTGTGAGTCCATCGCAAAACGCGTCTCATTTATCCCCAGAAGAATTTAATTTTAGTGTAAGTGTGACCAAGTGCGGCTGCTGATGTCAGATTTATTTAATTAATACATTCTCAATCCGTTAGATCAGCCTTAATTAGCACCAGGAGAACATAATTAGATCTGTCCTGACATCTGGATGGAATTCACTGTTCCTAAGACCATTAGGCTCATAAAATCTAACATTCTTTCCTCATCGGGGTGTCTGTTGACTGAAAGTTGTAAACATAACCTCGTTACCACTTGGCTCTTTTTTCCCTATTAAAGGGAAAACTGTATATTTCCATCATTTCATATTACACCGCATATTTGCCTACAAGGGTTTTAGGCTATACATTTTTAAAGGGAGTGTTTAATGTTTTTAGGTCAACTTTCTTTTCTCTTTTTTTTATATGTTGTAAGACTGTTCTGTATGGTTTTAACTGTGTATATACCCCATACAGTATGGTTTGTGGACACTTGACCATGGCCTTTTACGATGGCATTGTCCCTCAACCCACCGTGGTCATTAATATGCCCTCATTTGTGCCTGTAAAATCCCCCACCTTTCGGGGCAGCCCATCGATAAGATTTTTTTGGGGGGGGGGGGGGGGGTGTCTGTGAGAATTTGTGCCCATTTGTGAGGTCTGGTACTGATGTTGGATGAGAGGACATGGCTTACCATTATCGTTGCGATTCATTCCAAAGATGTTCAGTAGGGATGAGGTCAGGGCTCTGTGCAGGACACTCGAGTTCCTCCACACCAAACTGGTCAAACCAAGTCTTTATGGAACTGGACATCTCATTCCAAAAACCAAGGCCATTATTATAGTAAATATATGTTGAATCCTAAATATGTTCAGTAGGGTTGAGGTGAGGGCTCTCAAGTCCCTACAAACCAAACTGGGCAAGCCATGTTTTTATGGGGATGTTGGTTGAGAAAACCTTTCTCTTTCCAATTCATCCCAAAGCTGTTTAGTAGGGTTGAGGTCAGGGCTCTGTGCCATAAACTCAAGTTTCTCCACACCAAACTGGTCAAACCATGTCTTAGATGTCTTGATGTTGGATGAGAAGATCTGGCTAATAATTGCCATTACAATTCATCCAAAGGGTGATCAGTAGAGATGAGGTCAGGGCTCTGTGCAGGACACTCGAGTTCCTCCACACCAAACTCGTTATCCATGTCTTTATGGAACTGGCTTTACTCTTCTGGAAAGGCTACCCACAATAGTTTGGAGTATGTCTACAGGAATTTGTGTCCAATCAGCCAAAGGAACATTTTCGAAGGTCAGGTACTGAAGATGGATGAGAAGACCTTGGTCACCATCAGTGCTCCAGTTCATTCCAAAGGTGTTCAGTAGGGAGGAGGTCAGGGCTCTGTGCAGGACACTCCAGTTCCTTTACATCAAACTGGTCACATCGTGTCTTTATGAAGCCGGCTTTTCTCTTCTGGAAATTCTTACCACAATTTGTGCCAATTTGCAAGGTCAGGTACTGATGTTGCATGAAAAGATCTGGCTCACCAGCAACGTTCCAATTCATCCCAAAGCTTTAGGGTTGGGGTTTGGGTGGGCAGGACAGCAAACCAAAATCCAGGAGAAAGTTTACAAGCAAACTCCAAACTTTTGTATGGAGGGGAGAGGAATTAGAACACCTATTAGGCTTCCATTGCTGTCTGTGGCCCTGTTAGAAATATTCACCCTCCCTGTTTGTCCTGTTTACAGTTATCACCGAAAGTGAAAGTAAAAGAAAATCCCAAAGTTTGGGTTGTCCCTAGAAAAGCAATTGTAGTGAAATCTTCTAATGGGGTCACCAGTTCTGGATACCTGAGGGGGGGGGGGTCCCCAAGGGATTGCATCACTTTGAAAGGACTTCTTCTAACTTCTTTGTTTTGGCTATGAAGGAAAACTCTCCCCGAACGGGACACAGAAAAACTAGCAGAGGTAATAGCCCTCCCTCCGTGATGAGTCAGAGTGAAAGAACGCACCCCTGGCATCCCTATAGATGAGCATGGTCCTTCTTGCTGACCACTCTGCCATGCTGCTATATTAGCTGCGACGTGCTGAGGAGTTCCTTCAGTACTGTTTCAGAATCGAGCAACGGACAGGCAGAATGGATGGCTAACGTATACACCGTCCATTGGCCGGCTTCCTCCCTGGAACATGCACAGATACAGGGTGAGCAGCCATGTGTTCTTCCACTTTTACAATCAGCAGGAAGTAGATGTATCACTCCCCCTGCTGGCTGTTATAAAGAGCCAGAAAAACTGAAAAAAATAAAAACCTGAAAAAAAGCTTCAGGGCTGGACTGAGGGATATGCAAAAAAGAAAGAAAAAAATCTTTGAATTATAATAATACAAGGATTTGAGTCAGTGACGAATGCTCTTTTATAACAGATTTAGGAAGAGCGCTTCATAGAGCGCAGAGAGCGAGCCCGCCGAGCGCAGCCCGGGAAAGTCACCGCGCACGTTTCCTCCTTCACTTGAAGCCATACAACCGCGACTGAACCGTCACAACGTATCCGCGTCTGTCCAAACTATTTTCCAGCATTCTTACATATGACCGGCGCTCCTCTCCCACTTTTAATCCTATCCATATTTACACTCTGCCCTCCGAGCGCCACACATGTTATCCGTTATCTTGTTTCTTTTCCTTCGCGTTTCTTTTAAATGTGTTTTGAGATTTAATTTGCGTTCTTTACCCCCCTCAAATGCTGGCAAGTGGCGCTTTTAACTGTCATCGGCTGTTTTTTAAAGACGCTCTTCTTCTACATAATATATATTCCGTATATACATGTATCAAAAAAAAAAATATATATATATATATATATATATAAAATAAAAATAATATATATATATATATATATATATATATATATATATATATATATATATATATATATATATATATATATAAACATATATTGTATACACATGCATCAATATAATATATATATATAAAATATATATATATATATATATATATATTTAAATATATATATATAAATATATTGTATATACATGTATCAAAATAAATATATATATGTAAATAAAGAAATAAATATATAAAACATATATTGTATATACATGTATAAAAAAAAATATATATATATATATATATATATATATATATATATATATATATATATATATATATATATATATAAATAAGTAAAACATATATTGTATATACATGTATAAAAAAAAAAAAAAAAAAAAAATATATATATATATATATATAACATATATTGCATATACATGAAACTAAATAAATAAATAAATAAATAAATAAATAATATAAAACATATATTGTATATACTTATATCAAATGAAATATACACATAAAAAAATAGATAAAATATATATATACTCACAGTATCTCACAAAAGTAAGTACACCCCTCAGTCACATCTCTTCTCTCTTTTCATGTGACAACACTGAAGAAATGACACTTGTCTACAATGTAAAGTAGTGAGTGTACAGCTTGTATAACAGTGTAAATTTACTGTCCCCTCAAAATAACTCAAACACACAGCCATTTAATGTCTAAACCGCTGGTAACAAAAAGTCAGTACACCCCCTAAGTGAAAATTTCCAAATTGGGCCCAATTAGCCATTTTCCCTACCCCGATGTCATGTGACTCGTTAGTGTTACAAGGTCTCAGGTGTGAATGGGGAGCAGATGTGTTTAAATTTGGTGTTATCGCTCTCACTCTCTCATACTGGTCACTGGACTCAACTCAACACGCAGCCATTAATGTCTAAACCGCTGGCAACAAAAGTCAGGTACACCCCCTAAGTGAAAATGTCCAAATTGGCCCAAAGTGTCAATATTTTGTGTGGCCGCCATTATTTTCCAGCACTGCCTTCACCCTCTTGGCATGGAGGTCAGCAGAGCTTCACAGGTCACCACTGGAGTCCTCTTCCCCTCCCCCATGATGAACATCACAGAGCTGGTGGATGTTGGAGACCTTGCGCTCCTCCACCTTCTGTCTGAGGATGTCCCACAGATGACCAATAGGGTTTAGTCTGGGAGACATGCTTGGCCAGTCCATCACCTTTACCCTCAGCTTCTTTAGCAAGGCAGTGGTGGTGTTGGAGGTGTGTTTGGGGTGGTTATCATGTTGGAATACTGCCCTGCGGCCAGTCTCTGGGGGGAGGGATCATGCTCTGCTTCAGTATGTCACAGTACATGTTGGCATTCATGGTCCCCTCAATGATCTGTAGCCCCCCAGTGCCGGCAGCACTCATGCAGCCCCAGACCATGACACTCCCACCACCATGCCTGACTGTAGACTAGACACACTTGTCTTTGTCCTCCTCACTGTGTTGCCCCCACACACGCCTGACACCATCTGACACCAAATACCTTTATCTTGGTCTCATCAGACCACAGGACATGGTTCCAGTAATCCATCTCCTTAGTCTGCTTGTCTTCAGCAAACTGTTTGTGGACTTTCTTGTGCATCATCTTTAGAGAGGCTTCCTTCTGGGATGACAGCCATGCAGACCAATTTGATGCAGTGTTCGGCGTATGGTCTGAGCACTGACAGGCTGACCCCCCCCCCCCACCCCTACAACCTCTGCAGCAATGCTGGCAGCACTCATACATCTATTTCCCAAAGACAACCTCTGGATATGACGCTGAGCACGTGACCTCAACTTCTTTGGTGGACCATGGCGAGGCCTGTTCTGAGGGGAACCTGTCCTGTATACCGCTGTATGGTCTTGGCCACCGTGCTGCAGATCAGTTTCAGGGTCTTGGCAATCTTCTTATAGCCTAGGCCATCTTTATGTAGAGCAACAATTCTTATCTTCAGATCCTCAGAGAGTTCTTTGCCATGAGGTGCCATGTTGTACTTCCAGTGACCAGGATGAGAGAGTGAGAGTGATAACACCAAATTTAACACACCTGCTCCCCATTCACACCTGAGACCTTGTAACACTAACGAGTCACATGACCCCGGGGGGAGGGAAAATGGCAAATGGCTAATTGGGACCAATGTGGAGATTTTCACTTAGGGGTGTACTGACTTTTGTTGCCGGTGGTTTAGACATTAATGGCTGTGTGTTGAGTTATTTTGAGGGGACAGGAAATTTACACTGTTATACAAGCTGTACACTCACTACTTTACATTGTAGACAAGTGTCATTTCTTCAGTGTTGTCACATGAAAAGAGAGAAGGAATGTCACTGAGGGGTGTACTTACTTTTGTCAGATACTATATATATATAGAAATAAATATGTAAACATAAAAAAAGATTGTATATATAGACAGTAAATTCTCTGCTCTGTGATGGAGCATATGGGATTTCTCTTTCTGCTGAGAGAACATTTGTGAAGTGGGTACAATGATCGGCGTCCTGGCGCTGTCACCGCGTTGGGCGGAGCCTCGTGTTGTTTTAGGTTCGGATATCAGATAATCTTTCATATTCTCCAAACACAAGACGCCGGGATTGTATTATTAACAGGTGGGGAGACATTCTTCATCTTAATGGTCTCTGGGCGATCAGAGGAAGACTCGGGCGATGTCCCCCGGGGGGGGGGGGGGGAGGGGGGAGACTCGGGCGATGTCCCCCGGGGGGGGGGGAGGGGGGGCGCTGACCCCGGAGAGGTCGGGGAGATGATAAAATATCAGAGAAAACGCTTTACAGCCAAAATGTTTCTTTTTAACCACTTGAGACCCGCGCTATAGCCGAATGACGGCTACAGCGCGGACCTCCTTTGCCGGGACTACGTCTATTGACGTCGTCCCGTGCACGAGCGGCCTGCGCGCCCCCTGAGGGGCACGCACGGCGCGCTCTGTGATCGGCGAGTCTATGAGACTCGCCTGATCACGGATCCGAGCCCAACCCCTTACCACGTGATCAGCTGTCAGCCAATGACAGCTGATCATGTGATACAACGGAGCCGGTAATCGGCTATTATTCCTCCTCGCGCTGAGAAAAAAAAAAGAGCCAATCACCGGCGACCGTGATCGGGACATCAGTCCCGATCACGGCCAGCCCTGCCAGTGCCCACCTGCCCCCTGCCAGTGCCCACCTGCCCCTTGCCAGTGCCACATGAATAAAAAATGTGTCCCCCCCTGTCAGTGCCACCCAGCAGTGCCCATAGTGCCACCCAGCAGTGCCCACAGTGCCACCCAGCAGTGCCCACAGTGCCACCAGCAGTGCCCACAATCTGCCTCAACAAAGGTGCTGCACCCCAGTGCCACATATCTGTGCCCATCAGTGTCATCTACCAGTGCCCATCAGTGCCCAGCAGTGCCACCTATCAGTGCCACCTATCAGGCCCATCAGTCCCATCTATCAGTGGTACCTATCAGTGCCCCTTAGTGCCACCCATCCGAGCCACCCATCAGTGCCACCCATCCGTGCCGCCTTATCTGTGCCCATCGGTGCCGCCTTAACTATGCTTATCAGTGCCCACCAGTGCAGCCTATCAGTGCCGCCTCATCAGCGCATTTCAATGAAGGAGAAAAATGACCCGTTTGCAAAATTTTATAACAAATTATTAAACATGATTTTTTTTTATTTATTTTTTTGCATCTTTTTTTGTTTGTTTAGCAAAAAATAAAACTCCGAGCTGTACTAAATACCACCAAAAGAAAGCTCTATTTGTGGGGAAAAAAATGATAAAAATTTCATTTGTGTACAGTGTTGTATGACCGCGTAATTGTCATTCAAAGTGCATCAGCGCTGAAAGCTGAAAATTGGTCTGGGCAGGAGGGGGTTTAAGTGCCCAGTAAGCAAGTGGTTAAAGTCCCGACATCAGAAATATTCTTCACGTGAAGAGCGGCACGCCGAGCCATGTGTGAGCGCGACTCTTCCCGGTGTTTATTACTTATTATTATTACAGATCACACCCCCCCCCCCCCCCGATAATGGCTTCCTCTGCTTTCCTCTCCAGAAGGGCGGCACCACTTTGTTCAGGCATCATCCAGGGTCACCAGTACTGCATCTAGTGTCCAAGGCAAAGAAGCCAAACGCCCCAAAATAATTCCCTCTCCGAACATACAAATCCCCCCCCCTTCCAGCACAAATCCTCCTTCTCCCCAACTCCCCCTTCCAGCACAAATCCTCCTTCTCTCCAACTCCCCCTTCCCAGCACAATTCACCCCCCCTTCAAATTTCCCCTTCGACCATAAATCCCCCCCCCCCAGAAATCTCCTCCCCCAACACAGATCCCCCCCATCCCCTCTCCTAGCACTTATCCCCCCCCCCCACATAAATTTCCCCTCCTAGCGCAAGTCTGTCCCTGATCCCTACTAGCACAAATCCCCTCTCCTAGCACCTATCCCCCTTACATTTCCCCTCTGAGCATAAATCCCCCCCCCCAGAAATCCCCTCCCCCAACACAGATTCCCCCCCCCCAATCACTCTGGTGATCCCTACTAGCACAAATCCCTCTGATGATCCCAACTACTACACATCCCTCTGATGATCCCTACTAGCACAAATCCCCCTTCCTAATGGAAATCCCCTCTAGGGTTGCCACCTTTT
Source organism: Lithobates pipiens (assembly GCF_037356315.1). Classification (NCBI taxonomy): domain Eukaryota; kingdom Metazoa; phylum Chordata; class Amphibia; order Anura; family Ranidae; genus Lithobates; species Lithobates pipiens. The sequence continues at coordinate 1,811,678 of NW_027507825.1, forward strand.
CTTCAAGTCAAACCCGAACACTTTAGTGCCGCACAGCAATTTTTTTAATAGTATAAACTCTACATATATTTTGCAGTTAAATAACATTCCTAATCATATGAACTTAATCACAAGAGTTCCCCTTTTACATCTGAATCCGCAGAGTTCCCCTTTTACATCTGAGTCCGCAGAGTTCCCCTTTTACATCTGAATCCGCAGAGTTCCCCTTTTACACCTGAGTCCGCAGAGTTCCCCTTTTACATCTGAGTCCGCAGAGTTCCCCTTTTATATCAGAATCCGCAGAGTTCCCCTTTTACATCTGAATCCGCAGAGTTCCCCTTTTACATCTGAATCCGCAGAGTTCCCCTTTACACCTGAGTCCGCAGAGTTCCCCTTTACATCTGAATCCGCAGAGTTCCCCTTTTACACCTGAGTCCGCAGAGTTCCCCTTTTACATCTGAGTCCGCAGAGTTCCCCTTTTACATCTGAGTCCGCAGAGTTCCCCTTTTACATCTGAGTCCGCAGAGTTCCCCTTTACATCTGAATCCGCAGAGTTCCCCTTTTACATCTGAATCCGCAGAGTTCCCCTTTTACATGTGAATCCGCAGAGTTCCCCTTTACATCTGAATCCGCAGAGTTTCACTTTTACATCTGAATCTGCAGAGTTCCCCTTTACATCTGAATCCGCAGAGTTCCCCTTTTACATCTGAGTCCGCAGAGTTCCCCTTTACATCTGAATCTGCAGAGTTCCCCTTTTACATCTGAATCTGCAGAGTTCCCCTTTTACATCTGAGTCCGCAGAGTTCCCCTTTACATCTGAATCCGCAGAGTTCCCCTTTACATCTGAATCCACCGAGTTCCCCTTTTACATCTGAATCTGCAGAGTTCCCCTTTTACATCTGAGTCCGCAGAGTTCCCCTTTACATCTGAATCCGCAGAGTTCCCCTTTACATCTGAATCCACAGAGTTCCCCTTTTGCATCTGAATCCGCAGAGTTTTACTTTTACATCTGAATCTGCAGAGTTCCCCTTTTACATCTGAGTCCGCAGAGTTCCCCTTTACATCTGAATCCGCAGAGTTTCCCTTTTACATCTGAATCCACAGAGTTCCCCTTTTACATCTGAAATCGCAGAGTTCCCCTTTTACATCTGAGTCCGCAGAGTTCCCCTTTACATCTGAATCCGCAGAGTTCCCCTTTTACATCTGAATCCGCAGAGTTCCCCTTTACATCTGAATCCGCAGAGTTCCCCTTTACATCTGAATCCACAGAGTTCCCCTTTACATCTGAATCAACAGAGTTCCCCTTTTACATCTGAATCCGCATAGTTCCCTTACACTGTAAGGGGGGACTCTGCAGACTGTGATGTAAGGGAGAACTCTGGGGACTCTGACATAAGGGATGCTCTGGCATCTCTGATGTAAGGGGGAACACTGAGTACTCTGATGTACGGAGAAGACTCTGATGTAAGAGGGAACACTGTGGCCTCTGGTGTAAAGGGGAACTCTGTTGTAAGGGGTGCTCTGAGAACCCTGATTTGCCTTAGTGTACTCAGTTGGAGGCAGGAGAGAGAAGGGGGGAGACTTCAGTCACAGACAGGGATGGATGGTGAGCTCACTCACCCCTTGGCTCCTCTCATCCAGATGTATCAGAGACTACTGGACTAATTTTTTTTAATTATTATTATTATTTTTAACAATTTTATTTTTCTAATTACTTTTTAACATTTTTATTATTATTTTTTTTTTTTAATTTCTAATTACTTTTTAACATTATTATTATTATTATTATTATTATTATTATTATTAGGGTTAGGTGAGGGGAACCAGGGGTTCCCCAGTGACGTATGGGTGACCCCGCCCCCTCTGATGTAACGGAAACCTGCGTTAGATCAGAGGGGGGCGGGGTCACCCATACGTCACTGGGGAACCCCATAGCTTTCCTCACCAGCGTCATAGGGGGCGGGGTCAGGTGACAGGTGGCCCCGCCCTCCTAATATAAGAAACGTCAGCGCTGGGATCTCTGCAGTGTCTCCTGAGTGGAGACAGAAGACGGATGTATGGACAGCGCTGGACTGAGAGATCCCCCGTCGCTGGATGTGATCATCCATCGCTGGACCCCCGAGATCCGTCGCTGGATAGCAAGAGTGGATTAGCACCGCTGGAATCTTTTTTTAAATTTTTTTTTATTTTTAATAAAGGAATTTTTCAAAAGTGTGTTTGTCTTATTTAACTATTTTTTACACTCTTTGTGAAATGGTAGGGGTACTTTTGTACCTCCTTACCATTTCAAACAGGGGGGGCTGGGATCCGGGGGTCCCCTTGTTAAAGGGGGCTTCCAGATTCTGATAAGCCCCCCGCCCGCAGACCCTCACAACCACCGGCCAGGGTTGTGAGGATGAGGCCCTTGTCCTCATCAACGTGGGGACAAGGTGCTTTGAGGGGTCACAGATCCCCAAAGCATCCTCCCAATGTTGAGGGCATGTGGCCTGGTACGGTTCAGCAGGGAGGGGGGGGGGGCGCTCTCTCGTCCCCCCCTCTTTTCCTGCGGCCTGCCAGGTTGCGTGCTCGGATAAAGGGTCTGGTATGGATATTTAGGGGGACCCCCACGTCAATTTTTTTTTTTAATTTGACACGGGGTTCCCCTTAATATCCATATCAGACCTGAAGGGCCTGGTAATTGAATTTAGGGGAACCCCCACGCTTTTTATTTTTTATCAATGAATGAATTGTCGGCTAATACAGAGAACACTCATTGAATGTTCTCAGTATTACGGGAGCCGACAATTTAGCCGCAAGTGATTTTAAAAGACTTTTTTTCCTGCAGAAATGACACTTTGTGCAGGGACAGTTCTAAGCACGGGAAACATGCGTCCCTTCACAGGCATACTATAGATACCCCCCAGCTACGAAATTTAAAGGAATATTACACTTTTATTGTTTCACTTTAATCATTATTAACCACTTAACAACCGCCCATTGCCGATTAACGGCTTCAGGGCGGTTGTTTAACTCTGAGAGGCCGTTAATTAACGGCCTCCCAGAATTCTGCTCTCGCGCGCCCCCTGGGGCGCGCACACGAGAGCATCCGTGACCGCCAGGTCGCATCACGAATCACGGTAACCGGCCGCTCATAGCGGCCGTTTACCACGTGATTGCTCCGTCAAATGACGGAGTGATCATTTGTAAACAAGCCGGCGTCATGTTATGACGCCGGTTCCTCCCTCCCCCTCTCTGTACCGATCGGTACAGCGGAGGGGGAAGAGATCGGTGTCAGCAGCGATGTGGGCTGCATCTGCAGTGCCCACATCGCTGCTCACCGAAAATTAACCCCTCGATTCCCTGCATTACTCTGCAATACCAGTGCATACTCTGCATTACTCTGCAATACCCTGCCATTACTCTGCATTACTCTGCAATACCCTGCCATTACTCCGCAACGCCCTGCAACACTCCGCAACGCCCTGCAACACTCCGCAACGCCCTGCAACACTCTGCAACACTCTGCAACACTCTGCAACACTCTGCAACACTCCGCAACACTCCGCAATACCCTGCAATGCTCTGCAACACCTGCCAATACCCTGCAATTCTCTGCAACGCCATACTCTGAGATACCCAGCCATAGTCGGTGATACCCTGCAATACCCAGCCATAGACACCCCCCCCCCCCCTCCCGCCGCCCTCCGCCCTCCGGTGCTTCTACCGAATCGCTAATACGATCAAAGCCAGAATCTTTTTTTTTTTTTCAGGCTTCCCAGCTTAGAGGTGAGATGCGGGGTCTTATTGGCCCCACATCTCACTGTAAAGAGGACCTGTCATGCCATATTCCTATTACAAGGGATGTTTACATTCCTTGTAATAGGAACAAAGGGGTCAAAAAAATTATTTTTGGGGAAAAAAATGTCAAACTAAAATAAATAAAGTAAAATGAACAATAAAAAAAATGTTTTTTTTTAAAGCGCCCCTGTCCCCATGTGCTCGCATGCAGAAGCGAACGCATATGTAAGTCCCGCCCACATATGAAAACGATGTTCAAACCACACATGTGAGGTATCGCTGCGTACGTTGGAGCGAGAGCAATAATTCTAGCCCTAGACCTCCTCTGTAACTCAAAACATATAACCAGTAAAAAAAATGTAAATCGTCGCCTATGGGGATTTTTAAGTAGCGACGTTTGGCGCCATTCCACGAGCGTGTGCAATTTTGAAGAGTGACATGTTAGGTATCTATTTACTCGGCGTAACATCATCTTTCACATTATGCAAAAATTTGGCTAACTTTACTGTGTTTTTTTTTTTTTTTAAGCACAAAACTGTTTTTTTTCCAAAAAAAGCATTCGAAAAATTACTGCGCAAATACCGTGCGAGATAAAAAGTTGCAAAGACCACCATTGTATTCTCCAGGGTGTTTGCTAAAAAAACATATATAATGTTTTGGGATTCTCTGTAATTTTCTAGCAAATAAATGATGATTTTTACATGTAGGAGAGAAATGTCAGAATTGTCCTGGGTGCTCCGGAATGCCTGATGGCGCTCCCTGCATGTTGGGCCTCTGTATGTGGCCACACTGTGTAAAAGTCTCACACATGTGGTATCGCCGTACTCGGGAGTAATAGCAGAATGTGTTTTGGGGTGTAATTTGTGGTATGCATATGCTGTGTGTGAGAAATAACCTGATAATATGACAATTTTGTGAAAAAAAAAAAAAAAAGTAAAAAGAATCTTGATTTTGCAAAGAATTGTGGGAAAAAATGACAACTTCAAAAAACTCATCATGCCTCTTACTAAATACCTTGGAATGTCTTCTTTCCAAAAAGGGGTCATTTGGGGGGTATTTGTACTTTTCTGGCATGTTGGGGTCTCAAGAATTGAAATAGGCCGTCAGTCCTTCAGGTGTGATCAATTTTCAGATATTGGCACCACAGCTTGTGGACTCTATAACTTTCACAAAGACCAAATAATATCCACCAATTTGTACTTATTTTTACCAAAGATATGTAGTGGTATAAATTTTGGCCAAAATTTATGAAGAAAAAATTACTAATCTGCTAAATTTTCTAACAGAAACAAAGAAAAATTCATTTTTTTACAGAATTTTCGGTATTTTTTCTTTTATAGCACAAAAAATAAAAAACCGAGCGGTGATTAAATACCACCAGAAGAAAGCTCTATCTGTGTGAAAAAAAGGACAAAAATTTCATATAGGTCCAGTGTTGCATGACTGAGTAATTGTCATTCAAAATGCGAGAGCACCGAAAGCTGAAAATTGGTCTGGTTATTAAGGGTGTTTAAGTGCCCCGTGGTCAAGTGGTTAAAATCACTGCTCCTTGAAAAACGGCCGTTTTTAAAACTTTTTTTTGCATTGATCCATGTCCCCTGGGGCAGGACCCGGGTCCCCAAACACTCCCCTGGGGCAAGACCCGGGTCCCCAAACACTCCCCTGGGGCAGGACCCGGGTCCCCAAACACTCCCCTGGGGCAGGACCCGGGTCCCCAAACACTTTTTAAGACAGTAACTTGCATATTAGCCTTTAAAATGAGCACTTTAGATTTCTCCCATAGACTTGTATAGGGTGTTCCGGCTTTTCGAATTTGCCGCGAACAGCCCAAATTGTTCACCGTTCGCTGAACAGGCAACCAGGCAATGTTCGAGTCGAAGCTCATCCCTACCCGCCAGAGACCCATCAGAGACCCATCAGAAACCTACCAGAGACCCGCCAGAGACCCGCCAGAGACACATCAGAGACCCATCAGAGACCCGCCAGAGACCCATCAGAGACCCGTCAGAAACCTACCAGAGACCCGCCAGAGACCCGCCAGAGACACATCAGAGACCCATCAGAGACCCGCCAGAGACCCATCAGAGACCCGTCAGAAACCTACCAGAGACCCGCCAGAGACACATCAGAGACCCATCAGAGACCCGCCAGAGACACATCAGAGACCCGCCAGAGACCCGCCAGAGACCCGCCAGAGACACATCAGAGACCCATCAGAGACCCGCCAGAGACCCGCCAGAGACACATCAGAGACCCATCAGAGACCCGCCAGAGACACATCAGAGACCCGCCAGAGACCCGCCAGAGACACATCAGAGACCCACCAGAGACCCACCAGAGACCGGCCAGAGACCCGCCAGAGACCCACCAGAGACCCACCAGAGACCGGCCAGAGACCCGCCAGAGACCCGCCAGAGACCCACCAGAGACCCGCCAGAGACTCATCAGAGACCCGCCAGAGACCCGCCAGAGACCCACCAGAGACCCATCAGAGACCCATTAGAAACCCGCCAGAGACCCGCCAGAGACCCGCCAGAGACCCACCAGAGACCCATCAGAGACCCATCAGAAACCTACCAGAGACCCGCCAGAGACCCGCCAGAGACACATCAGAGACCCATCAGAGACCCGCCAGAGACCCATCAGAGACCCGTCAGAAACCTACCAGAGACCCGCCAGAGACCCGCCAGAGACACATCAGAGACCCATCAGAGACCCGCCAGAGACACATCAGAGACCCGCCAGAGACCCGCCAGAGACACATCAGAGACCCACCAGAGACCCACCAGAGACCGGCCAGAGACCCGCCAGAGACCCACCAGAGACCCACCAGAGACCGGCCAGAGACCCGCCAGAGACCCGCCAGAGACCCACCAGAGACCCGCCAGAGACTCATCAGAGACCCGCCAGAGACCCGCCAGAGACCCACCAGAGACCCATCAGAGACCCATTAGAAACCCGCCAGAGACCCGCCAGAGACCCGCCAGAGACCCACCAGAGACCCATCAGAGACCCATTAGAAACCCGCCAGAGACCCGCCAGAGACCCGCCAGAGACCCACCAGAGACCCACCAGAGACCGGCCAGAGACCCGCCAGAGACCCATTAGAAACCCGCCAGAGACCCGCCAGAGACCCGCCAGAGACCCGCCAGAGACCCACCAGAGACCCACCAGAGACCGGCCAGAGACCCGCCAGAGACCGGCCAGAGACCCGCCAGAGACCCGCCAGAGACCCACCAGAGACCCGCCAGAGACTCATCAGAGACCCACCAGAGACCGGCCAGAGACCCGCCAGAGACCCGCCAGAGACCCGCCAGAGACCCACCAGAGACCCGCCAGAGACTCATCAGAGACCCGCCAGAGACCCGCCAGAGACCCACCAGAGACCCATCAGAGACCCGCCAGAGACCCATTAGAAGCCCGCCAGAGACCCGCCAGAGACCCGCCAGAGACCCACCAGAGACCCACCAGAGACCCACCAGAGACCCGCCAGAGACCCACCAGAGACCCACCAGAGACCGCACATCCTGTCCTGCAACCGTTCATCTCTCCCATTCACACTTGGACCCCTAGACAATAGAGAGCCCCACCGCCAACCAGATGACAGAATCATTAGCGATGTTTCCTCTCCTGCACCTTGCGTCTTTGCAGGAAGTCTTCTAGTTCCGTCCCTTTCACCTTCCAACTTCCAACTTCTGAACCAGATTGAGCCATGTGAGGATCTGCCTTTACACACACATGGACTTTAATGACCCCCCAGTCTTAGTCCGGAGGGTTCAATATTGAGTTGGCCCTTTGCAGCTATAACAGCTTCACCTCTTCTGGGAAGGCCGTCCACAAGGTTTAGGAGGGTGTCTATGGGAATGTTTGACCATTCTTCCAGAAGAGCATTTGTGAGGTCAGGCACTGATGTTGGATGAGAAGGCCTGGCTCGCAGTCTCCACTCTAAGGTGTTCTGTCGGGTTGAGGTCAGGACAGTCAAGTTCCTTCACCCCAAACTCGCTCATCCATGTCTTTATGAACCTCGATTGTGCACTGGTCCAAACCAAATGATGAAGATGATATTAATAATAATAATAATAATTATTATAAATAAATAATAATGTATAAATAACGTATAGAAGTAAAAATAATAATAATAACATTAATCAATATCATATAAATCCTGAATAATAATAATAAAAAAATCTTAAAAAAGTAATATTAATAATAGAAATAATAATACTAATTCTGAATAGTTATAAAAAATCTTGACAAAGATAATGATGAAGATGATATTGATAATAATAATTATTATAAATAAATAATAATGTATATTAATAAATAATAATAATGTATAGAAGTAAAAAATAATAATAATAACATTAATCATTATCATCTAAATCCTGAATAATAATATTCTAAATCCTGTATAATAGGAGTAGTAATAATAACAATACGGATCAATGTATATGCTGTGCATATGATTTTTTTTATATTCTTTTTATACAACTTTTTATAAAACTTCTGTTTTTGAATTATGTTTGCACTGTATTAATGGATAATTATCATTTTGGTTAGCACTTTTGCACTTTGAGGATTTGATGTACATCAAGCAGTGCACATGATACTCACTTTATAATTTATGGGTAGCGCATCCACTTTTTTACCAATAACAATGATAATAATCTAAAACCTGTGTAGTAATAGTACTAGTAATAATAATAATTAGAATAACAATAATAAAAGAAAATCCTGAATATTAATAATAAGAAATAATGATGATACTAAATTATTCATTATATAAATAATGTATAATATTAAAAAAAAATAATAATAATAATCGTCATCATCATCATCCAAATCCTGAATAATAATAATAATAAGAAATAATGATGATAATAAATTATTTATTATATAAATAATGTATAATATAAAAAATAATAATAATCCTCATCATCGTCACCCAAATCCTGAATAATAATAATAAGAAATAATGATGATAATAAATTATTCATTATATAAATAATGTATAATATTAAAAAATAATAATAATAATAATAATAATAATAATAATAATAATCGTCATCATCATCATCCAAATCCTGAATAATAATAATAAGAAATAATGATGATAATAAATTATTTATTATATAAATAATGTATAATATTAAAAATAATAATAATAATAATCATCCTCATCATCATCCAAATCCTGAATAATAATAAGAAGAAATAATGATGATAATAAATTATTCTTTATATAAATAATGTATAATATAAAAAATAATAATAATCCTCATCATCGTCACCCAAATCCTGAATAATAATAATAAGAAATAATGATGATAATAAATGATTTATTATATAAATAATGTATAATATTAAAAATAATAATTATAATAATTGTCATCATCGTCATCCAAATCCTGAATAATAATAATAAGAAATAATGATGATAATAAATTATTCATTATATAAATAATGTATAATATTAAAAATAATAATTATAATAATCGTCATCATCATCCAAATCCTGAATAATAATAATAAATCATAACGGTAATAATAATAATAATAACAACATTGTATCAAAGTGATATTTATTGTGGCTGAATAAATTGTGACTTTTGATTGAAGATCGCCATCTAGTGTTCACAGGACAGAAGAGAATCCTACCATTAGTGTTACATTGTATCTCCCCATACAAGATATCCCATAATCCTCACTGACATCACCCGCTGATAGAGCGCAGAGAAATCCAACTTCCTGTTAGGACGGCGCCTTCCTGTCCCGGTGACAACCGCTCTCCAGATTTTTTGTTCCGTTGTCACAACAAACGGGAAGTAAAAAGAGAACGTCTTTAATTGGGTCACAGACCAAAATAAAAACCTGGCACAAACCTTAAAGCGATTGTCGCTTCCCGTGGGGACACTCATGTGTGCTCATTCCCCCCGCCCCTCAGTGGCGTCCATTGACACAGACAGCGGGACTTGGCCCCGCCCCCCGCGCTCCCTCGTCACTGGCTTTGATTGACAGCCAATGGCTCCCAGTACCCCAGCAAAGCCAGCGAGACCCCAAAGTGAGGGGAGAGAAGAACATGTGCACAGCGCTGGATCTAATGAGGGCTCAATTAAGTAAAAAGGGGAGGGGGGTACTAATGCCTAAATATTATTTTTACCTTAGGGCCGGTTTACACGACATGCAGTCCAGTGTGGTTTTTTTTTCAAAAACGCATGGAAAGCAGGTTATACGGTTTTCAATGGCCTAGTTCACACCAGTGCTTGCAGTTCCAGTGCGTTCCAGAAAAGAAAGTAGAATATGCTGCGATTTTCCTGTACTGGAACACACCTAAAAGCGCCAAAAACACACTGGAACACACCGGAACGCACCTAAACCGCGCTGGAACACACCGGAACGCACCTAAACCGCGCTGGAACACACCGGAACGCACCTAAACCGCGCTGGAACACACCGGAACGCACCTAAACCGCGCTGGAACACACATGTCCTTTGTAAAGGTTGAGATAAAAGGAGTGGAGGGGGAATGCGCTGGACTGCATCAACGCACAAAATGCATCAAAAACGTGCATGCAGAAAAGCATCTGGAACGCATCCGGAGTGCATTTCTGTGGTGGGAACTGGACCTCAATGCACGGAAAGCCAGGAATGCATTAAGGTGAAAAATGTTTAGGCTTTAGAAACACTTTATCTGTTCCCATCTCTGTCTAAAACTAAAAAAACACAAATATGATGAACAGAACAATAATGGTTTTGGGTCAAATTAATGGCAGTTTTATTAAACTTTATATTGTTGTTTTACAAGTAAGAAGACAACACAAAGGGTTCCCAGAGCACTATGGGTTATCTAAAGAGACACCCCATCAGATAATGCTTGCTTTGAGGGACAGCTTTTCTCTGGCAAAGTTTTCCCAGCAGATCATTGCCCAAAGTCCCTCCACCGGCTTGTCTTCTCCCATAATCTCTTCCCTCCACCGGCTTGTCTTCTCCCATAATGTCTTCCCTCCACCCGCTTGTCTTCTCCCATAATGTCTTCCCTCCACCCGCTTGTCTTCTCCCATAATGTCTTGTCTCCACCCGCTTGTCTTCTCCCATAATGTCTTCCCTCCACCCGCTTGTCTTCTCCCATAATGTCTTCCCTCCACCCGCTTGTCTTCTCCCATAATGTCTTGTCTCCACTGGCTTGTCTTCTCCCATAATGTCTTCCCTCCACCGGCTTGTCTTCTCCCATAATGTCTTCCCTCCACCCGCTTGTCTTCTCCCATAATGTCTTCCCTCCACCCGCTTGTCTTCTCCCATAATGTCTTGTCTCCACCGGCTTGTCTTCTCCCATAATGTCTTGTCTCCACTGGCTTGTCTTCTTCCATAATGTCTTCCCTCCACCCGCTTGTCTTCTCCCATAATGTCTTGTCTCCACCGGCTTGTCTTCTCCCATAATGTCTTGTCTCCACCGGCTTGTCTTCTCCCATAATGTCTTCCCTCCACCGGCTTGTCTTCTCCCATAATGTCTTCCCTCCACCCGCTTGTCTTCTCCCATAATGTCTTCCCTCCACCCGCTTGTCTTCTCCCATAATGTCTTCCCTCCACCCGCTTGTCTTCTCCCATAATGTCTTCCCTCCACCCGCTTGTCTTCTCCCATAATGTCTTCCCTCCACCCGCTTGTCTTCTCCCATAATGTCTTCCCTCCACCCGCTTGTCTTCTCCCATAATGTCTTCCCTCCACCGGCTTGTCTTCTCCCATAATGTCTTCCCTCCACCGGCTTGTCTTCTCCCATAATGTCTTCCCTCCACCGGCTTGTCTTCTCCCATAATGTCTTCCCTCCACTGGCTTGTCTTCTCCCATAATGTCTTCCCTCCACCCGCTTGTCTTCTCCCATAATGCATCCTGGTGCCATCTCTTCTCCAGGTAAGTGACGCACTACACGATTCATCAGACCATACCACCTTCCTTCATTGCTCCAGTTCACTTGACCTTTGTAGGTTCCTCAAGTGTTGGGACAACTTTGGTATATTCCACCCAGGGGACACAGAGCTCCTGCAAGTGGAACCTTGCTATTGGTCCACCAGGGATGGGTATTATTTTGGACGGAGTCCCGGATCCTTTTTTCTATACATAGAGAAGGAAGTCAAGTTGGGCCTCTCATAATCCCTCATTCATATCCAAGTTGATTTCCCTCAATAAAACAAGAGAAGTGCCCACGGATTGGTCGCTGGCTCTGTGTGGAAGAACAATGGGTGTTGCCTGGTGGTGCAGCAATAGGGAGACCCAAAATCCAGCAGCCCTCCAGGAAGTAGTGCTACACTTCTAATGGGGCACCTGTTCTGGTGACAATAGGGTGGCCACCTGTCCGGGATTTAGCCAGACAGTTCGGGTTTGGAATCATGTGTCCGTGTTTCAAACTGCCTGAAACCCGGACACATTATTGAGCCTGGACTGTGGCCTCCCAGCAGGGTTGCTGGTTGCAGCTGTCTAAGCTGAGGGTGTCTGTTACACTCTCACACTGCCCAAAGCCAACACTCCCCCTCCCCCCACCTACAGACCTGTGTCTGCCCTACACTCCAATCCCCGGTGCTGTGCCTCAGAAAAGGGAAGTGAAGGCTGGAAATTTGAAGTCCAGCAGCCTCAGATACATCTGGATGAGAGGTGCCAAGGGGTGAGTGAGCTCACCATCCATCCCTGTCTGTGACTGAAGTCTCCCCCCTTCTCTCTCCTGCCTCTAAGTTCTCAAAGAACCCCTTACATCAGAGTTCCCCTTTACACCAGAGGCCACAGTGCCCCCCCCCCCCTTACATCAGAGTCCTCACCATATATCAGAGTACTCAGTGTTCCCCCATACATCAGATTCCCAGAGCACCCCTTATGTTAGTGTCCCCGGAGTTCTCCCTTACATCAGAGTCTGCAGAGTCCCCCCTTACAGTGTAAGGGAACTCTGCGGATTCACATGTAAAAGGGGAATTCTGCGGATTCACATGTAAAAGGGGAACTCTGCGGATTCACATGTAAAAAGGGAACTCTGCAGATTCACATGTAAAAGGGGAACTCTTGTGATTAACTTCATATGATTAGAAATGTTATTTAATTGCATAATATATGTACAGTTTACACTATAAAAAGTGTTGGGGGTTTGAGTTGAGGAAAAGGCGACATCCCTGGGTGACAACTTTCACTTTTGTGAAATCTTTGGTCACTTCCTCTTGTGACTCCGGGACAGGAAGTCGCGGGGGAAAACCCCAGCCGCATCCCTATTATCCATTCCTATTATCCATCCCTATTATCCATCCCTATTATCCATCCCTATTATCCATCCCTATTATCCATTCCCTACTCAATGCAAACATATAAGAGAAAGGAAAGGTTATCTTTGGATAGGTTTGCAGTAATCGGGGGTCGGTTGGTCTAATGAATGGCCCCCCAGACAATCTCTCGTGTTGAAGATCCGTATTTATGGAGTCATTAAAGGTCCATTTGTTAGAAGCTCAACACATTCCAGGACTTCAGAAGACGTTTCCTCCTAGCAGAGCTCCGCCTCCCCGCAATCCGGGGTGAAGGGAACGTGACACCCCCTATTTATCATGATGGCAGGTCTTCTGCTCCGAGGGGGGAACATGATTTAGTGGTGAGGGGGGGGGGGGGGAACCTACGAGATGTTTTGCTCTATTTCTTCTCATACTGCAGAGAAAACTGATAAATTAATCCCCTACACCCCCCACCCCCCACCCCACCCCCCCCACATATGGTTTAAATCACCAAAAGAAAAGGGAGAAAAAAAAATAAAGAAACATTTTTGAAATAGAATCTTGTGCCGAAGAGGTCGGCCAATAAACACGTCCCGCCTTCCACCATCAAAGTCATGGTGGGAACTCGACAACGCATCGCAGCAACCTGCTACACAACGCATCTTATTACATACAGGAACAGCAAAGGAGGAGCAGAGACGTGGATGAGGGGGTACCATGAGTCAGCAGGGCCAAGGATGAGGGGGTACCCTCTACGGGGTCCGGGCCAACAGGGATGCACAGACAGCAGGCTGAATTAGACGTGGGCAGGGAGGGTGATCGGCATGGTGGGGGGCAATTACTAGAACTGATCCCCTGTATGGCTCTCCTTGCAGCAGCTGAAATCCGTTCTCTCCTCCCCCCCCCCCCCCCACTGGCTTTCAGCTGCTGCAGAGAGAGCCATACAGGGATCAGTTCCAGTAATTGTCCCCCCCCCCCCACCACAATGATCTCCCTCCTTGTACACCACATTTACTTCTGCTGCCCCCACCAGCCTGAACCGGTGATACCCCATCCCCCACACCATTACACCCCCACCACCAGTCTGAACCGGTGATATCCCATCCCCCACACCATTACACCCCCCACCACCAGCCTGAACCGGTGATACCCCATCCCCCACACCATTACACCCCCACCACCAGTCTGAACCGGTGATACCCCATCCCCCACACCATTACACCCCCACCACCAGCCTGAACCGGTGATACCCCATCCCCCACACCATTACACCCCCACCACCAGTCTGAACCGGTGATATCCCATCCCCCACACCATTACACCCCCCACCACCAGCCTGAACCAGTGATACCCCATCCCCCACACCATTACACCCCCACCACCAGCCTGAACCGGTGATATCCCATCCCCCACACCATTACACCCCCACCACCAGCCTGAACCGGTGATACCCCATCCCCCACACCATTACACCCCCACCACCAGTCTGAACCGGTGATATCCCATCCCCCACACCATTACACCCCCCACCACCAGCCTGAACCGGTGATACCCCATCCCCCACACCATTACACCCCCCACCACCAGCCTGAACCGGTGATACCCCATCCCCCACACCATTACACCCCCACCACCAGTCTGAACCGGTGATATCCCATCCCCCACACCATTACACCCCCCACCACCAGCCTGAACCGGTGATACCCCATCCCCCACACCATTACACCCCCACCACCAGCCTGAACAGGTGATACCCCATCCCCCACACCATTACACCCCCACCACCAGCCTGAACCGGTGATATCCCATCCCCCACACCATTACATCCCCACCACCAGCCTGAACCGGTGATACCCCATCCCCCACACCATTACACCCCCCACCACCAGCCTGAACCGGTGATACCCCATCCCCCACACCATTACACCCCCACCACCAGCCTGAACAGGTGATACCCCATCCCCCACACCATTACACCCCCACCACCAGCCTGAACTGGTGATATCCCATCCCCCACACCATTACACCCCCACCACCAGCCTGAACCAGTGATACCCCATCCCCCACACCATTACCCCCCACCACCAGCCTGAACCGGTGATATCCCATCCCCCACACCATTACACCCCCACCACCAGCCTGAACCGGTGATACCCCATCCCCCACACCATTACACCCCTACCACCAGCCTGAACCGGTGATATCCCATCCCCCACACCATTACACCCCCACCACCAGCCTGAACCAGTGATACCCCATCCCCCACACCATTACCCCCCCACCACCAGCCTGAACCAGTGATACCCCATCCCCCACACCATTACACCCCCACCACCAGCCTGAACCGGTGATACCCCATCCCCTACACCATTACACCCCCACCACCAGCCTGAACCAGTGATACCCCATCCCCCACACCATTACCCCCCACCACCAGCCTGAACCAGTGATACCCCATCCCCCACACCATTACACCCCCACCACCAGCCTGAACCAGTGATATCCCATCCCCCACACCATTATACCCCCACCACCAGCCTGAACCGGTGATACCCCATCCCCCACACCATTACACCCCCACCACCAGCCTGAACCGGTGATATCCCATCCCCCACACCATTATACCCCCACCACCAGCCTGAACCGGTGATATCCCATCCCCCATACCATTACACCCCCACCACCAGCCTGAACCGGTGATACCCCATCCCCCACACCATTACACCCTCACCACCAGCCTGAACCGGTGATATCCCATCCCCCGCACCATTACACCCCCACCACCAGCCTGAACCGGTGATATCCCATCCCCCACACCATTACACCCCACCACCAGCCTGAACCGGTGATACCCCATCCCCCACACCATTACACCCCCACCACCAGCCTGAACCGGTGATATCCCATCCCCCACACCATTACACCCCACCACCAGCCTGAACCGGTGATATCCCATCCCCCACACCATTACACCCCCACCACCAGCCTGAACCGGTGATATCCCATCCCCCACACCATTACACCCCCACCACCAGCCTGAACCGGTGATATCCCATCCCCCACACCATTACACCCCCACCACCAGCCTGAACCGGTGATATCCCATCCCCCACACCATTACACCCCACCACCAGCCTGAACCGGTGATACCCCATCCTCCACACCATTACACCCCCACCACCAGCCTGAACCGGTGATACCCCATCCCCCACACCATTACACCCCCACCACCAGCCTGAACCAGTGATACCCCATCCCCCACACCATTACACCCCCACCACCAGCCTGAACCAGTGATACCCCACCCCCCACACCATTACACCCCCACCACCAGCCTGAACCGGTGATATCCCATCCCCCACACCATTACACCCCCACCACCAGCCTGAACCGGTGATACCCCATCCCCCACACCATTACACCCCCACCACCAGCCTGAACCGGTGATATCCCATCCCCCACACCATTACACACCCACCACCAGCCTGAACCGGTGATATCCCATCCCCCACACCATTACACCCCTACCACCAGCCTGAACCGGTGATATCCCATCCCCCACACCATTACACCCCCACCACCAGCCTGAACCGGTGATATCCCATCCCCCACACCATTACACCCCTACCACCAGCCTGAACCGGTGATATCCCATCCCCCACACCATTACACACCCACCACCAGCCTGAACCGGTGATATCCCATCCCCCACACCATTACACCCCCACCACCAGCCTGAACCGGTGATATCCCATCCCCCACACCATTACACCCCCCACCACCAGCCTGAACCGGTGATATCCCATCCCCCACACCATTACACACCCACCACCAGCCTGAACCGGTGATATCCCATCCCCCACACCATTACACACCCACCACCAGCCTGAACCGGTGATATCCCATCCCCCACACCATTACACCCCCACCACCAGCCTGAACCGGTGATATCCCATCCCCCACACCATTACACCCCCCACCACCAGCCTGAACCGGTGATATCCCATCCCCCACACCATTACACACCCACCACCAGCCTGAACCGGTGATACCCCATCCCCCACACCATTACACCCCCACCACCAGCCTGACCCGGTGATATCCCATCCCCCACACCATTACACCCCCACCACCAGCCTGAACCGGTGATACCCCATCCCCCACACCATTACACCCCCACCACCAGCCTGAACCGGTGATATCCCATCCCCCACACCATTACACCCCTACCACCAGCCTGAACCGGTGATATCCCATCCCCCACACCATTACACCCCCACCACCAGCCTGAACCGGTGATATCCCATCCCCCACACCATTACACCCCCACCACCAGCCTGAACCGGTGATACCCCATCCCCCGCACCATTACACCCCCACCACCAGCCTGAACCGGTGATACCCCATCCCCCACACCATTACACCCCCACCACCAGCCTGAACCGGTGATATCCCATCCCCCACACCATTACACCCCTACCACCAGCCTGAACCGGTGATATCCCATCCCCCACACCATTACACCCCTACCACCAGCCTGAACCGGTGATACCCCATCCCCCGCACCATTACACCCCCACCACCAGCCTGAACCGGTGATACCCCATCCCCCACACCATTACACCCCCACCACCAGCCTGAACCGGTGATATCCCATCCCCCACACCATTACACCCCCACCACCAGCCTGAACCGGTGATACCCCATCCCCCACACCATTACACCCCCACCACCAGCCTGAACCGGTGATATCCCATCCCCCACACCATTACACCCCTACCACCAGCCTGAACCGGTGATATCCCATCCCCCACACCATTACACCCCCACCACCAGCCTGAACCGGTGATATCCCATCCCCCACACCATTACACCCCCACCACCAGCCTGAACCGGTGATACCCCATCCCCCGCACCATTACACCCCCACCACCAGCCTGAACCGGTGATACCCCATCCCCCACACCATTACACCCCCACCACCAGCCTGAACCGGTGATATCCCATCCCCCACACCATTACACCCCTACCACCAGCCTGAACCGGTGATATCCCATCCCCCACACCATTACACCCCTACCACCAGCCTGAACCGGTGATACCCCATCCCCCGCACCATTACACCCCCACCACCAGCCTGAACCGGTGATACCCCATCCCCCACACCATTACACCCCCACCACCAGCCTGAACCGGTGATATCCCATCCCCCACACCATTACACCCCTACCACCAGCCTGAACCGGTGATATCCCATCCCCCACACCATTACACCCCTACCACCAGCCTGAACCGGTGATACCCCATCCCCCGCACCATTACACCCCCACCACCAGCCTGAACCGGTGATACCCCATCCCCCACACCATTACACCCCCACCACCAGCCTGAACCGGTGATACCCCATCCCCCCACACCATTACACCCCCACCACCAGCCTGAACCGGTGATACAAGGCAGGATGGATCCATGCGCCTAATTCTGACCCCACCATCTGAATGTTGGAGGTGAAATCCAGACTCATCAGATCCGGCAACGTTCTTCCAATCTTCTATTGTCCAATTTCGGTGATCCTGCGCCAACTGTAGCCTCAGTTTCCTGTTCCAACATGACTGCCCAGCAGTGCACAAAGCAAGATCTGTAGAGACATGGATGAACGAGTTTGGGGTGGAGGAACTTGATTGGCCTGCACAGAGTCCTAACCTCAACACCATAGAACACCTTTGTGATGAATTCGAGAGGAGACTGTGAGCCAGGCCTTCTCATCCAGCATCACTACCTGACCTCACAAATGCTCTTCTGGAAGAACAGGCAAACATTCCCCATATACACCCTCCTAAACCTTGTGGACGGCCTTCCCAGAAGAGGTGAAGCTGTTATAGTTGCAAAGGGCCAACCATTGGTGTCAGTGGGAGGAATAGTGCCCCATCATTGGTGTCAGTGGGAGGAATAGGGCCCCATCATTGGTGTCAGTGGGAGGAATAGTGCCCCATCATTGGTGTCAGTGGGAGGAATAGTGTCCCATCACTGGTGTCAGTGGGAGGAATAGTGCCCCATCATTGGTGTCAGTGGGAGGAATAGTGTCCCATCATTGGTGTCAGTGGGAGGAATAGTGCCCCATCATTGGTATCAGTGGGAGGAATAGTGTCCCATCATTGGTGTCAGTGGGAGGAATAGTGTCCCATCATTGGTGTCAGTGGGGGGAATAGTGCCCCATCATTGGTATCAGTGGGAGGAATAGTGCCCCATCATTGGTGTCAGTGGGAGGAATAGTGTCCCATCATTGGTGTCAGTGGGAGGAATAGTGCCCCATCATTGGTGTCAGTGGGAGGAATAGTGCCCCATCATTGGTATCAGTGGGAGGAATAGTGCCCCATCATTGGTGTCAGTGGGAGGAATAGTGTCCCATCATTGGTGTCAGTGGGAGGAATAGTGCCCCATCATTGGTGTCAGTGGGAGGAATAGTGCCCCATCATTGGTGTCAGTGGGAGGAATAGTGCCCCATCATTGGTGTCAGTGGGAGGAATAGTGTCCCATCATTGGTGTCAGTGGGAGGAATAGTGTCCCATCATTGGTGTCAGTGGGAGGAATAGTGCCCCATCATTGGTGTCAGTGGGAGGAATAGTGCCCCATCATTGGTATCAGTGGGAGGAATAGTGCCCCATCATTGGTGTCAGTGGGAGGAATAGTGCCCCATCATTGGTGTCAGTGGGAGGAATAGTGCCCCATCATTGGTGTCAGTGGGAGGAATAGTGGCCCATCATTGGTGTCAGTGGGAGGAATAGTGACCCATCATTGGTGTCAGTGGGAGGAATAGTGCCCCATCATTGGTGTCAGTGGGGGGAATAGTGCCCCATCATTGGTGTCAGTGGGAGGAATAGTGCCCCATCATTGGTGTCAGTGGGAGGAATAGTGGCCCATCATTGGTGTCAGTGGGAGGAGTAGTGCCCCATCATTGGTGTCAGTGGGAGGAATAGTGGCCCATCATTGGTGTCAGTGGGAGGAATAGTGCCCCATCATTGGTGTCAGTGGGGGGAATAGTGCCCCATCATTGGTGTCAGTGGGAGGAATAGTGCCCCATCATTGGTGTCAGTGGGAGGAATAGTGCCCCATCATTGGTATCAGTGGGAGGAATAGTGCCCCATCATTGGTATCAGTGGGAGGAATAGTGCCCCATCATTGGTGTCAGTGGGAGGAATAGTGCCCCATCATTGGTGTCAGTGGGAGGAATAGTGCCCCATCATTGGTGTCAGTGGGAGGAATAGTGCCCCATCATTGGTGTCGGTGGGAGGAATAGTGCCCCATCATTGGTGTCAGTGGGAGGAATAGTGCCCCATCATTGGTGTCAGTGGGAGGAATAGTGCCCCATCATTGGTATCAGTGGGAGGAATAGTGCCCCATCATTGGTGTCAGTGGGAGGAATAGTGCCCCATCATTGGTGTCAGTGGGAGGAATAGTGCCCCATCATTGGTGTCAGTAGGAGGAATAGTGCCCCATCATTGGTGTCAGTGGGAGGAATAGTGGCCCATCATTGGTGTCAGTGGGAGGAATAGTGGCCCATCATTGGTGTCAGTGGGAGGAATAGTGCCCCATCATTGGTGTCAGTGGGAGGAATAGTGCCCCATCATTGGTGTCAGTAGGAGGAATAGTGCCCCATCATTGGTGTCAGTGGGAGGAATAGTGGCCCATCATTGGTGTCAGTGGGAGGAATAGTGCCCCATCATTGGTATCAGTGGAGGGAATAGTGCCCCATCATTGGTGTCAGTGGGGGGAATAGTGCCCCATCATTGGTGTCAGTGGGAGGAATAGTGCCCCATCATTGGTGTCAGTGGGAGGAATAGTGGCCCATCATTGGTGTCAGTGGGAGGAGTAGTGCCCCATCATTGGTGTCAGTGGGAGGAATAGTGGCCCATCATTGGTGTCAGTGGGAGGAATAGTGTCCCATCATTGGTGTCAGTGGGAGGAATAGTGTCCCATCACTGGTGTCAGTGGGAGGAATAGTGTCCCATCACTGGTGTCAGTGGGAGGAATAGTGCCCCATCATTGGTATCAGTGGGAGGAATAGTGTCCCATCACTGGTGTCAGTGGGAGGAATAGTGCCCCATCATTGGTGTCAGTGGGAGGAATAGTGTCCCATCACTGGTGTCAGTGGGAGGAATAGTGTCCCATCACTGGTGTCAGTGGGAGGAATAGTGTCCCATCACTGGTGTCAGTGGGAGGAATAGTGCCCCATCATTGGTGTCAGTGGGAGGAATAGTGCCCCATCATTGGTGTCAGTGGGAGGAATAGTGCCCCATCATTGGTGTCAGTGGGAGGAATAGTGCCCCATCATTGGTGTCAGTGGGGGAATAGTGCCCCATCATTGGTGTCAGTGGGAGGAATAGTGCCCCATCATTGGTATCAGTGGGAGGAATAGTGTCCCATCACTGGTGTCAGTGGGAGGAATAGTGCCCCATCATTGGTATCAGTAGGAGGAATAGTGTCCCATCACTGGTGTCAGTGGGAGGAATAGTGCCCCATCATTGGTATCAGTGGGAGGAATAGTGCCCCATCATTGGTGTCAGTGGGAGGAATAGTGCCCCATCATTGGTGTCAGTGGGAGGAATAGTGCCCCATCATTGGTGTCAGTGGGGGAATAGTGCCCCATCATTGGTGTCAGTGGGAGGAATAGTGCCCCATCATTGGTATCAGTGGGAGGAATAGTGCCCCATCATTGGTGTCAGTGGGAGGAATAGTGCCCCATCATTGGTGTCAGTGGGAGGAATAGTGCCCCATCATTGGTGTCAGTGGGGGAATAGTGCCCCATCATTGGTGTCAGTGGGAGGAATAGTGCCCCATCATTGGTGTCAGTGGGGGGAATAGTGCCCCATCATTGGTGTCAGTGGAAGGAATAGTGCCCCATCATTGGTGTCAGTGGGAGGAATAGTGCCCCATCATTGGTATCAGTGGGAGGAATAGTGCCCCATCATTGGTATCAGTGGGAGGAATAGTGCCCCATCATTGGTGTCAGTGGGAGGAATAGTGCCCCATCATTGGTGTCAGTGGGAGGAATAGTGCCCCATCATTGGTGTCAGTGGGGGAATAGTGCCCCATCATTGGTGTCAGTGGGAGGAATAGTGCCCCATCATTGGTGTCAGTGGGAGGAATAGTGCCCCATCATTGGTGTCAGTGGGGGAATAGTGCCCCATCATTGGTGTCAGTGGGAGGAATAGTGCCCCATCATTGGTGTCAGTGGGAGGAATAGTGCCCCATCATTGGTGTCAGTGGGGGAATAGTGCCCCATCATTGGTGTCAGTGGGAGGAATAGTGCCCCATCATTGGTGTCAGTGGGGGGAATAGTGCCCCATCATTGGTGTCAGTGGAAGGAATAGTGCCCCATCATTGGTGTCAGTGGGAGGAATAGTGCCCCATCATTGGTATCAGTGGGAGGAATAGTGCCCCATCATTTGTGATAGTGCCCCATCAGTGGTGTAGTAGGAGTGTAGTTGTGGTGTAATAATGGTGTAGTAGTGGTCTATTAGTGTTGTAGTGGCGTTGAAGTTGCGGTGTAGTAATGGTGTAGCAGCAGTGTAGCTGCAGTGTAGTAGGAGTGTAGTTGTGGTGTAGTAGTGGTGAAGTTGCGGTGTAGTAGTGGTGTAGTAGCGGTTTAGTAGTGGTGTAGTAGCGGTGTAGTTGGAGTGTAGTTGCGGTGTAGCAATGGTGTAGTAGCGGTGTAGCAATGGTGTAGTAGCGGTGTAGTAGGAGTGTAACAGTGGTGTAGTAGCGGTGTAGTTGCTGTGTAGTAGTGTTGTAGTTGCAGTGTAGCAATGGTGTAGTAGTGGTGTAGTTGCCGTGTAGTTGGAGTGTAGTTGAGGTGTAGCATCGGTGTAGTAGCGGTGTAGTAGGAGTGTAGTAATGGTGTCTATACAGTGATTTTCAGCTTGTAGAGGGTCCCCACAGGTCTGGTATGTAGATAGTTATATTGGTTGTAACAATGTGTAAAATATTCATACTTTGAATTCTACTTTAAATTTTTGTCATTTTAAAACTGTCCAAAGGAAATGAAGAATATTTGTATAAATGTTGCCATCGGGGACGCCGCTTATGAAAAGATTTCCCAGCATGCATTGCCCGTCACACCGGCAGCCCCTCGGCCCGCTCTCCATACACACCGGCAGCCCCTCGGCCCGCTCTCCATACACACCGGAAGCCCCTCGGCCCGCTCTCCATACACACCGGCAGCCCCTCGGCCCGCTCTCCATACACACCGGCAGCCCCTCGGCCCGCTCTCCATACACACCGGAAGCCCCTCGGCCCGCTCTCCATACACACCGGAAGCCCCTCGGCCCGCTCTCCAGACACACCGGCAGCCCCTCGGCCCGCTCTCCAGACACACCGGCAGCCCCTCGGCCCACTCTCCATACACACCGGCAGCCCCACGGGCCCGCTCTCCAGACACACCGGCAGCCCCTCGGCCCGCTCTCCATACACACCGGCAGCCCCTCGGCCCGCTCTCCATACACACCGGCAGCCCCTCGGCCCGCTCTCCATACACACCGGCAGCCCCTCGGCCCGCTCTCCATACACACCGGCAGCCCCTCGGCCCGCTCTCCATACACACCGGCAGCCCCTCGGCCCGCTCTCCATACACACCGGCAGCCCCTCGGCCCGCTCTCCAGACACACCGGCAGCCCCTCGGCCCACTCTCCATACACACCGGCAGCCCCACGGGCCCGCTCTCCAGACACACCGGCAGCCCCTCGGCCCGCTCTCCATACACACCGGCAGCCCCTCGGCCCGCTCTCCATACACACCGGCAGCCCCTCGGCCCGCTCTCCATACACACCGGCAGCCCCTCGGCCCGCTCTCCATACACACCGGCAGCCCCTCGGCCCGCTCTCCATACACACCGGCAGCCCCTCGGCCCGCTCTCCATACACACCGGCAGCCCCTCGGCCCGCTCTCCGTACACACCGGCAGCCCCTCGGCCCGCTCTCCATACACACCAGCAGCCCCTCGGCCCGCTCTCCATACACACCGGCAGCCCCTAGGCCCGCTCTCCATACACACCGGCAGCCCCTAGGCCTGCACTTCAGACACACCGGCAGCCCCTCGGCCCGCTCTCCAGACACACCGGCAGCCCCTCGGCCCGCTCTCCATACACACCGGCAGCCCCTCGGCCCGCTCTCCATACACACCGGCAGCCCCTCGGCCCGCTCTCCATACACACCGGCAGCCCCTCGGCCCGCTCTCCATACACACCGGCAGCCCCTTGGCCCGCTCTCCATACACACCGGCAGCCCCTCGGCCCGCTCTCCATACACACCGGCAGCCCCTTGGCCCGCTCTCCATACACACCGGCAGCCCCTCGGCCCGCTCTCCAGACACACCGGCAGCCCCTCGGCCCGCTCTCCATACACACCGGCAGCCCCTCGGCCCGCTCTCCAGACACACCGGCAGCCCCACGGCCCGCTCTCCAGACACACCGGCAGCCCCTCGGCCCGCTCTCCATACACACCGGCAGCCCCTCGGCCCGCTCTCCATACACACCGGCAGCCCCTCGGCCCGCTCTCCATACACACCGGCAGCCCCTCGGCCCGCTCTCCATACACACCGGCAGCCCCTCGGCCCGCTCTCCATACACACCGGCAGCCCCTAGGCCCGCTCTCCATACACACCGGCAGCCCCTAGGCCCGCTCTTCATACACACCGGCAGCCCCTCGGCCCGCTCTTCATACACACCGGCAGCCCCTCGGCCCGCTCTCCATACACACCGGCAGCCCCTCGGCCCGCTCTCCATACACACCGGCAGCCCCTCGGCCCGCTCTCCATACACACCGGAAGCCCCTCGGCCCGCTCTCCATACACACCGACAGCCCCTCGGCCCGCTCTCCATACACACCGGAAGCCCCTCGGCCCGCTCTCCATACACACCGACAGCCCCTCGGCCCGCTCTCCATACACACCGGCAGCCCCTCGGCCCGCTCTCCATACACACCGGCAGCCCCTCGGCCCGCTCTCCATACACACCGGCAGCCCCTCGGCCCGCTCTCCATACACACCGGAAGCCCCTCGGCCCGCTCTCCATACACACCGGCAGCCCCTCGGCCCGCTCTCCATACACACCGGAAGCCCCTCGGCCCGCTCTCCATACACACCGGAAGCCCCTCGGCCCGCTCTCCATACACACCGGCAGCCCCTCGGCCCGCTCTCCAGACACACCGGCAGCCCCTCGGCCCGCTCTCCAGACACACCGGCAGCCCCTCGGCCCGCTCTCCATACACACCGGCAGCCCCTCGGCCCGCTCTCCATACACACCGGCAGCCCCTCGGCCCGCTCTCCATACACACCATACAAACCAGAACTCCAGGTGAAGGAAGAAGATTCCTCAGCCTTCCATCGAAAGATTCCAAAACTGGAACACAAAACTCAACGAGCCAAAAGAGAAGAGAAGACGGAAAATGTTTGTCACATCGCCGGCTCCCGGGATTTCTCGTTTCATGTTTCACACCTGTGCGCCAATCCATCCAACTCCGAATAAATCCCTTAACCATCTGTCAGATCGACATGAAATAAGTGACAGCGGATTAAGCCGCCTTGACGTTTCCACCTAAATCCAAACATCTCGAGTTTGTTTGCCAAAATCGAAAAAAAAAAAAAGAAAAACGTAACCTTCATCCCCTTTCCAGATAAACAACAAAAAAAAACCGCAAAAAAACAAAACAAAATGAAAAAACGGTTGGCACAAAGTGCCGCTTTTATACCGTGAAGCAATTTGGCGTCAGATCCTCCACTGAGGAGGTCGTGATCTACAAAACCCCTCCATGGACTTGGCACGGGAGAGCGACCCGTAAATTACAGCCGCCCACGCATCGCATTTCACTGTCAAGAACATGTTACTGATTTGCACGTTATTACTGGAGAACGATTTTTCGCTCGATGCGTGGCCGGGGGCCAAACACCCCGAAGGCTCCGCAGAGAAGGAGAATCAAACACTAAATCCTAAAAAAAAACAAAAAAAAAACAGACAATTGTAAAGGCAAAAAATCATCCAAACACCGCAAACACAATGTATACAAATGTTACCAACTGACAGGAAGACGGATTTACATTGCAGAGATCACCGCTCACTTCCTGTTGTGTCTACAAGACAGGAAGTGAAGGGAAATCCCTTGAATGGGACACGGGGGGGGGGGGGGGGGAGAAACCTTACAGGGCATCCAACCCGCGTCAGGTGCCGGAAAATGCCGGAGCTCCGAAGAATCATTGAAGATAATGTCAGGATTTTTAATCACTTCAAGGCACAAAAACATTTCATTTAAATATAAAGATTTATATATAATGGTATAATATAAATAACTAGAAAAGCTACAACTTCTGGGGAAATTGTGTGAAGTGTTCCTGCCTCCACCTACTGGAGTGGGCGGAGTAACTGGGTTGAGTGGGCGGAGTAACTGCGTGGAGTGGGTGGAGCAATGGTTGTGTGGTTGGAGTGGCTGGAGTAACTGTGAAAAGTGTTGAAAAGCTTAGTATTTTAAAAAGTATAAATAGTAGTACAAAAGTTGAAGAAGTTCCATCATTAGCTGAAAGAGCTGAACATTTTTAAAAAAAAATGCTTTTTTTTCAAAAATTATTTAAATTTTTTTCTATTTTTTTTTAAATTATTATTATTTTTTTTCATGGGGTGGTCATGATGTTTTGGCTGATCATGGGGGGTTGTCAGCTTTTGTCACCTCCCACTCTAGTTTTGAACATTTCACCATTCATTCCTATGGTACAAATTTCGCCGCAAAAACAACGATATTTTGTGAACCATTCGGCGAAACGTTCCACAAAGTAATAGCGCACCAATCGGGAACAATCCGCACGCGTTTCTGTATATTACTGTCTATGGAGTGTAAAAGCTGTGGGAGGAAGGAAGAAAGCTGAGGGAGGAAGAAGTCCCATCATTAGCTGAAAGAGCTAATATTTTGGCTGATCATGGGGGGGTCATAATTTTTTGGCTGATCATGGGGGGGTCATAGTGTTTTGCCTTATCATGGGGTGGTCATAATGTTTTGGTTGCTCATGGGTGGTCATAATGTTTTGGTTGCTCATGGGGGTCATAATGTTTTGGTTGATCATGGGGGGTCATAATGTTTTGGCTGATCATGTAGGGGTCATAATGTTTTGGCTGATCATGTAGGGGTCATAATGTTTTGGCTGATCATGGGGTGGTCATAATGTTTGGCTGATCATGGGGGGGTCATAAAGTTTTGGTTGCTCATGGGGAGGGTCATAATGTTTTTTTCCCTACCTAAAACACACCGACACCGACTGACACCAAGTGACACCGACTGACACCGACTGACACAAACCAACTGACACCAAGTGACACAGACTGACACCGACTGACACTGACTGATACCAAATGACACTGACTGATACCAACTGACACCGACTGACACTGACTGACACCAAGTGACACTGACTGACACCAAGTGACACCGACTGACACTGACTGATACCAACTGACACCGACTGACACTGACTGACACCAAGTGACACTGACTGACACCAAGTGACACCGACTGACACTGACTGATACCAACTGACACCGACTGACACTGACTGACACCAAGTGACACCGACTGACACCAAGTGACACCGACTGACACTGACTGATACCAACTGACACCGACTGACACTGACTGACACCAAGTGACACTGACTGACACCAAGTGACACTGACTGACACCAAGTGACACCGACTGACACCAAGTGACACCGACTGACACTGACTGAAACCAACTGACACCAAGTGACACCGACTGACACTGACTGACAGCAAGTGACGCCAAGTGACACTGACTGATACCGAATGACACAGACTGACACTGACTGATACCGACTGACACTGACTGATACCGAATGACACTGACTGATACCGAATGACACAGACTGACACCGACTGACACTGACTCATACCAAATGACACCGACTGATACCGACTGACACTGACTGATACCGACTGACACCGACTGACACTGACTGATACCAAATGACACCGACTGATACCAAATGACACCGACTGACACTGACTGACACCAAGTGACACTGACTGACACCAAGTGACACTGACTGACACCAAGTGACACCGACTGACACCAAGTGACACCGACTGACACTGACTGAAACCAACTGACACCAAGTGACACCGACTGACACTGACTGACACCAACTGACACCAACTGACAGCAAGTGACGCCAAGTGACACTGACTGATACCGACTGACACTGACTGATACCGACTGACACTGACTGATACCGAATGACACTGACTGATACCGAATGACACTGACTGATACCGAATGACACAGACTGACACCGACTGACACTGACTCATACCAAATGACACCGACTGATACCGACTGACACCGACTGACACTGACTGATACCAAATGACACCGACTGATACCAAATGACACCGACTTACACTGACTGATACTGAATGACACTGATTGATACCGACTGACACTGACTGATACCGACTGATACCGAATGACACTGACTGATACCGACTGACACGACTGATACCAACTGACACCAACTGACACCGACTGATACTGACTGATACTGACTGACACCGACTGACAACGACTGACACTGACACCAAATGACACTGACTGATACCGAATGACACTGACTGATACCGAATGACACAGACTGACACCAACTGACACCGACTGATACTGACTGATACTGACTGACACCGACTGACAACGACTGACACTGACACCAAATGACACTGACTGATACCGAATGACACAGACTGACACCGACTGACACTGACTGATACCAAATGACACCGACTGATACCGACTGACACTGACTGATACCGACTGACACCGACTGACACTGACTGATACCAAATGACACCGACTGATACCAAATGACACCGACTGATACCGACTGACACCGACTGATACCGACTGACACCGACTGATACCGACTGACACCAACTGACACCGACTGATACCGACTGACACGACTGATACCAACTGACACCGACTGACACCGACTGATACTGACTGACACTGACTGACACTGACACAGACTGATACCGACTGACACCGACTGACACTGACACCAAATGACACTGACTGATACCGACTGACACCGACTGATACTGGCTGACACGACTGACACCGACTGACACTGACTGATACTGAATGACACTGACTGATACCAAATGACACCGACTGATACCGACTGACACCAACTGATACCGACTGACACCAACTGATACCGACTGACACCAACTGATACCGACTGACACCAACTGTTACCGACTGACACCGACTGACACTGACTGACACCGACTGACACTGACTGATACCAACTGACACTGACTGATACCGACTGACACGACTGATACCAACTGACACCGACTGACACCGACTGACACCGACTGACACCGACTGATACTGACTGATACTGACTGATACCGACTGACACTGACTGATACCGACTGACACTGACTGATACCGAATGACACTGACTGATACCAAATGACACCGACTGATACCGACTGACACCGACTGACACTGACTGATACCAAATGACACCGACTGATACCAAATGACACCGACTGATACCGACTGACACCGACTGATACCGACTGACACCGACTGACACCGACTGACACTGACTGATATCAAATGACACCGACTGATACCGACTGACACCAACTGATACCGACTGACACTGACTGATACCGACTGATACCGAATGACACTGACTGATACCGACTGACACGACTGATACCAACTGACACCGACTGACACCGACTGATACTGACTGATACTGACTGACACTGACACCGACTGATACCGACTGACACCGACTGACACTGACTGATACCGACTGACACCGACTGATACTGACTGACACGACTGACACCGACTGACACTGACTGATACCGACTGACACCGACTGATACTGACTGACACGACTGACACCGACTGACACTGACTGATACCGACTGACTGATACCGAATGACACTGACTGATACCGAATGACACCGACTGATACCGACTGACACCGACTGATACCGACTGACACTGACTGATACCAAATGACACCGACTGACACCGACTGACATCGACTGACACGACTGACACTGACTGATACCGACTGACACTGACTGACACCGACTGACACCGACTGACACTGACTGATACCGACTGACACTGACTGATACCGACTGACACTGACTGATACCGACTGACACCGACTGACACTGACTGATACCGACTGACACCGACTGACACCGACTGACACTGACTGATACCGAATGACACTGACTGATACCGAATGACACCGACTGATACCGACTGACACCGACTGATACCGACTGACACTGACTGATACCAAATGACACCGACTGACACCGACTGACATCGACTGACACGACTGACACTGACTGATACCGACTGACACTGACTGACACCGACTGACACCGACTGACACTGACTGATACCGACTGACACTGACTGATACCGACTGACACTGACTGATACCGACTGACACCGACTGACACTGACTGATACCGACTGATACCAAATGACACCGACTGACATCGACTGATACCGACTGACACTGACTGACACCGACTGACACCGACTGACACTGACTGATACCGACTGACACTGACTGATACCGACTGACACTGACTGATACCGACTGACACCGACTGACACTGACTGATACCGACTGATACCAAATGACACCGACTGACATCGACTGATACCGACTGACACTGACTGACACCGACTGACACGACTGACACTGACTGATACCGACTGACACCGACTGACACCGACTGACACTGACTGATACCGACTGACACCGACTGATACCAAATGACACTAGAGCTGCAGGATTGTGGCCAAAATGAGAATCACAATTTTTTTGTTTAGAAAAAAACCACGATTCCCGCGGCATAACATCATCTTTCACAATATACAAAAAAATTGTGCTAACTTTACCGTTTAGTTTTTTTAATATCTTAAAGTGTATTTTTTTTTGGGGCAAAAAAATTTGGGGGAAAAATTTGGGGGAAAAATTGCATTTGGAAGACCGCTGGGCAAATACAGTGCGACATAAAATATTGCAACAACCACCATTTTATTCTCTAAGGTCTCTGCTAAAAAAAAAAAAAAAAAAAATACAGATTTTTACCGGTTCACCAACCGGCGCACGCCAATGTATGTTGGCAGAATGGCACGGCTTGGCAAATCGGCGTACCTGTACGTCCGTTTAAATTTGCCGCCGTGCGCCAGCCGGGACCTCGGTGAGTCGGATCGTGGGTCCCGCGGACTCGATCACCTTGGGGATACCCGCGATCGTCTCATGGGGGAGGAAGAACGGGGAGGTGCTGATGTAAACAAGCATCTCCCCGTTCTGCCTAGTGACAGTGTCACTGATCTTTGCTCCCTGTGATTGGAGCAGAGATCCATGATGTGTCGCATGTAGCCCCTCCCCCTCACAGTTAGAATCACACCCCAGGACACACTCTAAGGGCCAGTAGTTAACACCAGATGCAGTTCCATTCAGTTCTGTGTGCTTTATTTCTGCACTAAAAATGCATGCAGTGTTTTCCATGTATTCCAATGGCTCTAGTTCACACCATGCAGTCAGTTTCTGGTGCAGAAAAAAATGGAACTGCATCTGGTGTGAATTGGCCCCTACACTGCCCCCTAGTGGTCAACCCCTTCACTGCCAGTGCCATTTACACAGGAATCAGTGCATTTGTATAGCACTGATCGCTGTATAAATGACAATGGTCCCAAAAATGTGTCAAAAATGTCCGAAGTGTCCGCCATAATGTCGCAGTGACGATAAAAATCGCTGATTGCCGCCATTACTAGTAAAAAAAATCTATCCCCTATTTTGTAGACGCTATAACTTTTGCGCAAACCAATCAATAAAAACACTTATTGCAATACTAATCGGCCTAAACTGAGGAAAAAATATTTTTTTTAATATATTTTTGGGGGATATTTATTATAGTAAAATGTAAAAAAGAATGCGTTTTTTTTTTTTTTTTTCAAAATTGTCACTTTTTTTGTTTATAGCGCAAAAAAAAAAAAAAAAACGCAGAGGTGATCAAATACCACCAAAAGAAATCTCCTATTTGTGGGGAAAAAATAAGTCAATTTTGTTTGGGAGCCACATCGCACGACCACGCAATTGACAGTTAAAGCGTTGCAGTGCCGAATCGCAAAAAAAGTGCTCTGGTCAGGAAGGGGGGTAAAATCACCGGGGGCTGAAGCGGTTAACTTGTAAGTGTCAAAAAAGGTTTAGTCTTTAAGTGGTTAAACTGAGCTCATTTACAGACAGAAATTCATTCCTTTAAACTAAAAGAACTGAAACATGGCAGACTGCATGTGTTTTTTTATTTATTTTTTTAAAGCTGTCAGCTGTGAGCAGAGAACTCTCTGCACTGAATGAGGGAAATTCTTTTATAAGATCAGGAGAGGGGTAGAATTGGGATCTTGATTTTTTAAAGATTGATCAACTGACATTGATTCTAATTATTATTATTTTTTTAAATCTTGCCCAAAATATATTGACCCTGTCCCTGACCTTTGACCTTGACCTTTGCCACTTGTTTGACCCAAACACTAACCCTGGCACTGACCTCAGATCAAACCTTCATCTTGGTATTTTTTCTATATGATTTATTTTATTATTTATTATTATAATTATCATTATTATCATTATTAATTTAATTTATTAATTATCATTATTAATTTTATTATACATTTTTAATTATTTATTTATATACATACATTATATATATATATATATTTATTATATAATTACACACACTTTTTCTTTTCTCTCTGCAAGGAAGGAGAGAGATACAATGTATCTTTCCTCTCCATTCACAGAGAGAGAAAAACACGGGGGGCGGGCTTCACAGGGGCACCTCAGTTTGGGGTCTTCTGTTTGGGCTCCATGTTTTGGGGTCTTCGGTTTGGCACCTCGGTTTGGGGTCCTCAGTTTGGCACCTTGGTTTTGGGTCCTTGGTTTGGCACCTCAGTTTGGGGTCTTCAGTTTGGGCTCCTTGTTTTGGGGTCTTCGGTTTGGCACCTCGGTTTGGGCTCTTCATTTTTAGGTCCTCGGTTTGGGCACCTTAGTTTGGGGTCCTCGGTTTGGCACCTTGGTTTCGGGTCCTTGGTTTGGCACCTCAGTTTGGGGTCTTCAGTTTGGGCTCCTTGTTTTGGAGTCTTCGGTTTGGCACCTCGGTTTGGGCTCCTCGGTTTGGGCACCTCGGGGGTCCTCGGTTTGGCACCTTGGTTTGGGGTCCTCAGTTTGACACCTTGGTTTTGGGTCCTTGGTTTGGCACCTCAGTTTGGGGTCTTCAGTTTGGGCTCCTTGTTTTGGAGTCTTCGGTTTGGCACCTCGGTTTGGGCTCCTCGGTTTGGGCACCTCGGGGGTCCTCGGTTTGGCACCTTGGTTTGGGGTCCTCAGTTTGACACCTTGGTTTTGGGTCCTTGGTTTGGCACCTCAGTTTGGGGTCTTCAGTTTGGGCTCCTTGTTTTGGAGTCTTCGGTTTGGCACCTCGGTTTGGGCTCCTTGTTTTAAGGTCCTCGGTTTGGGCTCCTTGTTTTGGGGTCTTCGGTTTGGCACCTCAGTTTGGGCTCCTCGTTTTGAGGGCCTCGGTTTGGCACCTTGGTTTGGGATCCTCGGTTTGGCACCTTGGTTTGGGGTCCTTGGTTGGGCACCTCGGTTTTGGGTCTTCGATTTGGGCTCCTTGTTTTGGGGTCTTCGGTTTGGAACCCTGGTTTGGGCTCCTAGGTTTGACACCTCAGTACTTTGACACCTCAGTACTTAAGTTTGGCACCTCGGTTTGGGATCCTCAGTTTTGGGTCTTTGGTTTGGCACCTCGGTTTGGGCTCCTCGGTTTGTGATTTTGATATTTGCATAACTCCTCCCACTGCTTGCATCAGGAATGAGGGCTCTGGATAGGAGTACTGAGGCCGGGAGGATGTCAGGAAGTTATGTACAGCCCTATGCTGGCCCCTCCCACCAGTCATGAGCTGCCTACATTGCATAGTGAAGCACAGAGACATGGTGATGACATCACAGTGTAAAATAAGGTCTCTAATGAAATTGGAAGGGGGGAGCAAAGGAATCGGGGAAGGCAAAATAACTACAGTAATCTTGGACTCCTTGAGGAGGACTGCCAATAAGACAGTACAGCCGGCCCTCCTGTTACGGGCCCTGAGCCCCATCAGTTAAAAAGGGGGGGGGCCCAGGCTCCTGCCGAGCAGGAGGGCCGGCTATACTGTCTTGTGACTCTTGGCTCCCCCTGCAGCACTGGGGGGATCAATTCTAATATCTGCCCTTCCACACCCTATTGCACCGTGGGGCAGCTCTATTCACTTGAATGGGTCTTATTTAATGAGGGTGTGATTTCCGCCATGGCTGCAAAACGCAGAAACTCAAACATGGCTTTTTCACCAAAATATCATGGGGGAGGGGTCTGTCAGGTAGGCTGTACAGGGCCCCGTGATTTCTAACAGCAGCCCTGTTCACATGTGTGGCAGCTCTTACCGGCCCTCGGAGGGCACCTGATGGGTGAGGTGCTTTAACTCTCAAAATGCCGACCCACCATATCGCAACCTCATTCAGCTCACTTGAATTGGTTGCGTTTGGCGGTGGTAGCATGTGCTGAATGTGACACACTGTTCAGTTTTTGCTGCAAAGCACTGGAGCCCGGCAGGGATACAGCCATGATGTGTTCGAGTAGGTAGGTGGGGGACGAGGAAAACTGTGGGTCAACTGCCTGCTTTTACCGACCCCCCCAGTCTCCTGTGTGATTGGTCTTTGAGGACTGCAAGGCCTAGTGGTAGGCCCCTTTGATGCGGTCCTCGGTTTGGGGTCCCTGGTTTGGGGTCTTCGGTTTGGCACCTCGGATTGTGGTCCTTGGTTTGGCACCTCGGTTTGGGGTCCTCAGTTTGGGCTCCTGGGTTGGGGTCTTTGGGTTGGCACCTCGGTTAGGTGCCCTCGGTTTGGGGTCCTCGGTTTGGCACTTCCGTTTGGGGTCCTCAGTTTGGAACCTCGGTTTTGGGTCCTCGGTTTGGGCTCCTCAGTTTGGCACCTCGGTTTGGACTTCTCAGTTTGGGGTCCTCGGTTTGGCACCTCCGTTTGGGGTCCTCGGTTTGGAACCTCAATTTAGGGTCCTTGGTTTGGCGTCCTTGGTTTGGCGTCCTCGGTTTGGGCTCCTCAGTTTGGGACCACGGTTTGGACTTCTCAGTTTGGGGTCCTCGGTTTGGCACCTTCCTTTTGGGTCTTCGGTTTGGCACCTCCGTTTTGGGTCTTCGGTTTGGCACCTCCTTTTGGGGTCCTCGGTTTGCAACCTCAATTAAGGGTCCTCGGTTTGGCGTCCTTGGTTTGGCGTCCTCAGTTTGGGCTCCTCAGTTTGGCACCTTAGTTTGGTACCTCGGTTTGGATTCCTCAGTTTGGCACCTCAGTTTGGGCTCCTCCGTTTGGGCTCCTCCATTTGGCACCTGCATTTGGCACCTGCATTTGGGGTCCTTGGTTTGGCACCTGTGTTTGGGGTCCTTGGTTTGGCACCTGCGTTTGGGGTCCTTGGTTTGGCACCTCCGTTTGGCATCCTCAGTTTGCACTCCTCAGTTTGGCACCTTGGTTTGGGGTCCTTGGTTTGGCACCTCAGTTTAATTACCTCAGTTTGGGCTCCTCGATTTTGGGGTCCTTGGTTTAGCACCTCGGTTTGGCACCTCAGTTTCCGGTCCTCAGCTTGGGCTCCTCGGTATGGCAGGTATGGTTTGGGCTCATCGGTTTGGGGCCCTCGGTTTGGCTCATCGGTTTGGGGCCCTCAGTTTGGCTCATCGGTTTGGGGCCCTCAGTTTGGGCTCCTCAGTTTTGGGGTTTTTGGTTTGGGGTCCTCAGTTTGGCACCTTGGTTTGGGGTCCTCAGTTCGGCACCTCAGGTTATGGTCCTCGGTTTGGGGGTCCTCGGCTTGGGCTCCTCGGTTTGGCACCATGGATTGGGGTCCTCTTTTTGGCACCTCAGTTTGGGGATCTGGGTTTTGGGCTTCTCGTTTTGGCACCTTGCACCTTGGCGGCCACTGCAGGTCCTATATGTGTGGCCGGAGCCGCCCTTTAATCCCCAGCGGTGATCGGAGTGCCCTTTTAGTTGTTCTCCCCACTCCTCGGTCAGTGTGGTCCGAGACTTTCCTGGGAAAATAAATCCAAATGATGAGACAGAGCGGAGCGTGCCGGACAAGGAACGGCGAAGATAAATGAAGTGCACTGTGAATATCTGATCCGAGGTGTCCATAGCACAAGGATGGGGGGCCATTCATCTCCATTACTGGAAATATCTGACTACTGAACTCACCTGAGCCGCCGCCATCATCCCATCACATTCCGGGGACGGAGCGAACGTTAGGAATGTTCAGTATCGATGTCTGGGGAATGGAGGAGGGCAGATTGGAGGATATCCGTATACAACACGCCTGATTTATATTCACCTCATGGGAATGTTTTGTACACTTTATGAGATCTGTGTGAATGTGATCATCATACGTCACTAATCATCTACATTTATATATCAATTATCTAGAAATATGAAGGCAAAACTTGGACTATGGGGGGAGGGGGCTATAATTCCTGTTAGTTTTACCATCTGTGTCCCCATTGGGGAGATTTCCCTAAACTTCCTGTCCCATAAATATGGACTATGAGCTCTGAATTATGGATTACGGACTATGAATTACGAACTAGGAACTCTGAACTACGGGACTATGGACTATGGACTACAGGACTATGGACTAGGGAATAGGGACTATAGACTATGGATTATGAACTGTGAAGTATGGACTATGGATTATGGATTATGGACTATAGACCATGAACTAGTGACTGTGAAATACAGGACTATGGGTCATGGATTATGGACTATGGATTATGGACTATGGACTATAGACTATGAACTAGGGACTCTGAACTACATGACTATGGACTAGGGACTATGAACTAGGGAGGGACTATGGACTGTGAACTATAGACTATATGGATTATGGACTATCATTTATGGGCTATGGACTATGAACTATGGACTATAGACTATGGATTATGAACTAGGAGCTCTGACAGGACTATGGACTAGGGGATAGGGACTAGAAACGATGGACTAGGGAGGGACTATGAACTATAGACTATGGATTATGAACTATAGACTATGGATTATGGATTATGGACTATGGACTATGGACTATGAACTAGGGACTCTGAAATACAGGACTATGGACTAGGGACTATAGACTAGGGACTATGGACTAGGGAGGGACTATGGACTGTGAACTATATGGATTATGGACTATCATTTATGGACTATTGACTATGGACTATAGACTATGAACTAGGAACTCTGACGGGAAATACAGGACTATGGACTAGGGACTATAGACTATAGACCAGTGTTTCTCAACTCTAGTCCTCAAGGTGCCCCAGCAGGTCATGTTTTCAGGTTTTCCATTATTTTGCACAGGTGATTTGATCAGTTTCACTGCCTTAGTCATTACCACAGCCGTTCCATCTGAGGGAAATCATGAAAACATGACCTGTTGGGGCACCTTGAGGACTGGAGTTGAGAAACACTGCTATAGACTATGGACTATGAACTATGAAGTATGAATTATGGACTATAGGCTATGAACTAGGGACTCTGAAATACAGGACTATGGGTCATGCTCTATGGACTATGGAATATGGACTATGGAATATGGACTATAGACTATTAACTAGGGACTCTGAACTACAGGACTATAGACTAGGGACTATGGACTAGGGAAGGACCATGGATTATGGACTATAGACTATGGACTAGGGACTCTGAACTACAGGACTATAGACTAGGGACTATGGACTAGGGAGGGACCATGGATTATGGACTATAGACTATGGACTAGGGACTAGGGACTATAGATTATGAGATGAGTAGTGTGCATAGAGCAGCACACAAGACCACTACTATCGTGTACTGCTTATTCCAAACAGGTGGAAGTGAGGAAGGAAGACGGGGGTTCGGGAGCTCACAGAGGACATTACAAGGCAGAAAAACACAGTAAGTAACAATTTCATAAAAAATAGATTACAGGACGTTGATGTCATTGAGTGGAATTGTGCCCAATCATTGATGTCATTGGGCCCCATAGTTGATTTCATTGGTAGGAATTATGCCCCATCATTGGTGTCATTGGGCTCCATCATTGGTGTCATTGGGCTCCATCATTGGTGTCATTGAGAGGAATTATGCCCCATCATTGGTGTCATTGGGCTCCATCATTGGTGTCATTGGGCTCCATCATTGGTGTCATTGAGAGGAATTGTGCCCCATCGTTTGTCATTGTGCCCCATCATCGGCGTCATCAGGAGCAATTGTGCCCCATTATTGATGTCATTGGACCCCATTGTTGGTGTTATTGAGAGGAATTGTGCTCCATCATTGATGCCATTGGGCCCCATCATTGGCGTCAAAGGGAGGAATTATGCCCAATCAGTGGTGTAATTGGGAGGAATTGTGCCCGATCATTGGTATCAGGGGGAGTAACTGTGCCCCATTGTTGGTGTCATTGGGATGAACTATGCCCCATCATTGGTGTCATTGGGAGAAATTGTGCCCCCTTCATTGGTGTCAGTTGGAGGAATTGTGCCCCATTGTTGATGTCATTGGGCCCCATTGTTGGTGTCAGTGGGAGGAATTGTGCCCAATCAGTGGTGTCATTGAGAGGAATTGTGCTCCTTTATTGGTATCAGTAGGAGGAATTGTACCCCCTTCATTGATAACATTGGGCCCCGCTGTTGATATCATTGAGTGGAATTGTACTCCATCATTGACGTCATTGGCCCTCATCATTGGTGTCATAGGGAGGAATTGTGCCCTATCATTGATGTCATCAGGCCCCATTGTTGGTGTCGTTAGGAGGAATTATGCCCAATCAGTGGTGTAATTGGGAGGAATTGTGCCCCATCATTGGTATCAGAGGGAGGAACTGTGCCCCATTAGTGATGTCATTGGGAGGAATTGTGCCCCCTTCATTGGTGTCAGTGGGAATAATTGTGCCCCATTGTTGATGTCATTGGGCCTCATCATTGATCTCATTGGGAGGAATTGTGCCCCATCATTAATAACGTTGGTGTCAGTGGGAGTAATTGTGCCCCATTCATTGGTGTTAGTAGGAGGAATTGTGCCCCATAGTTGAAATCATTGGTCCCTATTGTTGGTGTCATTCAGAGGAATTGTGCCATCATTGATGTCATTGGGAGGAATTATGCCCCATTGTTTGTATCAGTGGTTAAAATAGCACCCAAGGGCCAGCTAAAAACAAGCAAAGAGCTGCATCTGGGGGGGGGGGGGGGGGCACAGTTTGGAGACCCCAGTCTTATGGGTTTCCCATTGGATGGGTAGTAGACTTTGGATCTTGCTGGAGATCGCTCCTCTCTGCTGATGAAACAATATATAGAATTCTTTAGTCTTCGGGACGGTTTCAGAGATCTTTGTGGCCATTCAAAGGCCAGAGAAACCAACCTGTCCCCAGACCCATCCCCTGTCCTTCACTTCTATCCATGAAGAACGTCCATCGGCGGTGACCTCCTCCGGTGACCTCCTCCGGTGACCTCCTCCGGTGACCTCCTCCGGTGATCTCCTCCGGTGACCTCCTCCGCTGACCTCCTCTGGTGATCTTCTCCGGTGACCTCCTCCGCTGACCTCCTCCGGTGATCTCCTCCGGTGACCTCCTCCGGTGACCTCCTCCGCTGACCTCCTCCGGTGATCTCCTCCGGTGACCTCCTCCGGTGATCTCCGGTGACCTCCTCCGGTGACCTCCTCCGGTGATCTCCTCCGGGGACCTCCTCCGGTGATCTCCTCCGGGGACCTCCTCCGGTGATCTCCTCCGGGGACCTTCTCCGGTGATCTTCTCCGCTGACCTCCTCCGGTGACCTCCTCCGGTGATCTCCTCCGCTGACCTCCTCCGGTGATCTTCTCCGGTGACCTCCTCCGCTGACCTCCTCCGGTGATCTCCTCCGGTGACCTCCTCCGGTGACCTCCTCCGCTGACCTCCTCCGGTGATCTCCTCCGGTGATCTCCTCCGGTGACCTCCTCCGGTGATCTCCTCCGGTGATCTCCTCCGGTGACCTCCTCCGGTGATCTCCTCCGGTGACCTCCTCCGGTGATCTCCTCCGGGGACCTCCTCCGGTGATCTCCTCCGGGGACCTTCTCCGGTGATCTCCTCCGCTGACCTCCTCCGGTGACCTCCTCCGGTGATCTCCTCCGGTGACCTCCTCCGCTGACCTCCTCCGGTGATCTTCTCCGGTGACCTCCTCCGCTGACCTCCTCCGGTGACCTCCTCCGGTGACCTCCTCCGCTGACCTCCTCCGGTGATCTCCTCCGGTGATCTCCTCCGGTGACCTCCTCCGGTGACCTCCTCCGGTGATCTCCTCCGGTGACCTCCTCCGGTGATCTCCTCCGGGGACCTCCTCCGGTGATCTCCTCCGGGGACCTTCTCCGGTGATCTCCTCCGCTGACCTCCTCCGGTGACCTCCTCCGGTGACCTCCTCCGGTGATCTCCTCCGGTGATCTCCTCCGGAGTTCTCTTCCGCTGACCTCCTCCGGTGATCTCCTCCGGAGTTCTCTTCCGCTGACCTCCTTCGGTGACCTCCTCCGGTGACCTCCTCCGGAGTTCTCTTCCGCTGACCTCCTCCGGTGATCTCCTCCGGAGTTCTCTTCCGCTGACCTCCTCCGGTGACCTCCTCCGGTGACCTCCTCCGGAGTTCTCTTCCGCTGACCTCCTCCAGTGATCTCCTCCGGTGATCTCCTCCGGAGTTCTCTTCCAGTGACCTCCTCCGGAGATCTCCTTCGGTGATCTCCTCCGGTGACCTCCACCGGTGATCTCCTCCGGAGTTCTCTTCCAGTGACCTCCTCCGGAGATCTCCTTCGGTGATCTCCTCCGGTGACCTCCACCGGTGATCTCCTCCGGAGTTCTCTTCCGGTGACCTCCTCCGGGGATCTCCTCCGGGGACCTCCTCCGGTGATCTCCTCTGGTGATCTCCTCCGGTGACCTCCTCCCGTGACCTCCACCGGTGATCTCCTCTGGTGATCTCCTCCGGTGACCTCCTCCCGTGATCTCCACCGGTGATCTCCTCCGGTGACCTCCTCCGGTGACCTCCATTAGCAGAATATTCATTTGGAGGAATCGTCTCATTTTCTGATTAGTGGCTCTTTAAAGTGAGAAGAACCACAGAAGGTCAGTACCAGGCGCGGCCGGGCACTTCTGGGAAAACAAGACCTCCAATTATTAGCGGTATGCTAATGACTCCATTAATTGAGGTTAAACCAACAAGGTCGCACCTCTGGGGACCGGCGTGAAATAGGAACTGATGCAACGCGTTGAATTGTTCTGCAATTGGCTCTCCGGAGAATATTTACGCACATTATAAGTCAGCGGCCTGTTCATGATCATAAGTGGTCTCTGGGGGTTGGGGGGCGGAGGGGGGAGGGTTACAATTACATAAAACAGAAGCTGCTTCATTTCATGATCTGCACTGGGAAGGCGCGGCGTAGTCCGTGTTCTGCATGGTTTGGGTTCAGCTGCAGTTATGTTATCCCGCCATGGGAAGATGCAAAGAGCCGATTATTCTTCATATCAGGAAACAAATTCAACAAGTCATGGGAGCGATCGACCTTGTGGCTGAAATATAGAGATTGATTCTTTAATTATAACAAAATTTCCTTATAAAGCCGTCATCTCCAAACTGAGTCCCAATTCCAGGATGCTACCCCTTTGCCTTTATCTGGATCACGGGGCACTATGCTTCCCACTGACACCAATGATGGGGCACTATGCTTCCCACTGACACCAATGATGGGGCACTATGCTTCCCACTGACACCAATGATGGGACACTATTCCTCCCACTGATACCAATGATGGGGCACTATTCCTCCCACTGATACCAATGATGGGGAACTATTCCTCCCACTGATACCAATGATGGGGAACTATTCCTCCCACTGATACCAATGATGGGGCACCATTCCCCCCACTGACACCAATGATGGGGCACTATTCCTCCCACTGACACCAATGATGGGGCACTATTCCTCCCACTGACACCAATGATGGGGCACTATTCCTCCCACTGACACCAATGATGGGGCACTATTCCTCCCACTGACACCAATGATGGGGCACTATTCCTCCCACTGACACCAATGATGGGGCACTATTCCTCCCACTGATACCAATGATGGGGCACCATTCCCCCCACTGACACCAATGATGGGGCACTATTCCTCCCACTGACACCAATGATGGGGCACTATTCCTCCCACTGACACCAATGATGGGACACTATTGATCTTTTATTAAAAAGAATCAAGCGCCCAATTTTATACAAAAGTAAAAAACAAAACCATATTATAAAACGTCAACATAAAACAAAGGAATACACATCAACATTCAGAATATATACAATATATACAATATATACATAGTCTATTAGCAAAACATGTTTAGAAAACTATTTACATAAAGCAGCAGAGAGGGCCTAAGAGGCACAACCCATCACCTATGTACACAGCTATTTATCAAACATGAATGATAAGTGATAAAATCTCGGGTGAAAAGAGACAGACGGCCACACCCGGGAAAGAGACTCCTGGCAGTCAGGGAGGCTTAAAAACCCCTCCACACCTTCAACCAAGCCCCCCGACTCCGCTTGTCTCTCTCAAGCCCCCCGACTCCGCTTGTCCCTCTCAAGCCCCCCGACTCCGCTTGTCCCTCTCAAGCCCCCCGACTCCGCTTGTCTCTCTCAAGCCCCCCGACTCCGCTTGTCTCTCTCAAGCCCCCCGACTCCGCTTGTCTCTCTCAAGCCCCCCGACTCCGCTTGTCTCTCTCAAGCCCCCCGACTCCGCTTGTCTCTCTCAAGCCCCCCGACTCCGCTTGTCCCTCTCAAGCCCCCCGACTCCGCTTGTCTCTCTCAAGCCCCCCGACTCCGCTTGTCTCTCTCAAGCCCCCCGACTCCGCTTGTCTCTCTCAAGCCCCCCGACTCCGCTTGTCTCTCTCAAGCCCCCGAATCTTCTCCACCTCATGCAGAATGTCATACACCACCACCTCAACAGGAAGGATTTTATGCCGAATGCTGACCTGACACCGTGCGTTCCAGGTGAAATAACGGACTACTAGGCTAACTAGAAAAAGTGTATCCAAACAAAAAACCCCCCAGTATTAAATGCTCCGTACCCCCACTCAGCATAACCCAGCCTGGAGAGGAAAGGGACACCGAGGGCCCGCCCCACCTGTTTGTACACCTCTATGTTAAAGGGGCAATGAAGCAGAAAATGGTCCATAGTCTCCTCATCACATGCACACTCCTCCCGAGGACAGCTACCATCCACCCCACTGCGGAATTTCAAATTGCCCCGAACATAGAGCCTCCCATGGAAGCACAACCAGGCCAGATCCCTAAATTTAGGGGGTACTCTGTCCAAATGAATCAATCTTAACCCCACCCTCAAAACTGGGCCTGGGCAATCCCTTAAGGCCAGAGGGTCATGAAAGACTTCGCTCAAGACTCGACTCATAAGGACTTTCCTCGGAACCGATCTGAGATCTTCAGTCGACAATCGCCACTGCCGCAGTAACTTCAGGCACGGAGCAACATAGGCTGGTAGCTGACCACGATGACCCCTGAGATTCTTCACTTGGCCACCTTCTTCCCAAAGTTGTAGAAAAGGCCTAAACCAAGATCTAAATATGCCTACCCATCCAGGAGGTTCCACTGCAAGCATATTACCAATGTTACATTTGAGAAATAGCAGTGAAAAGAAAAGAACTGGGTTGACCATACCTAAGCCACCCTCCCTCCTGGATAGGTAGGTGACACTCCTCTTGATGGGGTTCACTCTGTTCCCCCACAGCATCTGGAAGAACACACTACTGACCCTAGCATAGAGAGACACTGGCAAGATGCAGACAAAGCTGACATACAAGAAGATCGGAATCAGGTAAGTCTTAATCAGATCAACCCTTTCCCTCAGAGATAACTTCCATCTCTTCCAGCTGACCACCTTAGTATTGGCAATTTCCAGTCTTTGAGGCCATAATTGCCAGGTCAAAATTCAATGGCTAGTATCTTATCTGATTCCTCAAAGGATTGTCTAACATGTTCTTCCTTGAGTAGAGTCGAATTCAATCTCCAGATGCCCTTGCCCCTCTGAGGGGCGTCTGAAGCATTCAGGACCACAGATAGCATACAGTGATCAGAGAACTCTACTGCCTGCACCACTGGGGGCGAGAAAGCAGAGGTCTCCTTAAAAAAAAAACTAT
The DNA here is from genome assembly GCF_037356315.1 of Lithobates pipiens. NCBI lineage: Eukaryota > Metazoa > Chordata > Amphibia > Anura > Ranidae > Lithobates > Lithobates pipiens. The sequence continues at coordinate 1,856,055 of NW_027507825.1, forward strand.
CTATCCTACTCTGACTACTACCTCGATGAAAGGTGAACCCGGTGTCATCCAGGAGGTGCTTAATGTGCACATCCACAAGACCAGCATCCCTAACCATACTATTTAAAAAAACGCTATCATATCCCAGCCTGTCCTTGAAGTCCTTCCTGTCCTTGGGCCTAGTTACTGTATTAAAGTCACCTCCAAAGACCACTTGCCAGGATGTAAAAAGAAATGGTTTGATCCTTGTAAAAAGGCATTTCCTGTCCCACTTTGTGTGCGGCCCATAAACATTAATTAGGCGCAGGTCCTGCCCCCCCACAAGGACGTCTAAGACCATACATCTCCCAATCTCCACCTCAATAACTCGCCGGACATTTACCATACCTGTTTTAAACAACACTGCCACACCGCCGTAAGGCTCGGCCGCAAGAGACCAGTAAGATGGACCATACCTCCACTCTCTCTTGGCCATATGAATATCTGCCAAGGAGGTGAGCCTAGTCTCTTGCAAAAATAAAATTTCAGCGTCTAATTGGCTGAACAAAAAGAAGGCCATAGAACGAGCTCTTACTGACTTAATGCTGGCAACATTTATTGTCACCACTTTTAACGGAGGGGGAACCGCCATCTGGGTTATTGGGTGGATTGCTTCTTAGCTCCCCTCTGCTGCTCCTCACCAGAAGCCTCTCTCTTTCTTGAGGCCGCCTCAAACTCCATTTCAGAATCGGAACTTCGCTCCGAAGAAGCTCCAGATGAGGAAATATCCCACTTAGAGGACCTATGATGGTTGGAGACAGGCACTGGAGTTTCCTGACCCCGTTCCGTCCTCACCGCCTGCTTCTTCCGCCGCCTAACCTTCCTTTTCTCCTCCAGGTACTGCAGGTCAGCTTCAGAAATGCCCTCATCTCTTGTTTTTTTTCTTTGAAGACTTCACAGAAGACTTCTTTACAGAGGAAGAAGCAGAACCCCTTTTGATACTCTCTACCATTCCTGGTGGGGGGGGGGGGCTTTCTTTAAGTCAGACTTAGGAGGGGTAGACTCCTGGGGGGTAACTGACCCGGGGGGCACAGACTTGGAAGGTTCTGACACAAGAGGAGAGGATACAGTAGGCTAGGGGGACACAGAGACAGATACAGAAGGAATACTTAGACACAGGAGGGGTGGCCACAGGAACTGGAGAGGGATCCTGAGCAGGACCAGGGGAGTCCGTCACCGCAGAGGAGGATGGTACACCAGGGGCCTCACCCTCCATCCTGTCCAGCCTTGACAAGTCATCCATTACCTCCTTCTCCATATTGTGCCAGGCTTCAGGACATTTGCTGTAGGGATGGCCAAGGCGCAGGCACAGGTTGCACCTGATCATATCGGTGCAGTCCTTGGTCATGTGACCCTGACCCCGACACATTGAACATATCAAGGCTGAACAGGAGGAGCTCAAATGCCCCTTTTCTTCACAGCGGTGACACAGCTTCGGCTGACCAGGGTAGAAAATAGTCATCCTATCCCTACCTATAAAAGCTGAGGAGGGCAGGTGACGGACAACATTCCCATCCCTGGCCAACCTGACCGTCACTGATGGGGTTGGGCTTGGCCTTCTTAGTTTCTTCACAGAGTCCTGACTTAAACCTGATAGAACACCTTGGAAATGAGTTAGAGCAGAGACTGCAAGCCAGGCTTTCTCGTCCAATTCATCCCAAAGGTGTTCTATCGGGTTGAGGTCAGGACAGTCAAGTTCCTCCACCCCAAACTCGCTCCTCCATGTCTTTATGGACCTTGCTTTGTGCACTGGTGGGCAGTCATGTTGGAACAGGAAGGGGCCATCCCCAAACTGTTCCCACAAAGTTGGGAGCATAAAATTGTCCCAAATGTCTTGATATGCTGACGTCTTACCAGTTCCCTTCACTAACAACCCCACACCATAAGACTGGGATGTCAATAAAGTTCATGTGTGTGTAAAGGCAGGCGTACCAATACTTTTGAAAATATAGTGTATATGTGCCGTTAAGGTGACCATAGACTTCAGATGATGGTTGGATGTTCTGGCATGATCCAACAATGGAAAAAGTCGGGAAAGGCCTGAATCTGGCTTTGAATAAACCCCCTAAATACTGAAAATCACCATTCCTGTAACTGGCTTCTGGTTACAGATTAAAACTTACATAAACTTTGTTAAGGATGGCAAAATCTTATCAGCTCTGATCGGAGGAATAAGAATTCAGCGGGTTCTATCTGCAGCATCGATCGCACAACCCGCATGGCGGAGCTCAGGAATCTAATGAAGGTTTCATTCCCCTCTCAGTTCCTGGGATCTGCTGAGCTTCTCCTCAGCACTTTACACCCCCGGCGGAAACTCAGAGAGATAAGGAATTCTTTGGAAATTTGACAGTAGATAGGCGATAGGGAGCCGATAGGGATCACTGTACCCACAGGCTGCCAGACAGATATCACATGGGGGAAAGACAGAGAGAGCCCACCATTGTTCTATGTATATACAAAGGGTAATATAAGTATTGAACCCGTCACCATTTTTCTAGGTAAATCTATTGGTAAAGGTGATATTGACATGAAATGTTCCCCACATGTCGGTAACAACCCATCCAATCCATACATACAAAGACACCAAAACAAATCCATTCAGAAATGAAGTTCTGTGAAATAAAATGGAAGGACGCGGGAAAAAAGTATTGAACACATGAAGAAAGGGAGGTGCAAAAAAGGCATGGAAAGCCAAGTGTCAGGTCACCTTGAGGCCAGGTGACAGATGCACACCGTAGGGATCAGGAGTGCACCGCAAGGTTGTGGACCCTACGGCTGACTGCCACGGACGGGGATCAAGGTGATAAGGAAAGCAGGACCACCAGAACACCAAGACGGATCCCACCGGGGTTAGAGCGTAAGATTCCCTGGGGTACGGAGTCTAAGAGCCAGCAGGTGTTCACCAGAGCCTCTAGTGGTGAGGATGGACTTGGCTGCAACTGGCTCCAGGTCGCAACCCCCAGGGTCCCCCAGCTCACACCCACAGTAGGCAACAGGAGGATAGGGATAGTGAGGGATAAAGCCAAGGTCGGGGCCACAAGCAGACAGGAATAGTCAGGGGCACGCCAAAAGGTCAGGATCACAGGCAAACAGGGATAGTCAAGGACACGCCAAAGTCGGTAACGGAACAACAGAAGAGCACACGGCAGGTAACAGGAAGCTAACACACAAAGGTTGATCAGCCGGGTTGGCCTGCAGTGCACAGGTTAATATAGAGTTCTCTGATAGGAGCTAGGGTGGAGTCATGCCAGAGGAGGGATTATAAAAGCAGACAGGTGAGGGTTGGCTGGTCTCTAGAGATGGACACATGGAGACAGGTAAGCAGACGAACTCTATTGCATAACCATGACACCAAGACACCAGCTGAAATCTATAATTAATTAAAAAGCAATCCTGCCCCTTGTCAGTGCAAATTAATATCAGCCGGTTCAGTCTCACCTGATGGCTAGGGATGAGCTTCGAGTTCGAGTCGAACTCATGTTCCACTCGAACATTGCCTGTTCGCCTGTTCAGCGAACAGTGAACAATTTGGGCTGTTCGCAGCAAATTCGAAAAGCCGGAACACCCTATACAAGTCTATGGGAGAAATCTAAAGTGCTCATTTTAAAGGGTAATATGCAGGTTACTGTCCTAAAAAGTGTTTGGGGACCCGGGTCCTGCCCCAGGGGACATGGATCAATGCAAAAAAAAGTTTTAAAAACGGCCGTTTTTTCAGGAGCAGTGATTTTAATAATGATTAAAGTGAAACAATAAAAGTGTAATATTCCTTTAAATTTCGTAGCTGGGGGGTATCTATAGTATGCATGTGAAGGGGCGCATGTTTCTGGTGCTTAGAACTGTCCCTGCACAAAGTGTCATTTGTGCAGGAAAAAAAGTCTTTTAAAATCACTTGCGGCTAAATTGTCGGGTCTCCGTAATACAGAGAACATTCAATGAGTGTTCTCTGTATTAGCCGACAATTCATTCATTCATTGATTAAAAAAAAAAAAAAAAAAAAAAAAGCGTGGGGGTTCCCCTAAATTCAATCAAAAGGCCCTTCAGGTCTGACATGGATATTAAGGGGAACCCCGTGTCAAATTTAAAAAAAAAATTGACGTGGGGGTCCCCCCAAATATCCATACCAGACCCTTCAGGTCTGATATGGATATTAAGGGGAACCCCGCATCAAATTAAAAAAAAAAATTGACGTGGGGGTCCCCCTAAATATCCATACCAGACCCTTTATCCGAGCACGCAACCTGGCAGGCCGCAGGAAAAGAGGGGGGGGACGAGAGAGCGGCCCCCCCTCCCTCCTGAACCGTACCAGGCCACATACCCTCAACATTGGGAGGATGCTTTGGGGGTCTGTGACCCCTCAAAGCACCTTGTCCCCATGTTGATAAGGACAAGGGCCTCATCCTCACAACCCTGGCCGTTGGTTGTGAGGGTCTGCGGGCGGTGGGCTTATCAGAATCTGGAAGCCCCCTTTAACAAGGGGACCCCCAGATCCCGCCCCCCCCCTGTTTGAAATGGTAAGGGGGTACAAAAGTACCCCTACCATTTCACAAAGAAAGTGTCAAAATGGTTAAATACGACAAACACACTTTTGAAAAATTCCTTTATTAAAAATAAAAAAAATAAAAAAAAAATTCCAGCGGTGCTAATCCACTCTTGCTATCCAGCGACGGGTCTCCGGGGTCCAGCGATGGATGATCATATCCAGCGACGGGGATCTCTCAGTCCAGCGCTGTCCATACCTCCTTCTTCTGTCTCCACTGCGGAGACACTGCAGAGAGCCGAGCGCTGACATTTCTTATATTGGGAGGGCGGGGCCACCCGTCACCTGACCCCGCCCCTCTGACGCAGGAGAGGGAAGCCAGGGGTTCCCCAGTGACGTGTGGGTGACCCCGCCCCCTCTGATGTAACGCAGGTTTCCGTTACATCAGAGGGGGCGGGGTCACCCACACGTCACTGGGGAACCCCTGGCTTCCCTCTCCTGCGTCAGAGGGGCGGGGTCAGGTGACGGGTGGCCCCGCCCTCCCAATATAAGAAATGTCAGCGCTCGGCTCTCTGCAGTGTCTCCGCAGTGGAGACAGAAGAAGGAGGTATGGACAGCGCTGGACTGAGAGATCCCCCGTCGCTGGATATGATCATCCATCGCTGGACCCCGGAGACCCGTCGCTGGATAGCAAGAGTGGATTAGCACCGCTGGAATTTTTTTTTTATTTTTTTTATTTTTAATAAAGGAATTTTTCAAAAGTGTGTTTGTCTTATTTAACCATTTTGACACTTTCTTTGTGAAATGGTAGGGGTACTTTTGTACCCCCTTACCATTTCAAACAGGGGGGGGGCCGGGATCTGGGGGTCCCCTTGTTAAAGGGGGCTTCCAGATTCTGATAAGCCCCCCGCCCGCAGACCCTCACAACCAACGGCCAGGGTTGTGAGGATGAGGCCCTTGTCCTTATCAACATGGGGACAAGGTGCTTTGAGGGGTCACAGACCCCCAAAGCATCCTCCCAATGTTGAGGGTATGTGGCCTGGTACGGTTCAGGAGGGAGGGGGGGCCGCTCTCTCGTCCCCCCTCTTTTCCTGCGGCCTGCCAGGTTGCGTGCTCGGATAAAGGGTCTGGTATGGATATTTGGGGGGACCCCCACGTCAATTTTTTTTTAAAATTTGACACGGGGTTCCCCTTAATATCCATGTCAGACCTGAAGGGCCTTTTGATTGAATTTAGGGGAACCCCCACGCTTTTTTTTTTTTTTTTTTTTTAATCAATGAATGAATGAATTGTCGGCTAATACAGAGAACACTCATTGAGTGTTCTCTGTATTACGGAGACCCGACAATTTAGCCGCAAGTGATTTTAAAAGACTTCTTTTCCTGCACAAATGACACTTTGTGCAGGGACAGTTCTAAGCACCAGAAACATGCGCCCCTTCACAGGCATACTATAGATACCCCCCAGCTACGAAATTTAAAGGAATATTACACTTTCATTGTTTCACTTTAATCATTATTAAAATCACTGCTCCTGAAAAAACGGCCGTTTTTAAAACTTTTTTTTGCATTGATACATGTCCCCTGGGGCAGGACCCAGGTCCCCAAACACTTTTTAGGACAGTAACTTTCATATTACCCTTTAAAATGAGCACTTTAGATTGTGAACGTTCGAGTCCCATAGACTTTAATAGGGTTCTAAAGTTCACACAAAGTTTAGGTCTGTTCGCAGGTTCTGGTGCGAACCGAACAGGGGGGTGTTCGGCTCATCCCTACTGATGGCCTATAAAAAGGTGTCTCATTACCAAGATGTCCCACATGAAACATCAACATCTGATGGGTAAAAGCAAAGGGCTCTCTCAAGACCTTCGCAGCCTTATTCCACATACCAATGGCATTGGTAACAGAAGGATTTCTAAACTTCTGAATGTTCCAGTGAGCACTGCTGGGTCCATAATCCGGAAGTAGATGGAACATCATTTCACCATAAACCGGCCACGACCAGGTGCTCCTCACAAGCTTTCTGACAGAGGAGTGAGAATAATTATCAGAAGAGTTGTCCAAGAGCAAAGGGCCACTTGCGGAGAGCTTCAGAAAGACCTGGAATTAGCAGGTACACAATAAGTAATGCCCTCACCCACCATGACCTCTATGACCGCTCACCCAAGACGCCATTGCTGAAGAAAAAGCACGGTGAAGCTCAGTTAAAGTTTGTTGCACAACATTTAGACAAGCCTTTGAAATACGAGGAGAATATAGTCTGGTCAGAGGAGACCAACATTGAACTCTTCAGATGCCATAATACACACCATGTTTTGAGGTCACAGTACCCCAAAAACACTCCCATACCAACAGTGAGGTTTGGAGGCGTGTGGGTGTGGGTGGGGCTGTTTTTCAGCATATGGTCCTGGCAAACTTTGTATCATTGAATGAAGGAGGAATGGTGATAAAAATCTGCTGCCATCTACCAGGATGATGAAGATGAAACGAGGGCGGACACCTCAGGAGGACATCCCAGGAGGACATCTCAGGAGGACATCTTAGGAGGACATCTCAGGAGGACACCTCAGGAGGACATCTCAGGAGGACATCTCAGGAGGACACCTCAGGAGGACATCCCAGGAGGACATCTCAGGAGGACACCTCAGGAGGACATCTTAGGAGGACATCTTAGGAGGACATCTCAGGAGGACATCCCAGGAGGACATCTCAGGAGGACACCTCAGGAGGACATCTCAGGAGGACATCTTAGGAGGACATCTCAGTAGGACATCTCAGGAGGACATCTCAGGAGGACATCTCAGGAGGACATCTCAGGAGGACATCTCAGGAGGACATCTTAGGAGGACATCTCAGGAGGACATCCCAGGAGGACACCTCAGGAGGACATCCCAGGAGGACATCTCAGGAGGACATCTTAGGAGGACATCTCAGGAGGACACCTCAGGAGGACATCTCAGGAGGACATCTCAGGAGGACATCTCAGGAGGACATCTCAGGAGGACATCTCAGTAGGACATCTCAGGAGGACATCTCAGGAGGACATCTCAGGAGGACATCTCAGGAGGACATCTCAGGAGGACATCCCAGGAGGACATCTCAGGAGGTCATCTCAGGAGGACATCTCAGGAGGACATCTCAGGAGGACATCTCAGGAGGACATCCCAGGAGGACATCTCAGGAGGACATCTCAGGAGGACATCTCAGGAGGACATCCCAGGAGGACATCTTAGGAGGACATCTTAGGAGGACATCCCAGGAGGACATCTCAGGAGGACATCTTAGGAGGACATCCCAGGAGGACATCTCAGGAGGACATCTCAGGAGGACATCTCAGGAGGACATCCCACGAGGACAATGATCCTAAACACAAAGCCAAGGAGAAAGAAAATAAATCTGCTACCAGCCGATTGGCTGACTTGAATCCAATAGAAAATCCATGGAAATAACTAAAGATCAGAGTTCATAGAAGAGACCCACGGAACTTTCATGATTTGAAGACTGTGTGGAAGAATGGGCCGAAATCACACCTGAACCACGCATGCGACTCGTTTCTCCATACAGGAGTCGGCATCTTGAAGCCGTCATTACCAACAAAGGATTTTGCACCAAGTAATAAATACTTTTCAGTTAGCGGGTTCAATACTTTTTCCCTGTGTCCTTCCATTTTATTACACAGAACTTCATTTCTGGATGTAGCACCCCCTGGGGTTTAGTCAGGGAGCTCCTCACCAAATTCCTTATCAGGAGTAGCTACTGAAAGTATTTGTTAGAGATCCATCGATTTTTTCCCTAAGTTTGGCCTCGTAGCACTTTTCTCTTCTACCATTAGGTGGCCGGGAACTTGGTACTAGATATGAGAAGGGCAACCCAAGGTCAGGTTATGGGTATATGGGGTATCTCAGCCAATGGGCAGGGGTTTTGTTGAATTCCTTGGCCTGCTGGGAGAACCTACATATTCGGGTGAGGTCAGGTGATCTGTGTTCTGTGCCACCCGGACCGCTGTCTGAGTGGACATGTGTCGTATGCCCCAGGCTGCCAGGCTGGAGATTGGGCCTATCCCAGGGGCATCTGGCTGCTAGGCTGTCTGAGGGCCTATCCGAAAGTAAGAGAGCAGCACAGGGTTGGGATTGCGGCTTGCAGTCCAACCAGAAGTGACGGTTCTGCTGGCCGGAGAACCTGTTGTGGTCGGAGGTGGAGGGGAAGCTGTTGCCATGAAGGGACCAACCACCTTTACCAGGGATCACAGTAAGTAACTGAAGCAAGTACCGGAGCAGTATTCTCACTGAACGGGCACAGTGGAGAATCAGGGGACTTCAGGCGGTGATCAAGTCAGGGACCCAACCAGTGGAGGTGACGCTTGCAGAGCAGCCTTGTGTGTCAAGCCAGGGACCGAGCTGGTTAGCAGGGGTGAAGCTTAAGGCGTATCTGGAGTGCCAAGCTAGGGACTGAGCAGGGAAGCGGGGGTGAAGCTTGAGGGAGATACCATCGCAAAAGCCATGGAGGAACTCACGGGATTCAGAGTCAGTGAATCAGAGGGTCCAGTGAGAGACCAGGAGCTCAAGGGACTGAAGAACTACAAGGAGACATTATAATGAAGCTGAGAGAACTGTTGAACTTTGTGTTAGGAACTGTTAAGTACTGTTGCCATAGGAGACAGTAATCCTGCGCGTGCAGAGAGGGGCGCCTTGCTGGGGCCTTTCCCTGTACAACTGTCCTCCTATTGAAGTCTCAGAGTCTGCCTATTGAATTTGCAACTACTCAAGGGTTCCTGCCCTTAACCCTCTTTCCCTTCAAAATATAGACCGTTAAAATAAAACCTCTTTTGCATCCAAGAAGTGTCTGGCGCCCAATGACTTTTACTACCTTTGCACCCACCCACTATGCCTCACTCACCGTGGCTGAAGCCCCAAGTGGGTCCCCAAAAAGCTCCGGGTCTCGAGTGGGCACCGTTCTATTGATAACCCCGAGCGCCTCCGAGCGTGGACCGATCTTATCCCGAGCACCGCTGAGTGCAGCTGAGTCCCATAGCAGGTCCCACCTGCTGGTGCCTGCAGCACTGATGGACGTCCCACTGGTCCAATGGTGGGACCGCGAGACGTGTGACGGCCATCATCGGCGCTGCAGGCTCCAGAAGGCGGGAATTACAATGCGGCCGCCGTGTGAGATCCCCGCTCGGCTCTCCTCCTCCGGCTGCCTGCTGTGATGATGGGCGCGCACTGCACACCACGGCTAAGCTGCTGCTGCAGAACACATGAAGTGTCCTGGTCAGACACTTCAGTGTGTGTCACTACCGTCAGTGTATGTAGGTCAGTGTATGTCAGGTAGGTAGGTCAGTGTATGCATGTCAGGTAGGTCAGGGTATGTCAGGTAGGTAGGTTAGTGTATGTCAAGTAGGTTGGTCAGTGTATGTGTCACAACAAGTACTTATCGAGGCCGAGATGCCGAGAGCGGTCAACCGTTGCGACTGTGCGCACCCTGTCCCCAAGAGGTGGTACAGGGAGCGGGTGGCACGCAGAAGCACTGGCCACCAGCAGGTGTAAGTTCCTGAAGAGGGTTGAGGAGCTGAGCAGAAGGTTATATTGTGGGATCACCAGTCCGGTATTTATATATTGTGGGATCACCAGTCCGGTATTTATATATTGTGGGATCACCAGTCCGGTATTTATATATTGTGGGATCACCAGTCCGGTATTTATATATTGTGGGGTCACCAGTCTGGTATTTATATATTTTGGGGTCACCAGTCCGGTATTTATATATTGTGGGATCACCAGTCCGGTATTTATATATTGTGGGGTCACCAGTCTGGTATTTATATATTGTGGGGTCACCAGCCCGGTATTTATATATTGAGGGGTCACCAGTCCGGTATTTATATATTGTGGGGTCACCAGTCCGGTATTTATATATTGTGGGATCACCAGTCCGGTATTTATATATTGTGGGGTCACCAGTCCGGTATTTGTATATTGTGGGGTCACCAGTCCGGTATTTATATATTGTGGGGTCACCAGTCTGGTATTTATATATTGTGGGGTCACCAGTCCGGTATTTATATATTGTGGGGTCACCAGTCCGGTATTTGTATATTGTGGGGTCACCAGTCCGGTATTTATATATTGTGGGGTCACCAGTCCGGTATTTATATATTGTGGGATCACCAGTCCGGTATTTATATATTGTGGGTCACCAGTCCGGTATTTGTATATTGTGGGGTCACCAGTCCGGTATTTATATATTGTGGGGTCACCAGTCCGGTATTTATATATTGTGGGGTCACCAGTCCGGTATTTATATATTGTGGGGTCACCAGTCCGGTATTTATATATTGTGGGGTCACCAGTCCGGTATTTATATAATGAAATCATATCCCCTCTCAGGCGTCTCTTCTCCAGAGAGAATAAGTTCAGAGCTCACAACCTTTCCTCATAACTAATATCCTCCAGACCCTTTATCAGCTTTGTTGCCCTTCTTTGTAGTCGCTCCATTTCCAGTACATCCTTCCTGAGGACTGGTGCCCAGAACTGGACAGTATACTCCAGGTGCGGCCGGACCAGAGTCTTGTAGAGGGGAGAATTATCGTTTAATCTCTGGAGTTGATCCCTTTTTAATGCCAATATTCTGTTTGCTGCTGAAAAAATCTGGAAATTTCAGCAAGTGCCAAGCCTGGGACCCAACCAGTGGGGTGACATTTGAGGAGTATCTGAGGTGCCAAACTAGGGACCCAGCAGGGAAGCGGGGGTGACACTTGAGGAAGATACTAAAGTAAGAAGATTAGAAGGGTTTATGGGATTCAGTGGCAGTGAATCAGCAAGTCCAGTGAGCGAGACTGGGAGCTCAACGGGCTGAGAAAATAAATCTCTTTACATTCAAGAAGTGTCTGGCGCCCACAAATCTACCTTGCATTACACCCACTATGCCTTGCAACCCACTCTATACAGAAGGATGTCAGCTGTCCCTGGCTCTCGAGGTTCTCATTAGACTAAAGGATAGTGATGGACGAACTTCCGACGGGACGTTTCGCGAACGCGAAACGCGAACGGACACAAACGTTCGCGAAAACGACCGTTCGCCGCGGGCTCCATTGACTTCAATGGGAGGCGAATTTCGCAAACCTTTAGGTCGAATTTGCGGCCACGGGGTAATTATTAGGGGGTAGCACGTAGTCCCACCACCTGGACAATAGCATAATACATGTATGAGGTGAATTTGGGATCGATAACTACAAGCATTTTTTTTTTATTTGGGAAATTGTTCTGACAATTCAGGACTATGGAGCTAATGAAGGCAATGGAGGAGAGGGAAGGTCAGGGACCAGGGTAGGCAAACAAGAGGGTGCAGGAGATACAGAGCACTGACAGCAGCACCGTAATACAGAGCACTGACATCAGCACCGTGACATACAGCGCTGACAGCAGCTCCGTGACATACAGCGCTGACAGCAGCTCCGTGACATACAGCGCTGACAGCAGCTCCGTGACATACAGCGCTGACAGCAGCTCCGTGACATACAGCGCTGACAGCAGCTCCGTGACATACAGCGCTGACAGCAGCACCGTGACATACAGCGCTGACAGCAGCTCCGTGACATACAGCGCTGACAGCAGCTCCGTGACATACAGCGCTGACAGCAGCTCCGTGACATACAGCACTGACAGCAGCTCCGTGACATACAGCGCTGACAGCAGCTCCGTGACATACAGCGCTGACAGCAGCACCGTGACATACAGCGCTGACAGCAGCTCCGTGACATACAGCGCTGACAGCAGCTCCGTGACATACAGCGCTGACAGCAGCTCCGTGACATACAGCGCTGACAGCAGCTCCGTGACATACAGCGCTGACAGCAGCTCCGTGACATACAGCGCTGACAGCAGCTCCGTGACATACAGCGCTGACAGCAGCTCCGTGACATACAGCGCTGACAGCAGCTCCGTGACATACAGCGCTGACAGCAGCTCCGTGACATACAGCGCTGACAGCAGCTCCGTGACATACAGCGCTGACAGCAGCACCGTAAGCAGCCCCAGGAGGAAGTCAGCACAGCACAGGGATGGTGTGATCCCCTCATAATAAGAACCCCCAGGAGGAAGTCAGCACAGCACAGGGATGGTGGGAGCCCCTCATAATAAGAACACCCAGGAGGAAGTCAGCACAGCACAGGGATGGTGGGAACCCCTCATAATAAGCAGCCCCAGTAGAAATATGACACCGCTCAACCTCTTCAAAGAGGAGGGTAGGGGCATATAGTACGGTGTGCTTTTTTGGGTCAGGGAAGTGAGCCAAATGAATTAAGAAGGTCTGTGTGCTTGATTCCAAAAATTGTTTATAGACATATACATGGTCTACTGATCACATGTGTTGAATTCCTCCGAGATCCATGCCTCATTCATTTTTAGAAATGTGAGGTAGTTAACACTGTGGTGAGCTAGGCGAGTACGCTTATCGGTCACAATCCCCCCTGCTGCGCTGAACGTCCTTTCGGACAGGACACTGGATGAGGGGCAAGCCAACAGTTCGATTGCAAATTGGGCAAGCTCTGGCCAGAGGTCAAGCCTGCCCACCCAGTAGTCTAGGGGTTCATCACTCCTCAGAGCGTCCACATCGGCCGTTAACCCAATGTAGTCGGACACCTGACGGTCTAGGCGTTCCCTGATGCTGGATCCGGATGACACCTGTCGATGGGTCGGCTGAAAGAATGACCTCATATCCGAAGTCACCAACACATCTTCAAACCGGCCTCTTCTTGCAGGCGCTGTTGGATTGGTACCCGCAAATCCTTCTCTGGGAGTGGGAATTGCTCCTCTGCCAGCGCACGCAAAAGCAGAATGCAGCATTTCTCGAAGCAAGGCCTGGAAGTGCTGCATTCTGACAGCCCTCTGCGACGGCGGTAACATTTCCGCCATTTTGTGTTTGTACCGGGGGTCTAAGTACGTTGCCACCCAGTACTGGTCCTTGACCCTCATGCTTTTTATACGGGGGTCCCTATTAAAACACTGGAGCATGAAGGCCCCCATTTGCACTAAAGTGGAAGCGGTGTGGTGGCCTGGCTCCTGCTCATCATCCAGGATAATGTCGTCCTCTTCATTCTCCTCTCCCCATCCTCGCACAACAGGGATCCCAGAAAGGTTTAAAGCATGCTCTTCTTGCTCCTGCTCATCCGCCCCGGCACCATCCTCCTCTGACTCCTCATCAGACTCCTGTTGTTGACTTGTCTCAGATAGAGTAGCCCCCCCTGGGAATTCATCCAGCATTGCGACTTCCTCATCTTCCCGCTCCTGCTCCTCCACAGCCTGATCAATGACACGACGCAATGCACGCTCCAGAAAGAAGGCATAAGGTACCATGTCACTGATGGCGCCATGGCTGCGACTGACCAGTTTGGTGATCTCCTCAAATGGCCGCAGAAGTCTGCATGTGTCGCGCATGAGCAGCCACTGGCGCGGTGAAAAAAAACCCAGCTCCCCAGAACCGTTTCTTTCGCAGAGTTCATACAGGTAGACGTTAACTGCACGTTTCTGCTGGAGCAGCCTATCAAGCATATAGAAGGTTGAGTTCCATCGCGTCGGGCAATCGCAAATAAGACGTCTGACCGGCAGATGGTGTCGCCGCTGAATGTCAGCAAGGCGAGCCATGGCCGTGTAAGATCTTCTGAAATGGGCCGAGATTTTCCTTGCCTGCCGCAAGATGTCCTGGACCCCAGGGTATTTGACAAGGAATCGCTGCACGACCAAGTTTAAGACGTGTGCCATGCACGGCACGTGCGTGATTTTGCCCTGTTTCAATGCGCTAAGCAGATTGGCACCGTTGTCACACACCACTTTACCAACTGTCAAATTGAGCGGTGTTAGCCACTCATCTGCCTGTGAACGCAAAGCTGAAAGGAGTGCCGGGCCAGTGTGGCTCTTTGCTTCCAGGCACAACAGACGCAGCACGGCATGGCAACGTCTCACCTGGCATGTGGAATAGGTTCTGGGGAGCTTGGGCGGTGCAGTGGAAGAGACGCTAGCAGCGGAAAAGGAGGAGGCAGCTGAGGAGGAGAGGGAGGAGGATGGAGTAGGAGGAGGAGAAGAAGAGTCAGGCCTGCATGCAATCCGTGGCGGTAAAACCAAATCTACACGGGTGCCACGGGTTACATGCTTGACGGCCGTCAGAAGGTTCACCCAGTGGGCAGTAAAACTGATATACCTTCCCTGCCCGTGTTTGCTAGACCACGTGTCTGTGGTCAGATGTATCTTGGCACCGACACTGTGTGCCAGAGATACATTCACTTGCCGCTGAACATGGCCATATAGCTCTGGGATGCCCTTCTCTGAGAAATACTTCCTTCCTGGGACCTTCCATTGTGGTGTTCCAATGGCCACAAATTTGCGAAAGGCCTCCGAGTCCACCAGTTTATATGGCAGTAGTTGGCGGGCTATGAGTTCTGACAAGCCAGCCGCCAACCGTTGGGCAAGAGGGTTATCCGGCGTCATCATTTTTTTACGCTCAAACATTAGGCCCACGGAAGCCTGCCTTTTTGCAGAAAAATGTGAGCTTGGCGTGATGGAAGGTGGAGTGGAGGACAATTGTGAGGAGAGAGGAGAAGGAGAAGTAGAAGACGAGGCTGGACGGTGAGAGCCTGCAGTGTGGCTTTGTGTGTTCCGTTGCTCCCACTGGGCTCGGTGATGGCTGCTCATGTGCCTTCTTAAGGCGGTCGTCCCTAGGTGAGTATTGGGCTTACCGCGACTAACGCGTTGACTGCAAAGATTGCAGATGGCAACGCTATTGTCAGCAGCGGACACGTTAAAAAAAGCCCACACTGCGGAGCCATGTGCCGGTGTCCTGGGAGCGCCAGATGTGACCGTACATGGTCGATGACTCGCTCCTGATACATTTGCAGTCTGCTTTGTCCCTGCTGTGCAATGTAAGTCATTGCTGCTTCTCCTCCCTATCTGCTGGTCCATATCTCCCTCTGAACTCCCCTCCTCTTCCTCTCTTGTGGGCACCCACGTGACATCACTAGACACGTCATCATCAACGTCACCTTCCCCACCGCTATAAGTAGAGTAGGCAGCAACACCGGGGACCAACCTCCTCCTTGGGCTGATCTGGGTACTGGCGTCAGACTGCTGAGTAGCGCTTGTTGCTACCTCCTCTTCCTGATCCAATACCAAGAGTGGCTGCGCATCAGAAATGTCCTCTTGATATGGATCGGAAAATAATTCCAGTGACTCAAGCGGAAGGTATGTGGTGGTGGTGGTGGTGGTCGTGTTGTTGGTGGTAGTGTCTTTGGGGGTGCACATAGCAGAGAGTGAAGAAGAGGGTGCAGATCGAGAGGATGAGGAGGGTGCAGAAGAGTAAGGCTGAGCGAGCCACTCAACCAAGTCTGGTGCATCCTTTAAAGTAATTGAACGCACCTTCTGCAACTTCCCACTTTGGCTCAAGCCTGTTGCTCCTGCCCTACCCCTACCACCCCTGCGGAAGGGCCTGCCTCTTCCTCTGCATGTCATTTTTTAAATGACCCTGTGACAAAACTCTTAGTCCCTATACCGCTGAAGGACTGCTGCAGTATAGGTGAGCGGTCAGCAGTGGTGCACGTCAACCCTATCTATTGTGGACCGATAGCGGTCCTTACAGAACAGCAGACTGTACCGCACTCAAGCCTATGTACCGTAGCACCCTATACCAAGTTACCAGTCCTTATAAGAACTTTTGTGGACCAAGCAGGTTGTGTATTAGTGTTTAGCAGACTGTACGTCAGTCCCTATACCGCTGAAGGACTGCTGCAGTATAGGGCAGCGGTCAGCAGTGGTGCACGTCAACCCTATCTATTGTGGACCGATAGCGGTCCTTACAGAACAGCAGACTGTACCGCACTCAAGCCTATGTACCGTAGCACCCTATACCAAGTTACCAGTCCTTATAAGAACTTTTGTGGAACAAGCAGGTTGTGTGTTAGTGATTAGCAGACTGTACGTCAGTCCCTATACCGCTGAAGGACTGCTGCAGTATAGGTGAGCGGTCAGCAGTGGTGCACGTCAACCCTATCTATTGTGGACCGATAGCGGTCCTTACAGAACAGCAGACTGTACCGCACTCAAGCCTATGTACCGTAGCACCCTATACCAAGTTACCAGTCCTTATAAGAACTTTTGTGGACCAAGCAGGTTGTGTATTAGTGTTTAGCAGACTGTACGTCAGTCCCTATACCGCTGAAGGACTGCTGCAGTATAGGGCAGCGGTCAGCAGTGGTGCACGTCAACCCTATCTATTGTGGACCGATAGCGGTCCTTACAGAACAGCAGACTGTACCGCACTCAAGCCTATGTACCGTAGCACCCTATACCAAGTTACCAGTCCTTATAAGAACTTTTGTGGACCAAGCAGGTTGTGTATTAGTGTTTAGCAGACTGTACGTCAGTCCCTATACCGCTGAAGGACTGCTGCAGTATAGGGCAGCGGTCAGCAGTGGTGCACGTCAACCCTATCTATTGTGGACCGATAGCGGTCCTTACAGAACAGCAGACTGTACCGCACTCAAGCCTATGTACCGTAGCACCCTATACCAAGTTACCAGTCCTTATAAGAACTTTTGTGGAACAAGCAGGTTGTGTGTTAGTGATTAGCAGACTGTACGTCAGTCCCTATACCGCTGAAGGACTGCTGCAGTATAGGTGAGCGGTCAGCAGTGGTGCACGTCAACCCTATCTATTGTGGACCGATAGCGGTCCTTACAGAACAGCAGACTGTACCGCACTCAAGCCTATGTACCGTAGCACCCTATACCAAGTTACCAGTCCTTATAAGAACTTTTGTGGACCAAGCAGGTTGTGTATTAGTGTTTAGCAGACTGTACGTCAGTCCCTATACCGCTGAAGGACTGCTGCAGTATAGGGCAGCGGTCAGCAGTGGTGCACGTCAACCCTATCTATTGTGGACCGATAGCGGTCCTTACAGAACAGCAGACTGTACCGCACTCAAGCCTATGTACCGTAGCACCCTATACCAAGTTACCAGTCCTTATAAGAACTTTTGTGGACCAAGCAGGTTGTGTGTTAGTGTTTAGCAGACTGTACGTCAGTCCCTATACCGCTGAAGGACTGCTGCAGTATAGGGCAGCGGTCAGCAGTGGTGCACGTCAACCCTATCTATTGTGGACCGATAGCGGTCCTTACAGAACAGCAGACTGTACCGCACTCAAGCCTATGTACCGTAGCACCCTATACCAAGTTACCAGTCCTTATAAGAACTTTTGTGGACCAAGCAGGTTGTGTATTAGTGTTTAGCAGACTGTACGTCAGTCCCTATACCGCTGAAGGACTGCTGCAGTATAGGGCAGCGGTCAGCAGTGGTGCACGTCAACCCTATCTATTGTGGACCGATAGCGGTCCTTACAGAACAGCAGACTGTACCGCACTCAAGCCTATGTACCGTAGCACCCTATACCAAGTTACCAGTCCTTATAAGAACTTTTGTGGAACAAGCAGGTTGTGTGTTAGTGATTAGCAGACTGTACGTCAGTCCCTATACCGCTGAAGGACTGCTGCAGTATAGGTGAGCGGTCAGCAGTGGTGCACGTCAACCCTATCTATTGTGGACCGATAGCGGTCCTTACAGAACAGCAGACTGTACCGCACTCAAGCCTATGTACCGTAGCACCCTATACCAAGTTACCAGTCCTTATAAGAACTTTTGTGGACCAAGCAGGTTGTGTATTAGTGTTTAGCAGACTGTACGTCAGTCCCTATACCGCTGAAGGACTGCTGCAGTATAGGGCAGCGGTCAGCAGTGGTGCACGTCAACCCTATCTATTGTGGACCGATAGCGGTCCTTACAGAACAGCAGACTGTACCGCACTCAAGCCTATGTACCGTAGCACCCTATACCAAGTTACCAGTCCTTATAAGAACTTTTGTGGACCAAGCAGGTTGTGTGTTAGTGTTTAGCAGACTGTACGTCAGTCCCTATACCGCTGAAGGACTGCTGCAGTATAGGGCAGCGGTCAGCAGTGGTGCACGTCAACCCTATCTATTGTGGACCGATAGCGGTCCTTACAGAACAGCAGACTGTACCGCACTCAAGCCTATGTACCGTAGCACCCTATACCAAGTTACCAGTCCTTATAAGAACTTTTGTGGAACAAGCAGGTTGTGTGTTAGTGATTAGCAGACTGTACGTCAGTCCCTATACCGCTGAAGGACTGCTGCAGTATAGGTGAGCGGTCAGCAGTGGTGCACGTCAACCCTATCTATTGTGGACCGATAGCGGTCCTTACAGAACAGCAGACTGTACCGCACTCAAGCCTATGTACCGTAGCACCCTATACCAAGTTACCAGTCCTTATAAGAACTTTTGTGGACCAAGCAGGTTGTGTATTAGTGTTTAGCAGACTGTACGTCAGTCCCTATACCGCTGAAGGACTGCTGCAGTATAGGGCAGCGGTCAGCAGTGGTGCACGTCAACCCTATCTATTGTGGACCGATAGCGGTCCTTACAGAACAGCAGACTGTACCGCACTCAAGCCTATGTACCGTAGCACCCTATACCAAGTTACCAGTCCTTATAAGAACTTTTGTGGACCAAGCAGGTTGTGTATTAGTGTTTAGCAGACTGTACGTCAGTCCCTATACCGCTGAAGGACTGCTGCAGTATAGGGCAGCGGTCAGCAGTGGTGCACGTCAACCCTATCTATTGTGGACCGATAGCGGTCCTTACAGAACAGCAGACTGTACCGCACTCAAGCCTATGTACCGTAGCACCCTATACCAAGTTACCAGTCCTTATAAGAACTTTTGTGGAACAAGCAGGTTGTGTGTTAGTGATTAGCAGACTGTACGTCAGTCCCTATACCGCTGAAGGACTGCTGCAGTATAGGGCAGCGGTCAGCAGTGGTGCACGTCAACCCTATCTATTGTGGACCGATAGCGGTCCTTACAGAACAGCAGACTGTACCGCA
Source organism: Lithobates pipiens (assembly GCF_037356315.1). Classification (NCBI taxonomy): domain Eukaryota; kingdom Metazoa; phylum Chordata; class Amphibia; order Anura; family Ranidae; genus Lithobates; species Lithobates pipiens. Next base: position 1,875,490 of record NW_027507825.1, read on the forward strand.
CTCAAGCCTATGTACCGTAGCACCCTATACCAAGTTACCAGTCCTTATAAGAACTTTTGTGGAACAAGTGAGTTGTGAATGTTTAGCAGACTGCAGCAGAAGGGCAGCAGTCAAGTATAATATCCTTTCTATATTTGGAAGAAAGAATATTATACATGTACAAGCCTATTACTGTACCACTGATACCAGTCCTGAAAAGAACCTTTGTGGAACTAATAATAACAGCAAGTCTTTAAAATTACCCTCACTGCCTGACAACACTGCTTCCTTCCTGTCCCTATACAAATTGGCAAAAAAAGAGAACGATTAGTGGTTACTGGAACAGCTCTTTTGTGGACCTTGATAGTAACAGCTAATGATGATGATGATGATGATGATGATGAAAGACTAATCTGGCTGTCCCTGTAGCATACACCGTCCTTTCCCTTTCTCTAAACTAACAAAAGACACTCAGGCTGCTGCAAGAATCAGCAGCACAGCAAACCTATCAACACCTAACACCTATACCAGTCCTGAAAAGAACTTTTGTGTACCAAATAGCTAGTGGTTTATCTCTCCCTACTCCACACAGGAACCTGTCCCTATCTTAACAGAAGAAAGAATGTAAAATGGCCACCGGATCGGGTGTATTTATAGGTTAGGGGGAATGTACAAGTGTCCATGTGCTGTCATGTCTCAATTGGCTGTCCTGTATCACATGATAAACGTGTCACCAAAGGTTAAAGTTCTTGTATACATTAAACACGTAAGTCCGCCGCGGCGAACGACGGAAAAAGGCGTTCGAACGTGCGGACCGCGAATGTCGGAAATTCGCCGCGAAACGACCGCCGGGCGAACCGTTCGGCCATCACTACTAAAGGAGGCCTGGGACCATGCTACATTTGGCGCCCAATGTGGGGCAAAGGAGTTATCCTCGCAACGGTCGCCCATAGCAACTAGCTACAGCTCTAACGGGACTTCGTCTGGCTCCATGGGAAGGTGGCAGGTAACATCTGTACTTCTTATAGACCGTGTTATTGTGCATTCTGGGGAAGAACCAACAAGTCTAATTGCTCATGGGTGAGGATCAGCCTGGTCTTTTGACACTTCCCGCCAGTGCTGTGAGGGTTAAAACAGACTCTATTACAGACTCCATTACAGTTTTGGCATGCCGCAGCGTGAAGGAAGTGGGCCTGAAAGTTTCCAGAAAGTATGTGCACCAATCCGTTGGCAGGGGGAGGAGCTCATGCTTTGCAGAAGAGGATAAGGAAGTGCTGCCACGTGTGCCTGGTTGTGGGTTGACGAGAGAGAGCGCAATTTGTAAGCGAGATGGCGGATTGGAGAAAGTATGCTCCGGGTGTTGGTTTCGGACTGAGTGAGTCCAAACCTGTTCTTACTGACACCGGAGTGTGGTACATACTGAAGGGCAATCTTGCCCTGTACATGAGGCTTGAGGCTAGGAGGCCTTGGGATTGATCTGCAGGAAGTGTTCCAGTCTGGCCATGCATCTGAGGCCTTGGATTGTCTGTGGACGTTGCGGGGAACACCTGCTCAAGGTAGTCGCACCAGCCCAACCTCCGAGGATACTACAGGCTGATTGGGACAAGAATGTCGCTGTGGCGGCTGGAAGTGATATCACGAGCCCCCCTGCCATCACCAGAGTCATGCAGGAAGCTGCTCCTCCTGTTTCGGTGTCTCCCCCGGGACCCAGCGCTCCGGTCGCCCCTCGAGCCCAACTGCTCACTTTAATGTCTGAACCACCGGGAAAAAAAAGAGTACTGGAGTTGGGTAAGCCTGCAAGGGGTGAAAGCAGTGTGCCTGTAGGGGAGGTGATGCCTGTGGCTGTTAAGGGGATAACTCAGTTGTGCCAGTTAAAGCAAGCGCAACTATATACCAGCCGAAGAGTGCTCCACTATAACCAATTCAGACATCCCATCTGATGGATTATCTGAACTGTTCTTGGACACTCTATCTTGGACAGGGAAGTGCAGCAAAAGTGATGAGGAACAGATGAGTGAAGTAGAGGAGGGTGAAGTTCCCATTGCCATGGCCACTAGTGTGAAAATTGAGCTAATACAATAAAATTCTGCTAATACAGCCCCGCTGATGAATTTTACCATATCTTTTGAGGAGGACCGATGGGTCCCCCAAAGTTTCGCCCTACCAAGCAAATTCCTGGAACCAAGCCTGATTATAAGCCAGATGTTGTTGCTGGGTGCTCGGTTCTGCATGCTCCAGACGCACGGGTCCTGCCCGGGTATGGAGACCCTAGAACTCTGCCTCGGCTGTCTAAAGTGCAGCGGATCATTATAAAGGAAGTGGCGGAAGAATACGGGTATCTATATCCCTATATCGCGGCTCACCTGGAAGAAGACATTTTGGATAAAGAGATCCAATTGGTGGATGAAGCTGTGTGCAGTTTCCTCCAGATCCCTCTCCAGTCGGACTTTCCAAAATGGTCACCCAAGGTGGCTGAAAGATTGCTGGTTGTTGTTCTCCAATTGACAAAGAAAATCTTCTCGGTCCCCGGCTGTCATACAGACAGATTGAGGACATCCTTGTAAGGGGACCTATGTCCCGAAGTGCGGTCCCTTGCACCATGGCCTGGCTGCTTGTTATCTGAATGCAGCTGTACTTCTTTGTCCCCGGAGGTACTCCTGTTGCCGGGACAAGATCATCCAGTGCCCATGTGCTAGCTTATGAGCAGGAGGAGGAGAGAGAGCACAGTCTGTTCCTTCTCCCAGAATCTTCTCCATTGTAGTTGTGCTAACTTCTGCTGGAGTGGCCTTTCCCGCCAATACCCACCAGAACCAGACCATTAATGACCATTCACTATCTGCAATTATAACCAGACCATTCATAACCATTCATCAAATAGAATAAGAACCAGACTATTCATGACCATTCACCACATTGAATAAGAACCGGACTATTGCTGATCATTCACCAACTGGAATGAGAACCAGACCATTCATGACCATTCACCAGATGGAATTAGAACCAGACCATTCATGACCATTCACCAAATGGAATAAGAACCAGATCATTCATCAACTGGAATCAGAACCAGACCATTCATAACCATTCACCAACTGGAATCAGAACCAGACCATTCATGACCTTTCACCAAATGGAATCAGAACCAAACCATTCACCACCAACTGAAATCAAAATCAGACCATTCATGACCATTCACCAACTGCAATCAGAACTAGACCATTCATGACCATTCACCAACTGGAATCAGAGCCAGGCCATCCATGACCATCACCAACTGGAATCAGGACCAGAACATTCATGACCACCCATCAACTGAAATCAGAACCAGACCATTCATGACCATTCACCAACTGAAATCAGAACCAGACCATTCATGATCATTCACCAACTGAAATCATAACCAGACCATTCATGATCATTCACCAACTGAAATCAGAACCAGACCATTCATGATCATTCACCAACTGAAATCAGAACCAGACCATTCATGATCATTCACCAACTGAAATCAGAACCAGACCATTCATGACCATTCACCAACTGGAATCAGAACCAGACCATTCATGACCATTCACCAACTGGAATCAGAACCAGACCATTCATGAACATTCACCAACTGGAATCAGAACCAGACCATTCATGAACATTCACCAACTGGAATCAGAACCAGACCATTCATGACCTTTCACCAACTGGAATCAGAACCAGACCATTCATGAACATTCACCAACTGGAATCAGAACCAGACCATTCATGAACATTCACCAACTGGAATCAGAACCAGACCATTCATGACCATTCACCAACTGGAATCAGAACCAGACCATTCATGACCATTCACCAACTGGAATCAGAACCAGACCATTCATGACCATTCACCAACTGGAATCAGAACCAGACCATTCATGACCATTCACCAACTGGAATCAGAACCAGACCATTCATGACCATTCACCAACTGGAATAAGAACCAGACCATTCATGACCATTCACCAACTGGAATCAGAACCAGACCGTTCATGACCATTCACCAACTGGAATCAGAACCAGACCATTCATGGCCATTCACCACATGGAATAAGAACCGAACTATTGCTGACCATTCACCAACTGGAATGAGAACCAGACCATTCATGACCATTCACCAGATGGAATTAGAGCCAGACCATTCTTGACCATTTACTAACTGGAATCAGTCTCAGACCATTCATGACCATTCACCAACTGGAATCAGAACCAGACCATTCATGACCTTTCACCAACTGGAATCAGAACCAGACCATTCATGACCTTTCACCAACTGGAATCAGAACCAGACCATTCATGAACATTCACCAACTGGAATCAGAACCAGACCATTCATGACCATTCACCAACTGGAATCAGAACCAGACCATTCATGACCATTCACCAACTGGAATCAGAACCAAACCATTCATGACCATTCACCAACTGGAATCAGAACCAGACCATTCATGACCATTCACCAACTGAAATCAGAACCAGACCATTCATGACCATTCACCAACTGGAATCAGAACCAGACCATTCATGACCATTCACCAACTGGAATCAGAACCAGACCATTCATGAACATTCACCAACTGGAATCAGAACCAGACCATTCATGACCATTCACCAACTGGAATCAGAACCAGACCATTCATGACCATTCACCAACTGGAATCAGAACCAGACCATTCATGACCATTCACCAACTGGAATCAGAACCAGACCATTCATGACCATTCACCAACTGGAATAAGAACCAGACCATTCATGACCATTCACCAACTGGAATCAGAACCAGACCGTTCATGACCATTCACCAACTGGAATCAGAACCAGACCATTCATGGCCATTCACCACATGGAATAAGAACCGGACTATTGCTGACCATTCACCAACTGGAATGAGAACCAGACCATTCATGACCATTCACCAGATGGAATTAGAGCCAGACCATTCTTGACCATTTACTAACTGGAATCAGTCTCAGACCATTCATGACCATTCACCAACTGGAATCAGAACCAGACCATTCATGACCTTTCACCAACTGGAATCAGAACCAGACCATTCATGACCTTTCACCAACTGGAATCAGAACCAGACCATTCATGAACATTCACCAACTGGAATCAGAACCAGACCATTCATGAACATTCACCAACTGGAATCAGAACCAGACCATTCATGACCATTCACCAACTGGAATCAGAACCAGACCATTCATGACCATTCACCAACTGGAATCAGAACCAAACCATTCATGACCATTCACCAACTGGAATCAGAACCAGACCATTCATGACCATTCACCAACTGAAATCAGAACCAGACCATTCATGACCATTCACCAACTGGAATCAGAACCAGACCATTCATGACCATTCACCAACTGGAATCAGAACCAGACCATTCATGAACATTCACCAACTGGAATCAGAACCAGACCATTCATGACCATTCACCAACTGGAATCAGAACCAGACCATTCATGACCATTCACCAACTGGAATCAGAACCAGACCATTCATGACCATTCACCAACTGGAATCAGAACCAGACCATTCATGACCATTCACCAACTGGAATCAGAACCAGACCATTCATGACCATTCACCAACTGGAATCAGAACCAGACCATTCATGACCATTCACCAACTGGAATCAGAACCAGACCATTCTTGTTGTTGAATTACAGGAGAAAAGTTATCCTTATTACTCTTCTGATTTGAGCTGAGACTAAAGGGTCCTCCCGGTGGAGGACCTCTTGTGGGCCTTTGAGTGTGGTGTATGTGTTTGAAGATACCCTTACAGAAGCACTAGACAGGTGTAGGTAATGAAGTGGTCACGGTGTAGAGTCTGTAGACATCTCTGTTGTCTGTTCACCCCAAGTTGGCCTGCCATTGAGATGCCAAGACGTCCAATCATGGGGCGGAAGGAAACGCGCCTGCCTCATCTAACGCGCACAAGGCTTAAATCACTTCTGCTGATGGAAGAGTGAATTGTCTGCATGTAACAGGCCCCATTTCCACCTTTCTCCCAACAGCCAGGAATGTTAATGAATCTTAAAGCAGAATGTTAACGACCAGTTCACACTCATGTTTCAAGTGCTTCAGCTGATGTATGTCCGCTCCAAACCGAGCCTGGAAGGAGGGAGGGACCGCACTGAGGACACGGCCAGGTTAATGGTAATAAAGACATGTGGTATCGTTTTTGTATTATGTGGAACATACAGATCTAAATTAATAACAGCTCTTACAAGACCCTCGGGGGTTTGTGCGAAGGAATTTTGATCTCCTAAGGAAAAGCTCCCCATTGCTCAGGAGGGGTGGCTGGGGGGAGGTGGGGGGGGGGGGGGGGCGGGGGAGGAGGTTGCACTTGACTTTTAACCTCTTTTCAAAGGCACCTGTACAAGCTTTTAAAATCTACTACCACCAATTATCCACTTTCAACCTAAAGTGTTTAAACTCAGGACCACATTAACTGAGCTTAGCACATAGCCCTGTCAGCCGAGACTTCCTGCAGCCAGGAGATGTCTTGACATGGTTAAAAGGGAGTTTAGGGATGGGGCCGGGGATTAATCAGCTTCTCCTCCTGACAGCTTCAAACAAAGAAACCTTTCAGCCACCTGGTTCACGTCTCCCACACCTGCATTAAGATTGCGGCCCGAGCTTTGTTCTCTTGGCCTGATCCTATTATTTGCAGGTACATGTCCCTGGCCCCAGCGCTCTACTTAATGTGCCTAAGATGGGAGAAATCGCAACCTACAGGGCTTCTGTCTGATGGGGATTCATTTATGGGGGAAAACAGAAACACAAGTGCAACATCCATCCATCCATCCATCCATCAGCTATGAGCTATGACTAAGCACCGTGATCGGTGTGAAACATGTCAGCGGCTGTGCAGTTAGTCTGTTTTCCAGCCTAGATGCTACGATTTTAATTACATTTTTGAAATAAAGTTGAATAATTTGGAGTGCGGCTATCCAGCTACATCTTTTCTACTTCATCCATCCATCAGCTATGAGCTATGACTAAGCACCGTGATCGGTGTGAAACATGTCCGCGGCTGTGCAGTTAGTCTGTTTACCAGCCTAGATGCTATGATTTTAATTACATTTTTGAAATAAAGTTGAATAATTCTGAGTGCGGCTATCCAGCTACATCTTTTCTACTTCATCCATCCATCAGCTATGAGCTATGACTAGGCACCGTGTTCGGTGTGAAACATGTCAGCGGCTGTGCAGTTAGTCTGTTTTCCAGCCTAGATGCTACGATTTTAATTACATTTTTGAAATAACGTTGAATAATTCAGAGTGCGGCTATCCAGCTACATCTTTTCTACTTCATCCATCCATCAGCTATGAGCTTTGACTAAGCACCGTGATTGGTGTGAAACATGTCAGCGGCTGTGCAGTTAGTCTGTTTTCCAGCCTAGATGCTACGATTTTAATTACATTTTTGAAATAAAGTTGAATAATTTGGAGTGCGGCTATCCAGCTACATCTTTTCTACTTCATCCATCCATCAGCTATGAGCTTTGACTAAGCACCGTGATTGGTGGGAAACATGTCAGCGGCTGTGCAGTTAGTCTGTTTGCCAGCCTAGATGCTACGATTTTAATTACATTTTTGAAATAAAGTTGAATAATTCGGAGTGCGGCTATCCAGCTACATCTTTTTTACTTCATCCATCCATCAGCTATGAGCTTTGACTAAGCACCGTGATTGGTGTGAAACATGTCAGCGGCTGTGCAGTTAGTCTGTTTTCCAGCCTAGATGCTACGATTTTAATTACATTTTTGAAATAAAGTTGAATAATTTGGAGTGCGGCTATCCAGCTACATCTTTTCTACTTCATCCATCCATCAGCTATGAGCTATGACTAAGCACCGTGATCGGTGTGAAACATGTCCGCGGCTGTGCAGTTAGTCTGTTTACCAGCCTAGATGCTATGATTTTAATTACATTTTTGAAATAAAGTTGAATAATTCTGAGTGCGGCTATCCAGCTACATCTTTTCTACTTCATCCATCCATCAGCTATGAGCTATGACTAGGCACCGTGTTCGGTGTGAAACATGTCAGCGGCTGTGCAGTTAGTCTGTTTTCCAGCCTAGATGCTACGATTTTAATTACATTTTTGAAATAACGTTGAATAATTCAGAGTGCGGCTATCCAGCTACATCTTTTCTACTTCATCCATCCATCAGCTATGAGCTTTGACTAAGCACCGTGATTGGTGTGAAACATGTCAGCGGCTGTGCAGTTAGTCTGTTTTCCAGCCTAGATGCTACGATTTTAATTACATTTTTGAAATAAAGTTGAATAATTTGGAGTGCGGCTATCCAGCTACATCTTTTCTACTTCATCCATCCATCAGCTATGAGCTTTGACTAAGCACCGTGATTGGTGGGAAACATGTCAGCGGCTGTGCAGTTAGTCTGTTTGCCAGCCTAGATGCTACGATTTTAATTACATTTTTGAAATAAAGTTGAATAATTCGGAGTGCGGCTATCCAGCTACATCTTTTTTACTTCATCCATCCATCAGCTATGAGCTTTGACTAAGCACCGTGATTGGTGTGAAACATGTCAGCGGCTGTGCAGTTAGTCTGTTTTCCAGCCTAGATGCTACGATTTTAATTACATTTTTGAAATAAAGTTGAATAATTTGGAGTGCGGCTATCCAGCTACATCTTTTCTACTTCATCCATCCATCAGCTATGAGCTATGACTAAGCACCGTGATCGGTGTGAAACATGTCAGCGGCTGTGCAGTTAGTCTGTTTACCAGCCTAGATGCTATGATTTTAATTACATTTTTGAAATAAAGTTGAATAATTCTGAGTGCGGCTATCCAGCTACATCTTTTCTACTTCATCCATCCATCAGCTATGAGCTATGACTAAGCACCGTGTTCGGTGTGAAACATGTCAGCGGCTGTGCAGTTAGTCTGTTTGCCAGCCTAGATGCTACGATTTTAATTACATTTTTGAAATAAAGTTGAATAATTCGGAGTGTGGCTATCCAGCTACATCTTTTCTACTTCATCCATCCATCAGCTATGAGCTTTGACTAAGCACCGTGATTGGTGTGAAACATGTCAGCGGCTGTGCAGTTAGTCTGTTTTCCAGCCTAGATGCTACGATTTTAATTACATTTTTGAAATAAAGTTGAATAATTTGGAGTGCGGCTATCCAGCTACATCTTTTCTACTTCATCCATCCATCAGCTATGAGCTATGACTAAGCACCGTGATCGGTGTGAAACATGTCCGCGGCTGTGCAGTTAGTCTGTTTACCAGCCTAGATGCTATGATTTTAATTACATTTTTGAAATAAAGTTGAATAATTCTGAGTGCGGCTATCCAGCTACATCTTTTCTACTTCATCCATCCATCAGCTATGAGCTTTGACTAAGCACCGTGATCGGTGTGAAACATGTCAGCGGCTGTGCAGTTAATCTGTTTGCCAGCCTAGATGCTACGATTTTAATTACATTTTTGAAATAAAGTTGAATAATTCTGAGTGCGGCTATCCAGCTACATCTTTTCTACTTCATCCATCCATCAGCTATGAGCTATGACTAAGCACCGTGATCGGTGTGAAACATGTCCGCGGCTGTGCAGTTAGTCTGTTTACCAGCCTAGATGCTACGATTTTAGTGTTGAAAATGTTTTTATTTGTACATTTCAAGAGAGAACAAGAAAACAGTAAACATCATGAGTTAAATGCAAGCAAAGAACAGCAGCAGAAATACAGTTACGGGGGGCCGGCTAATGACTGTCGAGCACATCCGGTCCCCTTTGGTAAGCTTGGAGAATTGAAAAAATAGCCTATTCTCTGATCCGCGAGGTCATACTAGTAAGAGATACTCATGGGTTACTACATGAGGCAATGTTTAAACAATAGCATAAAGGAGACAGAAAGAGGGAGAAAAGAGGAAAGAGAAGAGAAGAACAAAACAAAAAGGGACAAAGTGGTAGAGGGGAGAGCTGAACAGCAAGAAGGGAGGAGAGTGGAGGGAAGGGGAGAAGGGGAAGGGATACGGATAAGGGGGTAGGGTGAGAGAGAGCCCATAGCGTCCCTATGCGTTCGAAATTTTGTTCATCAAATTGTCAGAGGAGGAGAAGTGGAGCCAGATCGACCATTGAGTTATAAATTTGGCGTAGGTGTCATTGTCCAACGCCAGCATCTCCTCCATTCTCATGGTGTCATTCATAATTGATACCCACCGTGACAATGGGGGAGTATTCTTCGTCTTCCAATAAGCAGGTATCAATTGCCTAGCAGAGGACATAAAGAAATGGAGCAATCTTTGTCTCTGTGATTTAATAGACCCGGGCAGTATAGAGAGTAATGCAATTTTCGGAGAGATAGGAACCGGTCTATCAGCTAAAAGATTGTAACATTCAAGAACCTGCGTCCAAAAGGGGCGGATCCTCTCGCAGTCCCACCAGACATGTAGATAAGTTCCGATTGAGATTTCACAGCGCCAGCAGGTGGCTGGTGCAGACGGGAAGATTTTGTGCAAAGTTGCAGGGTCTCTGTACCATCTGGACAAGAGCTTGTAGTTCTTTTCTTGGGAGTAGCAGGAGATGGTTGACTTATGTGTAAAGTGAAAAGAGATTTGCCATTCCGGCACAGAGATGTCTTCACCCAGATCCGCAGACCACATCCTGGTGTAATGCGGGAGTTGATCATGTGCTGAAGTCTGCAGTAGGTTGTAGAGGGAGGATAGGAGGTGTTTGGGAGTTTCTGGGAGCGAGTACAGTTCCTCGAAGTTGGTAAGCTTGCGATGTATTCAGGGCAGGACTTAGGGTGGAGGGGGCCCCTGGGCTTGAGTCACTTTCGGGCCCTACCTTCTATACATTACCGTATTTAGCGGCGTAAAACACGCGCCGGCTTATAACACGCACACCCTAAGTTTAGGAGGGAATTTTAAGGAAAAAAACTTTTAGGAGGGAAGTTTAAGGAAAAAACTTACATTTAAATGCCCATCAATGCAGCCTTATCAGTGTCCATCTGCAGCCTTATCAGTGTCCATCTGCAGCCTTATCAGTGTCCATCTGCAGCCTTGTCCAGTGTCACTTGCAGCCTTGTCAGTGTAGCCTTGTCATTTGCAGCCTTGCCCCAGTGTCATTTGCAGCCTTGTCATTGCAGTCTTGAAGTTTAAAAATGGCGCAGCCGAGATACAGAGTCCTCTGTATCTTGGCAGCTCTTGGATCCTCTCGGGTCCTCTCAGGGGCTCTCTGGTCCTCTCGGCGGCTCTCGGGCCCTTTCGCAGTCCCGAGCGGAGCCGAGAGTATGTCCATCATAGGGCGGGACTGGGCGTTACTGTGAGCGGAGCTGAGCCAAGTACACTCGGCTATGTATCTCGGTGGGGCCCCCTATTGGACCGGGCCCATGGGCTTGAGCCCAGTCAAGCCCAATGGTAAATCCAGCCCTGGATGTATTTGAGAGGAGGAGTGTAGGCGTTTGGTAAATGTGGACACATGTGAGGCTGTGAGCCAATCTCCAGGGTCAGCCGGGTGGACCGGAAGTCCCCTGAGAAGGATGTACAAATGTGCAAGCTTGTGGCCACCCCGTGCGTTTAAAGGACCCTAGGGAGGCTGCCCCCGTACCTTGTGGCAGAGCAGGATGGTCAAAAAGGGACGTCAGGGGGCCTGGGTCAGAAGAGAGGGTGGTGTTTAGCCCTCTCTTATACCACAGCTTCAAGGAGGCCAAAGTCAGTGGGGATAAGGATGTCAAGCGAGAGTAGTCTTGTTTGTAACCCCATAGAAGGGCTCGGAGATCTACAGGAGAAAGATCCTGTTCAACGGTCACCGAGGCCTTGCAGGGAGGATGGGGGAACCATTCTATGATGCGGGTCATATGAGCAGCTGTGTGGTAAGTAGGGATGAGCTTCGTGTTTGAGTCGAACATCGGCTGTTCGCCCGTTCGGCGAATTCCGAACGTTATGGGCCGTTCGCACCAAATTTGTGTGGCGCTCACGGCCCACAATGCACTGCGATGGCGCAGTGCATTGCTGGCTCATGATTGGCCAAGCATGCACTGTGACCCCGCATGCTTGGCCAATCACAGCGCCGGCAGCGAGGAGAGCCATGATTGGCCACAGGCAGGATGCCTGTGGCCAATCATAGCTCAGGCTGTGTAGTACACGCCCCACACTATATAAGGCCGCCAGCACAGCGGCCTTGTGTAGTGTGTTGGCATCTGTAGCAGTTAGTGGGTGTTCTGTGTACCTTCAACACAGTACACACCGATCGTTATTGGCCGATTTTTCGTTCTTGCTCTTCTGTAGTGGTTGTTGTCTGCGTGCCCTGACTGCAGTATACACCACTATATTCACCTCACCTATATAGCTAGCGATATATCTATCTTTTATAATAGAGCTTTCAGTAAGTGTTAGGAGATTGTGCGTGCTGTCTGTGTGCCCTGACCGCAGTATACACCGCTATATCCACCTATATAGCTAGCGATATATCTATCTTTTATAATAGAGCTTTCAGTAAGTGTTAGGAGATTGTGCGTGCTGTCTGTGTGCCCTGACCGCAGTATACACCGCTATATCCACCTATATAGCTAGCGATATATCTATCTTTTATAATAGAGCTTTCAGTAAGTGTTAGGAGATTGTGCGTGCTGTCTGTGTGCCCTGACCGCAGTATACACCGCTATATCCACCTATATAGCTAGCGATATATCTATCTTTTATAATAGAGCTTTCAGTAAGTGTTAGGAGATTGTGCGTGCTGTCTGTGTGCCCTGACGGCAGTATACACCGCTATATCCACCTATATAGCTAGCGATATATCTATCTTTTATAATAGAGCTTTCAGTAAGTGTTAGGAGATTGTGCGTGCTGTCTGTGTGCCCTGACCGCAGTATACACCGCTATATCCACCTATATAGCTAGCGATATATCTATCTTTTATAATAGAGCTTTCAGTAAGTGTTAGGAGATTGTGCGTGCTGTCTGCGTGCTCTGAACGCAGTATACACCGCTATATCCACCTATATAGCTAACTATCTTGCTCATTTTAAATAGAGCTGTCAGTCAGCGGTAGGAGATTGTGCGTGCTCTGAAAAAGACGGACGACAAAACAAATTATACAGGGGTGATAACCCTTCCCTATGTTTTTCAAAAAGCTTAAAAATAGTTTTTTTGACTGGAGCTACACTTTAAAAATGTACCAGTTGAAAATTACAAACAGATTCAACTTAACACAACAAACCTACACAGTCCCTGTCTTGTTTGCACCGCCTGTATACGGCTGTTCTGAGTATATAGGGCCTGGGGGCCACACGCATTTCCTTTTTTTAATATGGGTACGGGGTTCCCCTTAATATGCGTACAAGACCCAAATAGGCTGGTAATGGGCAGGGAGGGCTACCCATGCCATGTTTCTCAATGATTTTCAACCATATTGCAGGAACCAGATATAACATTAAAACCGCAAGCAGTTTTAAATGGTGTTATTTCCGTTTAATGTCATTTTGTGCAGGGACTGTTCTAAACACGGGAAACACGTGGCACTTCACAGGCATACTACAGACACCCCCCAGGCACCATATTTAAAGGAATATTTCACTTTTTTTTTTTCACTTTAATCGTCATTAAAATCAGTGTTCCCGCCAAAACGGCTATTTTTAAAAACATTTTAGGCAGTGACCCATGTCCCCTGAGGCAGGAGCCGGGTCCCCAAACCCTTTTTAGGACAGTATCTTGCATATTAGCCGTTAAAATTAGCACTTTCCATTTTGAACGTTCGAGTCCCATAGACTTCAATGGGGTTCTAAAGTTCGTACGATTTTGGGGTCCGTTCGAAAGTTCTGGTGCGAACCGAACCGGGGGGGGGGGGGGGGGAGGGGGTGTTCGGCTCATCCCTAGTGGTAAGTCTCAAAATCAGGGAGACCTGTTCCTCCCATAGTCTTCGGAAGCGTAAGCAGTTTAAATTGAACTCTGGGAAAGCCCCTGTTCCATATGAATCTGGTGGCTAGAGAACGCAGGGAGGTAAAAAAATGATTTGGGGACGTGGATGGGGACCGTTTGAAATAAATACAGGAATTTGGGTAAAGTGTCCATCTTTAGGATATTAATCCTTCCGAACCAGGGCAAGAGAGACCCCCCCCCCCCCCACTCCTCCATGTCCTTCCGTATACGGGGAAAGGAGGGGAATGTAATTAGTTAGATTGGAGGGTATAATGATCCCTAAGTAAGAGATCCCCTTGGTCTGCCATCTAAATGAGAAATTGGATTTTAGAAGGGACAGTGTGGAGGGGGTGAGGGATATGTTGGGGGCTTCTGTCTTAGTGATGTTGATCTTAAAGTTACTATGGATGCCAAAACGTTGAAGTTCTCTGAGTAGGGATGGTAGAGAGATGTGCGGATTCTGAATATACACGAGGAGGTCATCAGCGTGCAGGGAAAGTATGGGGTGTGCAGACGGAGTTTGAATACAGAGAATGGAGGGGTTTTGACGTATGGCACAGGCCAGGTGATCAATGATGATGACAAAGAGGAGGGGGGACAGGGGGCAGCCCTGCCGGGTACCGCTTGCGCTATGATTTTAATTACATTAAGCAAAAGGCCGGTATACTGTCCTTCAGACTTTAAGGCGGCAGTTGGGAGTAGAAATTGTCCTGGCGCCAGTGGGAGTTGATGTCTTTGGCATTAGGGGGAGGAATAGAGCCCCATCATTGGTATCAGTGGGAGGAATAGAGCCCCATCATTGGTATCAGTGGGAGGAATAGTGCCCCATCATTGGTATCAGTGGGAGGAATAGTGCCCCATCATTGGTGTCAGTGGGAGGAATAGTGCCCCATCATTGGTGTCAGTGGAAGGAATAGCGCCCCATCATTGCTGTCAGTGTGAGGAATAGTGCCCCATCATTGGTGTCAGTGGAAGGAATAGCGCCCCATCATTGCTGTCAGTGGGAGGAATAGTGCACCATCATTGGTATCAGTGGGGGGAATAGTGCCCCATCATTGGTATCAGTGAGAGGAATAGTGTCCCATCATTGGTGTCAGTGGGAGGAATAGTGTCCCATCATTGGTATCAGTGAGAGGAATAGTGCACCATCATTGGTGTCAGTGGGAGGAATAGTGCCCCATCATTGGTGTCAGTGGGAGGAATAGTGCCCCATAATTGGTGTCAGTGGGAGGAATAGTGCCCCATCATTGGTATCAGTGTGAGGAATAGTGCCCCATAATTGGTGTTAGCGGGAGGAATAGTGCCCCATCATTGGTGTCAGTGGGAGGAATAGTGCCCCATCATTGGTATCAGTGTGAGGAATAGTGCCCCATCATTGGTGTCAATGAGAGAAATAGTGCCCCATTTTTGATGTCAGTGACAGGAATGATGCCCCATTCTTGGTATCAGTGAGAGGAAATTGCGCCCCAAGGCCCACATCCGGCTCCCGGGCCACAGTTTGCAGACCACTGGTTTAGGGCAACCATTGAGAAGAGCGGTGTCTTGTAATTGGTGACTCTTGTTAATGGTGTCATCTCCGTAACTGTAGCTTTCTGTGGATGTCGGAGATCCTGCACCCCTCCTTCATCAAGAACGTAATGACAGCGCCTTCCTCCTGCTTATTTACCTGCGATGAGGAAGAAGATGAAGAGTTACTAGAAGAAGAGTCACTCCACCAACATGTTAAATTTGAATGATTTAATAAAGTTAATATATATCATCATCAGTGGAAAAAAAGGTCCACAAACAAATAATGAGAAGAAGGCGACTTCTAAGCCAAAAAATACTTCTCCGTGTGACATCAATATTTAGGTGAAGAACTGCAGACATGATACAGGAGATGATCAGAGACTGCAGACATTGTACAGGAGATGATCAGAGACTGCAGACATAGTACAGGAGATGATCAGAGACTGCAGACATAGTACAGGAGATGGTCAGAGACTGCAGACATAGTACAGGAGATGATCAGAGACTGCAGACATAGTACAGGAGATGGTCAGAGACTGCAGACATAGTACAGGAGATGATCAGAGACTGCAGACATTGTACAGGAGATGATCAGAGACTGCAGACATAGTACAGGAGATGATCAGAGACTGCAGACATAGTACAGGAGATGGTCAGAGACTGCAGACATAGTACAGGAGATGATCAGAGACTGCAGACATAGTACAGGAGATGGTCAGAGACTGCAGACATAGTACAGGAGATGATCAGAGACTGCAGACATAGTACAGGAGATGATCAGAGACTGCAGACATGGTACAGGAGATGATCAGAGACTGCAGACATGGTACAGGAGATGGTCAGAGACTGCAGACATGGTACAGGAGATGATCAGAGACTGCAGACATAGTACAGGAGATGGTCAGAGACTGCAGACATGATACAGGAGATGGTCAGAGACTGCAGACATGGTACAGGAGACGGTCAGAGACTGCAGACATAGTACAGGAGATGATCAGAGACTGCAGACATGGTACAGGAGATGGTCAGAGACTGCAGACATGGTACAGGAGATGGTCAGAGACTGCAGACATGGTACAGGAGACGGTCAGAGACTGCAGACATGGTACAGGAGATGATCAGAGACTGCAGACATGGTACAGGAGATGGTCAGAGACTGCAGACATGGTACAGGAGATGGTCAGAGACTGCAGACATAGTACAGGAGATGGTCAGAGACTGCAGACATAGTACAGGAGATGATCAGAGACTGCAGACATAGTACAGGAGATGGTCAGAGACTGCAGACATAGTACAGGAGATGATCAGAGACTGCAGACATAGTACAGGAGATGATCAGAGACTGCAGACATGGTACAGGAGATGATCAGAGACTGCAGACATGGTACAGGAGATGGTCAGAGACTGCAGACATGGTACAGGAGATGGTCAGAGACTGCAGACATGATACAGGAGATGGTCAGAGACTGCAGACATGGTACAGGAGACGGTCAGAGACTGCAGACATAGTACAGGAGATGATCAGAGACTGCAGACATGGTACAGGAGATGGTCAGAGACTGCAGACATGGTACAGGAGATGGTCAGAGACTGCAGACATGGTACAGGAGACGGTCAGAGACTGCAGACATGGTACAGGAGATGATCAGAGACTGCAGACATGGTACAGGAGATGGTCAGAGACTGCAGACATAGTACAGGAGATGATCAGAGACTGCAGACATAGTACAGGAGATGGTCAGAGACTGCAGACATAGTACAGGAGATGGTCAGAGACTGCAGACATGGTACAGGAGATGGTCAGAGACTGCAGACATGGTACAGGAGATGGTCAGAGACTGCAGACATGGTACAGGAGATGGTCAGAGACTGCAGACATAGTACAGGAGATGGTCAGAGACTGCAGACATGGTACAGGAGATGGTCAGAGACTGCAGACATGGTACAGGAGATGGTCAGAGACTGCAGACATGGTACTGGAAGTGGTCAGTGACTGGGGGCATAATTCAGTAGATTTATAATGCCTTCACAAATCAATATTCCTATTACTGGCTGCTGGGGATTGAGGGTCTCACCATATGTCCTAAGGAGCTGCATGCCGCCCTCTGGCCACAGACTACACGTCATGGCGGTATGTTGTTCCACCAGCAAAAATGTACAAATTGTGCAGAGAGAGCAACCATAAGGACCCAGCTGGACTCTTAATAACCAATTATTATACACCGAAATGCATTCCTCACCATCTGGCTCTGATGGCTATGCCCCAGGGCTGGACTGGGACAGGAATTTGGCCCTGGACTTCATGCAGATAGGCCCACTTACATTTTGAGTGTCCCATCAGCAGCCCCCTTACATCAGAGTGTCCAATCATCAGCCCCCTTACATCAGAGTGTCCCATCAGCACCCCCTTACATCAGAGTGTCCCATCAGCACCCCCTTACATCAGAGTGTCCCATCAGCACCCCCTTACATCAGAGTGTCCCATCACCAGCCCCCTTACATCAGAGTGTCCAATAATCAGCCCCCTTACATCAGAGTGTCCCATCACCAGCCCCCTTACATCAGAGTGTCCCATCACCAGCCCCCTTGCATCAGAGTGTCCCATCACCAACTCCTTACATCAGAGTGTCCCATCACCAGCCCCCTTACATCAGAGTGTCCCATCACCAGCCCCCTTACATCAGAGTGTCCCATCACCAGCCCCCTTACATCACAGTGTCCCATCACCACCCCCTTACATCAGAGTGTCCCATTACCAGCCCCTTACATCAGAGTGTCCCATCACCAGCCCCCTTACATCAGAGTGTCCCATCAGCACCCCCTTACATCAGAGTGTCCCATCACCAGCCCCCTTACATCAGAGTGTCCCATCACCAGCCCCCTTACATCAGAGTGTCCCATCACCAGCCCCCTTACATCAGAGTGTCCCATCACCAGCCCCCTTACATCAGAGTGTCCCATCACCAGCCCCCTTACATCAGAGTGTCCCATCACCAACTCCTTACATCAGAGTGTCCCATCACCAGCCCCCTTACATCAGAGTGTCCCATCACCAGCCCCCTTACATCAGAGTGTCCCATCACCAACTCCTTACATCAGAGTGTCCCATCACCAGCCCCCTTACATCAGAGTGTCCCATCACCAGCCCCCTTACATCACAGTGTCCCATCACCACCCCCTTACATCAGAGTGTCCCATTACCAGCCCCTTACATCAGAGTGTCCCATCACCAGCCCCCTTACATCAGAGTGTCCCATCAGCACCCCCTTACATCAGAGTGTCCCATCACCAGCCCCCTTACATCAGAGTGTCCCATCACCAGCCCCCTTACATCAGAGTGTCCCATCACCAGCCCCCTTACATCAGAGTGTCCCATCACCAGCCCCCTTACATCAGAGGGTCCCATCACCAGCCCCCTTACATCAGAGTGTCCCATCACCACCCCCTTACATCAGAGTGTCCTATCACCAGCCCCCTTACATCAGAGTGTCCCATCACCAGCCCCCTTACATCAGAGTGTCCCATCAATAACCCCCTTACATCAGAGTGTCCCATCAGCACCCCCTTACATCAGAGTGTCCCATCAGCAGCCCCCTTACATCAGAGTGTCCCATCAGCACCCCCTTACATCAGAGTGTCCCATCACCAGCCCCCCTTACATCAGAGTGTCCCATCAGCACCCCCTTACATCAGAGTGTCCCATCACCAGCCCCCCTTACATCAGAGTGTCCCATCACCAGCCCCCCTTACATCAGAGTGTCCCATCACCAGCCCCCTTACATCAGAGTGTCCCATCACCACCCCCTTACATCAGAGTGTCCTATCACCAGCCCCCTTACATCAGAGTGTCCCATCACCAACCCCCTTACATCAGAGTGTCCCATCACCACCCCCTTACATCAGAGTGTCCCATCAGCACCCCCTTACATCAGAGTGTCCCATCAGCAGCCCCCTTACATCAGAGTGTCCCATCAGCACCCCCTTACATCAGAGTGTCCCATCAGCACCCCCTTACATCAGAGTGTCCCATCACCAGCCCCCCTTACATCAGAGTGTCCCATCACCAGCCCCCTTACATCAGAGTGTCCCATCAGCACCCCCTTACATCAGAGTGTCCCATCACCAGCCCCCCTTACATCAGAGTGTCCCATCACCAGCCCCCTTACATCAGAGTGTCCCATCACCACCCCCTTACATCAGAGTGTCCTATCACCAGCCCCCTTACAACAGAGTGTCCCATCACCAACCCCCTTACATCAGAGTGTCCCATCAGCACCCCCTTACATCAGAGTGTCCCATCAGCAGCCCCCTTACATCAGAGTGTCCCATCAGCACCCCCTTACATCAGAGTGTCCCATCACCAGCCCCCTTACATCAGAGTGTCCCATCAGCACCCCCTTACATCAGAGTGTCCCATCACCAGCCCCCTTACATCAGAGTGTCCCATCAGCACCCCCTTACATCAGAGTGGCCCACTGAGCCATTGGCCCACCGGGAAACTCTCGGTAGTCACGGTGACAAGTACATGCCTGCTATGCCCTCACTGCAAGCCTGATTTCGGCTTGCAGCAGCTCATTATAAGTTCGCAAGCTGCTAAACGCATCGACAAGTAAACTAAAGGGCGTTCAGATGTTTACCTGGAGTTCTACTTTCTTGACATTCCTCTTCTTAATCTTGGTGAACAAAATAAAGACTCTTCAGCATACAAAGAACCTTTTGGCGGTTTGCGTAGAGCGGGGCAAATTTAGGTAACATCAATATTGTTCCCACTGATCAGCAGATACCGCTTTAGTAAACACGGCTTTTTTAGGTTCTGTTCCATCTTGCAGGTTCCACATTGTTAAAATAGTTTTGTCTGTTTGTAGGTTGTAGATGGTGGAAACGGCGAATGTTGGGAATACAAAGTGATATTTTCCTGTGAATAACTGGAATGCGAAATTTCCTAAATGGCAACACTTGTAACACTTTCCGATATGGGAGATCAATCATTTCATTACTGCTGATCACATGAGTGTTAAAACCCAATTCCAGCTTGGAGCACTATTCTTTCCCCTAATGCTAAAGATGCATTGTTTACTTCAACTGATGCCAGGACAATTTCTGCTCCCACTGGCCACAGTCTGGCCCCCCTAAAGTCCGAAGCACAGTGAACTGGCCCCTTGTTTAGAATGTTTGGAGACCCCCTGATCTATGTTGTACAGTGTGTGACATCAGATTCCCCCCCCCCCCCCCCACCTTCTTGGGCGCACAAATGCTGTGAAAAATTGGACTCTGAGTGGCTGTAGAGGAGAGAGAGCTGCAGATAAACAGGCACAACTTATGTAGGAGGATTTGTATCATCTCTCTGTATCACCCGAGGATAATCCCTGCAGTGGGTATATGGCAGGGTTTACACCCATTTAACCATACTGTACATATATACTAAATATATTAGATCTCACACTGCTATGAGGTTGTAGACGAAGGGGTGCCTAGGCACACTCACATACCAGGAAGATCACTGCGATTTTTCAGGGTACTGCTCGACACTCCGATGGATGTACAATGGAGTGCGTCTTCCTTCCAAGCAGCTGATCTGTAATGAAGGAACAGTGGGGGCCGAGCACTTACTACAAACGTTCACATCACTTAGAAGGGCTTTTTGAAACATTTATTGATTAAAAGCGTCAAAATGCACCCAACGCGTTTCGGAGAAGAAGGCCTCCCCAATCTCAGGGCTTGAGCAGTGGATGTTATTAAAATCACGATGAGGTGCAGCAGGATATGGCCAAATCTTACACCGGGGGAAAATACTGATCGTCTCCCCTGCGGATTGTGTAGGTTTTGCCAAAACATGATACAAATGTTATAAATGGAGTTGCGGTTCAGTGAGTAAAAGAAGTATTTGATCCCCTTCACAAAACACGACTTGGTAGTTGGTGGAGAAACCCTTGTTAGGGATCACAGAGGTCAGACGTTTCTTGTAGGGGGTGATGAGGTTTCCACACATCTCAGGAGGTATTTTGCTCCTCTCTTCTCTACAGATCTTCTCTAAATACTTAAGACTTCTTGGCAACTCGAAATTTCAGCTCCTCCATGCATTTTCTATAGGATTAAGGTCTGGAGACTGGCTAGGCCACTCCATGATCTTAATGTGCTTCTTCTTGAGCTACTCCTTTGTTGCCTTGGCGGTATGTTTTGGGTCATTGTCATGTTGGAAGACCCATCCATGACCCATCTTCAGTGTTCTGGATGAGGGAAGAAGGTTCTCCTCCAAGATCTTACAATACATGACCCCGTCCATTGGACCCTCAATGCAGAAAAGTCGGCCTGTAGCTTTAGCAAACAAACAGCCCCAAAGCATAATGTTTCCACCTCCGTGTGTGACTGTAGGGATGGTGTTCATGTTCCCCCCACCGTGTGTGACTGTAGGGATGGTGTTCATGTTTCCACCTCCGTGTGTGACTGTAGGGATGGTGTTCATGTTCCCCCCTCTGTGTGTGACTGTAGGGATGGTGTTCATGTTCCCCCCTCCGTGTGTGACTGTAGGGATGGTGTTCATGTTCCCCCCTCCGTGTGTGACTGTAGGGATGGTGTTCATGTTCCCACCTCCGTGTGTGACTGTAGGGATGGTGTTCATGTTCCCCCTCCGTGTGTGACTGTAGGGATGGTGTTCTTAGGGTCATAGTCTGCATTTTTCTTCCTCCAAACACGGCGAGTCTCCCTCCTCAAGAAAGCACATGTACAGTCATGCCAATGAACATCTAAATGATTCAGAGAAGGATCGGGGAGAAAGTTCTGTGGTCAGATGAGACCAAAATTGAGGTCTTTGGCATTAACTCGACTTGCTGTTCATTTCCATGAGGTAGGTTGATGGTAAGCCTCGGTCCCATGAGGTAGGGTGGAGGTAAGCCTCAGTTACATGAGGTAGGGTGGAGGTGTGCCTCAATTCCATGAGGTAGGGTGGAGGTGTGCCTCAGTTACATGAGGTAGGGTGGAGGTGTGCCTCAATTCCATGAGGTAGGGTGGAGGTGTGCCTCAGTTACATGAGGTAGGGTGGAGGTGTGCCTCAGTTCCATGAGGTAGGGTGGAGGTGAGCCTCAGTTACATGAGGTAGGGTGAAGGTAAGCCTCAGTTCCATGAGGTAGGGTGGAGGTGAGCCTCAGTTACATGAGGTAGGGTGAAGGTAAGCCTCAGTTCCATGAGGTAGGGTGGAGGTGTGCCTCAGTTCCATGAGGTAGGGTGGAGGTGAGCCTCAGTTACATGAGGTAGGGTGAAGGTAAGCCTCAATTCCATGAGGTAGGGTGGAGGTGTGCCTCAGTTCCATGAGGTAGGGTGGAGGTGAGCCTCAGTTACATGAGGTAGGGTGAAGGTAAGCCTCAGTTCCATGAGGTAGGATGGAGGTGTGCCTCAGTTCCATGAGGTAGGGTGAAGGTGTGCCTCAGTTCCATGAGGTAGGGTGGAGGTGTGCCTCAGTTACATGAGGTAGGGTGGAGGTGTGCCTCGGTCCCATGAGGTAGGATGGAGGTGTGCCTCAGTTCCATGAGGTAGGGTGGAGGTGAGCCTCAGTTCCATGAGGTAGGGTGGAGGTGTGCCTCAGTTACATGAGGTAGGGTGGAGGTGAGCCTCAGTTCCATGAGGTAGGGTGAAGGTAAGCCTCAGTTCCATGAGGTAGGGTGGAGGTGAGCCTCAGTTCCATGAGGTAGGGTGGAGGTGTGCCTCAATTCCATGAGGTAGGGTGGAGGTGTGCCTCAGTTCCATGAGGTAGGGTGGAGGTGAGCCTCAGTTACATGAGGTAGGGTGAAGGTAAGCCTCAGTTCCATGAGGTAGGGTGGAGGTGTGCCTCAGTTCCATGAGGTAGGGTGAAGGTGTGCCTCAGTTACATGAAGTAGGGTGGAGGTGTGCCTCAGTTCCATGAGGTAGGGTGAAGGTAAGCCTCAGTTACATGAGGTAGGGTGAAGGTAAGCATCAGTTCCATGAGGTGGGGTGGAGGTGAGCCTCAGTTACATGAGGTAGGGTGGAGGTGTGCCTCGGTCCCATGAGGTAGGATGGAGGTGTGCCTCAGTTCCATGAGGTAGGGTGGAGGTGAGCCTCAGTTTCTATGAGGTAGGGTGGAGGTGTGCCTCAGTTACATGAGGTAGGGTGGAGGTGAGCCTCAGTTCCATGAGGTAGGGTGAAGGTAAGCCTCAGTTCCATGAGGTAGGGTGGAGGTGAGCCTCGGTTCCATAAGGTAGGGTGAAGGTAAGCCTCAGTTCCATGAGGTAGGGTGGAGGTTTGCCTCAGTTCCATGAGGTAGGGTGGAGGTGTGCCTCAGTTACATGAGGTAGGGTGGAGGTGTGCCTCAGTTCCATGAGGTAGGGTGAAGGTAAGCCTCAGTTCCATGAGGTAGGGTGGAGGTGGACCTCAGTTCCATGAGGTAGGGTGAAGGTAAGCCTCAGTTCCATGAGGTAGGGTGGAGGTGTGCCTCAGTTCCATGAGGTAGGGTGAAGGTAAGCCTCAGTTCCATGAGGTAGGGTGGAGGTGTGCCTCAGTTCCATGAGGTAGGGTGGAGGTGTGCCTCAGTTACATGAGGTAGGGTGAAGGTAAGCCTCAGTTCCATGAGGTAGGGTGGAGGTGTGCCTCAGTTCCATGAGGTAGGGTGGAGGTGTGCCTCAGTTCCATGAGGTAGGGTGAAGGTAAGCCTCAGTTCCATGAGGTAGGGTGGAGGTGTGCCTCAGTTACATGAGGTAGGGTGGAGGTGAGCCTCAGTTACATGAGGTAGGGTGAAGGTAAGCCTCAGTTCCATGAGGTAGGGTGGAGGTGAGCCTCAGTTACATGAGGTAGGGTGGAGGTGTGCCTCGGTCCCATGAGGTAGGATGGAGGTGTGCCTTCGGTCCCATGAGGTAGGGTGGAGGTGTGCCTCAGTTCCATGAGGTAGGATGGAGGTGTGCCTCAGTTCCATGAGGTAGGGTGGAGGTGTGCCTCAGTTCCATGAGGTAGGGTGGAGGTAAGCCTCAGTTTCATGAGGTAGGGGGAAGGTAAGCCTCAGTTCCATGAGGTAGGGTGGAGGTGTGCCTCGGTCCCATGAGGTAGGGTGAAGGTAAGCCTCAGTTCCATGAGGTAGGGTGGAGGTGTGCCTCAGTCCCATGAGGTAGGATGGAGGTGTGCCTCAGTCCCATGAGGTAGGATGGAGGTGAGCCTCAGTTCCATGAGGTAGGGTGGAGGTGAGCCTCAGTTCCATGAGGTAGGGTGGAGGTGAGCCTCAGTTACATGAGGTAGGGTGGAGGTGTGCCTCGGTCCCATGAGGTAGGGTGGAGGTGTGCCTCGGTCCCATGAGGTAGGGTGGAGGTGTGCCTCGGTCCCATGAGGTAGGGTGGAGGTGTGCCTCGGTCCCATGAGGTAGGGTGGAGGTGTGCCTCAGTTCCATGAGGTAGGGTGGAGGTGAGCCTCGGTCCCATGAGGTAGGGTGGAGGTGTGCCTCGGTCCCATGAGGTAGGGTGGAGGTGTGCCTCGGTCCCATGAGGTAGGGTGGAGGTGAGCCTCGGTCCCATGAGGTAGGGTGGAGGTGTGCCTCGGTCCCATGAGGTAGGGTGGAGGTGTGCCTCGGTCCCATGAGGTAGGGTGAAGGTGTGCCTCGGTCCCATGAGGTAGGGTGGAGGTGTGCCTCAGTTCCATGAGGTAGGGTGGAGGTGAGCCTCGGTCCCATGAGGTAGGGTGGAGGTGTGCCTCGGTCCCATGAGGTAGGGTGGAGGTGTGCCTCGGTCCCATGAGGTAGGGTGGAGGTGTGCCTCGGTCCCATGAGGTAGGGTGGAGGTGTGCCTCAGTCACATGAGGTAGGGTGGAGGTGTGCCTCAGTCACATGAGGTAGGGTGGAGGTGTGCCTCAGTCACATGAGGTAGGGTGGAGGTGTGCCTCAGTCACATGAGGTAGGGTGGAGGTGTGCCTCAGTCACATGAGGTAGGGTGGAGGTGTGCCTCAGTCACATGAGGTAGGGTGGAGGTGTGCCTCAGTTCCATGAATTTTCCTTTTTTTTTATTGTACATTTTTTCTATATATTTTCTTATACATATTCTGTTTTGAACTATAAATGGGCGCAGCCCCCCTAATCCATGTGCCGGTCCCTAATCTACATGCAAGACAGACAGGCATTGTTTTTATTAACAGGTTTTTTTTTTTTTTTGGATGCACATGATTAGAGCCTGAGGCTCTAATTGGCTTTAAAAAAAAAAGGGTGGGCGCAGAGCACTGTGCCCGGAGCCCACCCAGTTGTGTGACAATAGAAAATTAATATTCACTAATGTCCTCCTGTTTTTTCCTCCTGGCCGATCCCAACCCCATTGGCCGGATTCCAAGACTCCTGATTGGCTGGGAGGAAACCACTGGGACTCGGGGAGAAAGATGCAGGGGATGAAGGTACCTGCGGGGCTGGGGGGGGGGGGGGGGGGCGATAGGCGAGCGAGCAAAGTGGCGATCAATGGGGGGGGGGGTGTTGTTGGGGGGGTGGGTAGTGCCAATCGATCGAGCGACATGAGGATTACACCCGCTTGCACTTATTTGGCGCTCTCACTCTTTTGACCGCCAGGCGCCATTTAGAATTTTCGCAATAAATGTAATGTGTTCTCCGATTGGACGAGGCGGGGATGCAGGACAGTCACCCAGGAGACCAGAGGCCATCGCTACAGTCGCAGCGCCTCCTCCATGATTTCCAGGTATGACAAACACTCCCATTGCTCCCAGTAGGAACCCAGAACCAGAAAATGTCCTATATTGGCGCTTACCAATCATTAGATGTGGCGGCTGCATTACTTTTCTTTTTTTAGGCCCCCCCCCCCCGTTTTCACCTGGTGATCTGACCAGTAACAAACCTCCTGTATTAGAGTGCCCCCCCCCCCACACTGGATGAAGGAGCACAGGGGGGAACATCTGGACAGTTACATAGTCAGTCTGGGGGGAGGGGAGTGTTAGCAGATTTAAATACACTAATAAATTGAAGCTGAACTCCAACTCACACTTAATAATCAGATAAAGTAACAATTATTTTTATTTTTTTCCTTTTCGGGATAAAGGTTTTAGATAAAGAAAAGCTGATCATAGTAAGCACCCCCCAGCCAGTTGGTAAATGGTTTGTCTCATCCATCTCACGTCTACATATGCCAGACAGCTTGTTCTTTTGAGAAAAAAACAAAACAAAAAAACAACAGACTTATTGGCTGGATCACCCGGTGAAAAGAGAAAGGAAAAAAAAAAGCTTTAAAAAAAAAAAAGAAAACGAATGCAGCCGTCATATCTAAGAATTGGTAATCTGCTATATAATAAATGTTGGCTTTTCCGGTTTAATACGGCTTTCAGCTTTTACCGATTACCCCTCGCACCCGTCTCCTGCCCCAATCACCCCCACGTCCCCCCTTGTAAACCCCCATTACTTCTGTGAATGCAGTGATGGGCCCCCCAGGGGGCCAATCGCCTGGTCTGCGGGGTCTGCGGGGGGGGGGACCACTGTCAGGGTGAGGGGATTTTTTTGGTTAAGGAAAGGCATAATCAGGGCCGGGACAAGGGGTGGGCAAGAGGGACGATTGCCCCGGGAACAATGGTTTACTGGGTGCAGGATCCTCTAAACTTGCACATAATGAATGATTGCGGGGGGTGCCATTTGGCATCCTTACCCTGGGCGCAGGACGACCTTGTCCCAGCACTGGGCGTGATTGGTTAAGGAAAGGCGTTATTGTTAAGGAAAGACGTGATTGGTTAAGGAAAGGAGTGATTGGTTAAGGAAAGGCGTGAAGGCGTGATTGGTTAAGGAAAGGCATGATTGGTTAAGGAAAGGCGTGATTGGTTAAGGGACGGCGTGATTGGTTAAGGGACAGCGTGATTGTTAAGGAAAGGCGTGATTGGGTAAGGGAAGGCGTGATTGGTTAAGGAAAGGCGTGATTGGTTAAGGGACGGCGTGATTGGTTAAGGAAAGGCGTGATTGGGTAAGGGAAGGCGTGATTGGTTAAGGAAAGGCGTGATTGGTTAAGCAAAGGCATGATTGGTTAAGGAAAGGCGTGATTGGTTAAGGGACGGCGTGATTGTTAAGGAAAGGCGTTATTGGTTAAGGAAAGGCGTGACTGGGGACGGTGTGATTGGTTAAGGGAAGGCGTGATTGGTTAAGGAAAGGCGTGATTGTTAAGGAAAGACGTTATTGGTTAAGGAAAGGCGTGATTGGTTAAGGGACGGCGTGATTGGTTAAGGGACAGCGTGATTGTTAAGGAAAGGCGTGATTGGGTAAGGGAAGGCGTGATTGGTTAAGGAAAGGCGTGATTGGTTAAGCAAAGGCATGATTGGTTAAGGAAAGGCGTGATTGGTTAAGGGACGGCGTGATTGTTAAGGAAAGGCGTGATTGTTAAGGAAAGGCGTTATTGGTTAAGGAAAGGCGTGACTGGGGACGGTGTGATTGGTTAAGGAAAGGCATGATTGGTTAAGGAAAGGCGTGATTGGTTAAGGGACGGCGTGATTGGTTAAGGAAAGGCGTGATTGGTTAAGGAAAGGCGTGATTGGTTAAGGGACGGCGTGATTGGTTAAGGAAAGGCGTGATTGGTTAAGGGAAGGCGTGATTGGTTAAGGGACGGCGTGATTGGTTAAGGAAAGGCGTGATTGGTTAAGGAAAGGCGTGATTGGTTAAGGGACGGCGTGATTGGTTAAGGAAAGGCGTGATTGGTTAAGGGACGGCGTGATTGGTTAAGGAAAGGCGTGATTGGTTAAGGAAAGGCGTGATTGGTTAAGGGAAGGCGTGATTGGTTAAGGGACGGCGTGATTGTTAAGGAAAGGCATGATTGGTTAAGGAAAGGCGTGATTGGTTAAGGAAAGGCGTGATTGTTAAGGAAAGGTGTGATTGGTTAAGGAAAGGTGTGAATGGTTAAGGGATGGCGTGATTGGTTAAGGAAAGGCATGATTAGTTAAGGAAAGGTGTGATTGGTTAAGGAAAGGCGTGATTGTTAAGGAAAGGCATGATTGGTTAAGGAAAGGCGTGATTGGTTAAGTGACAGCGTGATTGGTTAAGGGACGGCGTGATAGGTTAAGGGATGGCGTGATTGTTAAGAAAAGGCATGATTGGTTATGGAAAGGCGTGATTGGTTAAGGGAAGGCATGATTGGTTAAGGGACGGCGTGACTGGTTAAGGGACAGCGTGATTGGTTAAGGAACGGCGTGATTGGTTAAGGGATGGCGTGATTGTTAAGAAAAGGCGTGACTGGTTATGGAAAGGCATGATTGGTTAAGGAAAGGCGTGATTGGTTAAGGAAAGGTGTGATTGGTTAAGGAAAGGCGTGATTGGTTAAGCAAAGGCATGATTGGTTAAGGAAAGGCGTGATTGGTTAAGGAAAGTCGTGATTGGTTAAGGAAAGGCGTGATTGGTTAAGGGAAGGCGTGATTGGTTAAGGGAAGGCGTGATTGGTTAAGGAAAGGCGTGATTGGTTAAGGAAAGGCGTGATTGGTTAAGGGAAGGCGTGATTGGTTAAGGAAAGGCGTGATTGGTTAAGGGAAGGCGTGATTGGTTAAGGGAAGGCGTAATTGGTTAAGGGAAGGCGTAATTGGTTAAGGGAAGGCGTGATTGGTTAAGGGAAGGCGTGATTGGTTAAGGAAAGGCGTGATTGGTTAAGGAAAGGCGTGATTGGTTAAGGGAAGGCGTGATTGGTTAAGGAAAGGCGTGATTGGTTAAGGGAAGGCTTGATTGGTTAAGGAAAGGCGTGATTGGTTAAGGAAAGGAGTGATTGGTTAAGGAAAGGCGTGATTGGTTAAGGAAAGGCGTGATTGGTTAAGGAAAGGAGTGATTGGTTAAGGAAAGGAGTGATTGGTTAAGGAAAGGCGTGATTGGTTAAGGGAAGGCGTGATTGGTTAAGGGAAGGCGTGATTGGTTAAGGGAAGGCGTGATTGGTTAAGGGAAGGCGTGATTGGTTAAGGGAAGGCGTGAAGGCGTGATTAGTTAAGGAAAGGTGTGATTGGTTAAGGAAAGGCATGATTGGTTAAGGAAAGGTGTGAATGGTTAAGGGATAGCGTGATTGGTTAAGGAAAGGCGTGAAGGTGTAATTGGTTAAGGAAAGGCGTGATTGGTTAAGGAAAGGCGTGAAGGCGTGATTGGTTAAGGCAAGGCGTGCTTTAGCCAAATTTCCTCCAACTTGGGTCTCCCTTCTTCATGGTGTTATGAGTTCTGGCCACTAGGGGGAGCTGCAGGTTCCTCTAATGGGCTGATACATGTCCAGGTGATTGCAACAGACTGCAATTATAAAAGATACAAAGTAGCAAAGAGAAGTTTCTTTTTTGTTATGATAGCAACCAATCAGATTCCAGCTGTCATTTTTCCCAGATCTGCTTTGAAAATCAAACAGAAGAATCATTATTTTAAAGCGGAACATCGCCCTGAAATACAACATTTTCAGGCATGGGGGGGGGGGGGCTTTTATTTCTGCCAAGTCACACTATGGGGGGAGATTTACTAAATCTGGTGCAGCTCTACATAGAATCCAATCAGCTTCCAGGATTTATTTTCAAAGCATAACTGAACAATCTAAAGTGAGGAGCTGATTGGCTGCCATGCCACAGATGCACCAGATTTCACACTCTCCGGTTTTAGTAAATCAGCCCCTATATGTCTACTGCATTATATACAAGATCTTACCAAAAGTATTGGGACACCTGCCTTTATACACACATGACCTTTAATGACATCCCAGTCTGTAGGGTTCAATATTGGGTTGGCCCGCCGTTTGCCGATATATAATGGCAAACACTATATGATGCTATAACTGTGGGGTGGCACAGTGGTGTAGTGGGCAGCACTCTCACGTAGCAGTAAGAAGGGTCGCTGGTTCAAATCCCAACCACAACACCTGGAGCCTGCATGCTCCCCCCATGCCCGTGCGGGCTCCCCAGCCTCCTCCCACACCCCAAAGACATGCCGGTAGGCCAATTGGTCTCTGTCCAAAATTGGCCCTAGTATATGAATGGGGACCTTGGATTGTGGGCCTCCTGAGGGCAGGGGAGTGTGGACACTCACTCAGGTTGAACTGGATGGACTGGTGTCTTTATTCAACCTTACTTACTATGTATGGTTGGGGTTGCCACCTTATCCCTCCAAACCGGAACATATGTGAATTACACGGGTTCTGAGGCTAATTTAATGCAGATAAGGGAGTTGAATTACCACCTTAATAAGCCACAGAACCCATGTAATTAATTAGTGTTTGGTTTTAAAGTGATGAGGTGGCAACACTAAATGGTGCAGGGATGGAGGGGGATTATAGTGTGGGGGTTGGGTTTGGCCCCTTAGTTCCAGTGAAGGGAATTCTTAAGGCGTCAGCATACCAAGACATTTTGGACAATTTCATGCTCCCAACCTTGTGGGAACAGTTTGGGGACGGCCCCTTCCTGTTTCAACATGATTGCTCACCAGCGCACAAAGCAAGGTCCATAAAGACATGGATGAGCGAGTTTGGGGTGGAGGAACTTGATTGGCCTGCACAGAGTCCTGACCTCAACCCGATAGAACACCTTAGAGCGGAGACTGCGAGCCAGGCCTTCTCGTCCAACATCAGTGCCTGACCTCACAAATGCTCTTCTGGAAGAATGGTCAAACATTCCCATAGACACCCTCCTAAACCTTGTGGACGGCCTTCCCAGAAGAGGTGAAGCTGTTATAGCTGCAAAGGGCCAACTCAATATTGAACCCTCTGGAGTAAGACTGGGATGTCATTAAAGTTCACGTGTGTAAAGGCAGGCGTCCCAATACTTTTGACAATATAGTGTACGTCATCCGTGCCTTCACACAAACTTCCTCATCCTACTCATGCACACATTACGTCATCCCAGGCCAGCCAATGAAGATGTCTGAATGTTTGTGAGGAAGTCCACCAACGTCACATCGCTGGACGGGAGGTAAGTATTACAGGCATTTTGGTGACCCGGAAACTTCCATGCCATATACAGATTATAAATGTCATGCAATCTGCAGACAAAGCAATGGTAAACTCACAGAATCTGGAAAAATAAAAAAAACGTATGCACCCCTCCAATATTCCCCTCCAATGTTCCCCTCCAATGTTCCCCTCCAATATTTTCCTCCAATATTCCCCTCCAATATTTTCCTCCAATGTTCCCCTCCAATATTTTCCTCCAATGTTCCCCTCCAATGTTCCCCTCCAATGTTCCCCTCCAATGTTCCCCTCCAATATTCCCCTCCAATATTTTCCTCCAATGTTCCCCTCCACTGTTCCCCTCCACTGTTCCCCTCCACTGTTCCCCTCCAATGTTCCCCTCCAATGTTCTCCTCCACTGTTCCCCTCCAATGTTCAACTCCAATGTTCCCCTCCAATGTTCTCCTCCACTGTTCCCCTCCACTGTTCTCCTCCACTGTTCCCCTCCAATGTTCAACTCCAATGTTCCCCTCCAATGTTCCCCTCCAATGTTCCCCTCCAATGTTCCCCTCCAATGTTCCCCTCCAATGTCCCCCTCCAATGTCCCCCTCCAATGTTCCCCTCCAATGTTCCCCTCCAATGTTCCCCTCCAATGTTCCCCTCCAATGTTCAACTCCAATGTTCCCCTCCAATGTTCAACTCCAATGTTCCCCTCCAATGTTCAACTCCAATGTCCCCCTCCAATGTTCCCCTCCAATGTTCCCCTCCAATGTTCCCCTCCAATGTTCCCCTCCAATGTTCCCCTCCAATGTTCAACTCCAATGTTCAACTCCAATGTTCAACTCCAATGTTCCCCTCCAATGTTCAACTCCAATGTTCCCCTCCAATGTTCCCCTCCAATGTTCCCCTCCAATGTTCCCCTCCAATGTTCCCCTCCAATATTCCCCTCCAATATTTTCCTCCACTGTTCCCCTCCACTGTTCCCCTCCACTGTTCCCCTCCAATGTTCCCCTCCAATGTTCTCCTCCACTGTTCCCCTCCAATGTTCAACTCCAATGTTCCCCTCCAATGTTCCCCTCCAATGTTCTCCTCCACTGTTCCCCTCCACTGTTCTCCTCCACTGTTCCCCTCCAATGTTCAACTCCAATGTTCCCCTCCAATGTTCCCCTCCAATGTTCCCCTCCAATGTTCCCCTCCAATGTCCCCCTCCAATGTCCCCCTCCAATGTTCCCCTCCAATGTTCCCCTCCAATGTTCCCCTCCAATGTTCCCCTCCAATGATCCCCTCCAATGATCCCCTCCAATGATCCCCTCCAATGTTCCCCTCCAATGTTCAACTCCAATGTTCCCCTCCAATGTTCAACTCCAATGTTCCCCTCCAATGTTCAACTCCAATGTCCCCCTCCAATGTTCCCCTCCAATGTTCCCCTCCAATGTTCCCCTCCAATGTTCCCCTCCAATGTTCCCCTTCAATGTTCCCCTCCAATGTTCAACTCCAATGTTCAACTCCAATGTTCCCCTCCAATGTTCAACTCCAATGTTCCCCTCCAATGTTCCCCTCCAATGTTCCCCTCCAATGTTCCCCTCCAATGTTCCCCTCCAATATTTTCCTCCAATATTCCCCTCCAATATTTTCCTCCAATGTTCCCCTCCAATATTTTCCTCCAATGTTCCCCTCCAATGTTCCCCTCCAATGTTCCCCTCCAATGTTCCCCTCCAATATTCCCCTCCAATATTTTCCTCCAATGTTCCCCTCCACTGTTCCCCTCCACTGTTCCCCTCCAATGTTCCCCTCCAATGTTCTCCTCCACTGTTCCCCTCCAATGTTCAACTCCAATGTTCCCCTCCAATGTTCTCCTCCACTGTTCCCCTCCACTGTTCTCCTCCACTGTTCCCCTCCAATGTTCCCCTCCAATGTTCAACTCCAATGTTCCCCTCCAATGTTCAACTCCAATGTTCCCCTCCAATGTTCAACTCCAATGTCCCCCTCCAATGTTCCCCTCCAATGTTCCCCTCCAATGTTCCCCTCCAATGTTCCCCTCCAATGTTCCCCTTCAATGTTCCCCTCCAATGTTCAACTCCAATGTTCAACTCCAATGTTCCCCTCCAATGTTCAACTCCAATGTTCCCCTCCAATGTTCCCCTCCAATGTTCCCCTCCAATGTTCCCCTCCAATGTTCCCCTCCAATATTTTCCTCCAATATTCCCCTCCAATATTTTCCTCCAATGTTCCCCTCCAATATTTTCCTCCAATGTTCCCCTCCAATGTTCCCCTCCAATGTTCCCCTCCAATGTTCCCCTCCAATATTCCCCTCCAATATTTTCCTCCAATGTTCCCCTCCACTGTTCCCCTCCACTGTTCCCCTCCAATGTTCCCCTCCAATGTTCTCCTCCACTGTTCCCCTCCAATGTTCAACTCCAATGTTCCCCTCCAATGTTCTCCTCCACTGTTCCCCTCCACTGTTCTCCTCCACTGTTCCCCTCCAATGTTCAACTCCAATGTTCCCCTCCAATGTTCCCCTCCAATGTTCCCCTCCAATGTTCCCCTCCAATGTTCCCCTCCAATGTCCCCCTCCAATGTCCCCCTCCAATGTTCCCCTCCAATGTTCCCCTCCAATGTTCCCCTCCAATGTTCCCCTCCAATGTTCAACTCCAATGTTCCCCTCCAATGTTCAACTCCAATGTTCCCCTCCAATGTTCAACTCCAATGTCCCCCTCCAATGTTCCCCTCCAATGTTCCCCTCCAATGTTCCCCTCCAATGTTCCCCTCCAATGTTCCCCTTCAATGTTCCCCTCCAATGTTCAACTCCAATGTTCAACTCCAATGTTCAACTCCAATGTTCCCCTCCAATGTTCAACTCCAATGTTCCCCTCCAATGTTCCCCTCCAATGTTCCCCTCCAATGTTCCCCTCCAATATTCCCCTCCAATATTTTCCTCCACTGTTCCCCTCCACTGTTCCCCTCCACTGTTCCCCTCCACTGTTCCCCTCCAATGTTCCCCTCCAATGTTCTCCTCCACTGTTCCCCTCCAATGTTCAACTCCAATGTTCCCCTCCAATGTTCTCCTCCACTGTTCCCCTCCACTGTTCTCCTCCACTGTTCCCCTCCAATGTTCAACTCCAATGTTCCCCTCCAATGTTCCCCTCCAATGTTCCCCTCCAATGTTCCCCTCCAATGTTCCCCTCCAATGTCCCCCTCCAATGTTCCCCTCCAATGTTCCCCTCCAATGTTCCCCTCCAATGTTCCCCTCCAATGTTCAACTCCAATGTTCCCCTCCAATGTTCAACTCCAATGTTCCCCTCCAATGTTCAACTCCAATGTCCCCCTCCAATGTTCCCCTCCAATGTTCCCCTCCAATGTTCCCCTCCAATGTTCCCCTCCAATGTTCCCCTTCAATGTTCCCCTCCAATGTTCAACTCCAATGTTCAACTCCAATGTTCAACTCCAATGTTCCCCTCCAATGTTCAACTCCAATGTTCCCCTCCAATGTTCCCCTCCAATGTTCCCCTCCAATGTTCAACTCCAATGTTCCCCTCCAATGTTCAACTCCAATGTTCCCCTCCAATGTTCCCCTCCAATGTTCCCCTCCAATGTTCAACTCCAATGTTCCCCTCCAATGTTCAACTCCAATGTTCCCCTCCAATGTTCCCCTCCAATGTTCCCCTCCAATGTTCCCCTCCAATGTTCAACTCCAATGTTCCCCTCCAATGTTCAACTCCAATGTTCCCCTCCAATGTTCAACTCCAATGTTCCCCTCCAATGTTCCCCTCCAATGTTCCCCTCCAATGTTCAACTCCAATGTTCCCCTCCAATGTTCAACTCCAATGTTCCCCTCCAATGTTCCCCTCCAATGTTCAACTCCAATGTTCCCCTCCAATGTTCCCCTCCAATGTTCAACTCCAATGTTCCCCTCCAATGTTCAACTCCAATGTTCCCCTCCAATGTTCCCCTCCAATGTTCAACTCCAATGTTCCCCTCCAATGTTCCCCTCCAATGTTCCCCTCCAATGTTCCCCTCCAATGTTCCCCTCCAATGTTCAACTCCAATGTTCCCCTCCAATGTTCCCCTCCAATGTTCAACTCCAATGTTCCCCTCCAATGTTCCCCTCCAATGTTCCCCTCCAATGTTCAACTCCAATGTTCAACTCCAATGTTCCCCTCCAATGTTCCCCTCCAATGTTCCCCTCCAATGTTCCCCTCCAATGTTCAACTCCAATGTTCAACTCCAATGTTCAACTCCAATGTTCCCCTCCAATGTTCCCCTCCAATGTTCCCCTCCAATGTTCCCCTCCAATGTTCAACTCCAATGTTCCCCTCCAATGTTCAACTCCAATGTTCCCCTCCAATGTTCCCCTCCAATGTTCCCC
This sequence comes from Lithobates pipiens, assembly GCF_037356315.1. Classification (NCBI taxonomy): domain Eukaryota; kingdom Metazoa; phylum Chordata; class Amphibia; order Anura; family Ranidae; genus Lithobates; species Lithobates pipiens. Next base: position 1,911,132 of record NW_027507825.1, read on the forward strand.
TCCAATGTTCCCCTCCAATGTTCCCCTCCAATGTTCCCCTCCAATGTTCAACTCCAATGTTCAACTCCAATGTTCCCCTCCAATGTTCCCCTCCAATGTTCAACTACAATGTTCCCCTCCAATGTTCAACTCCAATGTTCAACTCCAATGTTCAACTCCAATGTTCCCCTCCAATGTTCAACTCCAATGTTCCCCTCCAATGTTCAACTCCAATGTTCCCCTCCAATGTTCAACTCCAATGTTCCCCTCCAATGTTCCCCTCCAATGTTCAACTACAATGTTCCCCTCCAATGTTCAACTCCAATGTTCCCCTCCAATGTTCAACTCCAATGTTCCCCTCCAATGTTCAACTCCAATGTTCCCCTCCAATGTTCCCCTCCAATGTTCAACTCCAATGTTCCCCTCCAATGTTCCCCTCCAATGTTCCCCTCCAATGTTCCCCTCCAATGTTCAACTCCAATGTTCAACTCCAATGTTCAACTCCAATGTTCAACTCCAATGTTCCCCTCCAATGTTCCCCTCCAATGTTCCCCTCCAATGTTCCCCTCCAATGTTCCCCTCCAATGTTCCCCTCCAATGTTCAACTCCAATGTTCCCCTCCAATGTTCCCCTCCAATGTTCAACTCCAATGTTCAACTCCAATGTTCAACTCCAATGTTCAACTCCAATGTTCAACTCCAATGTTCCCCTCCAATGTTCCCTTCCAATGTTCAACTCCAATGTTCCCTTCCAATGTTCCCTTCCAATGTTCCCTTCCAATGTTCCCCTCCAATGTTCCCCTCCAATGTTCCCCTCCAATATTCCCCTCCAATATTCCCCTCCAATGTTCCCCTCCAATGTTCCCCTCCAATGTTCAACTCCAATGTTCAACTCCAATGTTCAACTCCAATGTTCAACTCCAATGTTCAACTCCAATGTTCAACTCCAATGTTCAACTCCAATGTTCCCCTCCAATGTTCAACTCCAATGTTCCCCTCCAATGTTCCCCTCCAATGTTCCCCTCCAATGTTCCCCTCCAATATTCCCCTCCAATGTTCCCCCCCAATGTTCCCCCCCAATGTTCCCCTCCACTGTTCCCCTCCAATGATCCCCTCCAATATTCCCCTCCAATGATCCCCTCCAATGTTCCCCTCCAATGTTCCCCTCCAATGTTCCCCTCCAATGATCCCCTCCAATGATCCCCTCCAATGATCCCCTCCAATGTTCTCCCCCAATGTTCCCCCCCAATGTTCCCCTCCAATGATCCCCTCCAATGTTCTCCCCCAATGTTCCCCCCCAATGTTCCCCTCCACTGTCACCCCCCCTCCACTGTTCCCCTCCAATGATCCCCTCCAATGATCCCCTCCAATGATCCCCTCCAATATTCCCCTCCAATGTTCCCCTCCAATGTTCCCCTCCAATGATCCCCTCCAATGTTCTCCCCCAATGTTCCCCCCAATGTTCCCCTCCACTGTTCCCCTCCAATGCCCCCCCCCAATGTTCCCCTCCACTGTCACCCCCCCTCCACTGTTCCCCTCTAATGTTCCCCTCCAGTATTTTCCGGGTAAGGAAAGTGTAGCCCGGAGGAGAGAGGGGGAAAGGAGAGGGGGGAAGAGAGAGGGGGAGGGGGAGAGGGGGAAGAGAGAGGGGGAGGGGGAGAGGGGGAGAGGGAGAAAGAGAGGAGAGAGGGGGAGAGGGGGAAGGGGAGAGAGAGGAGAGAGGGGGAGGGGAGAGAGAGGGGAAGGGAGAGAGGGGGAGGGGAGAGTGAGGGAGAGAGAGAGGGGGGAGAGAGAGGGGGAAAGGAGAGGGGAGAGAGAAAGGGGAGGGGGAGAGAGGAAGGAGAGAGAGAAAGATGGGGAGGAGGAGAGAGAGAGGAGGAGAGAGGGGGAGGAAGAAAGAGGAGAGAGAAAAAGAAGAGATAGAGAGAGGGGGAGGGGAGCTAGAGGAAGAGGAGAGGAGGAAATGGGAGGGGGGGGGGGGAGGAGGAGAGCGGGGGCTTCTTCTTCTTTATCCTTTATCCCTGGAAAATCTGGAAAACTCTGATGTCAGCACAGCCGCCCCCAGTGGTGGGTGGTCCTGTCTGCATAGAACAGCTCTCACACCCCTCGGGGGCGGGTCCATGACAGCCTGAACTCGCAGGAAGTGGGTTATATTATACTGGACATCATTCAACATGGAGGAGGATGAACAGGCAGCGGGGGAGGAGGGGATGAGGGTGAAGCTTTATGCCATTTAAATTTTTATTTACCAATAAAATCATTTTAGGTGATCCTGCCACAAAGGTCCTTGTTCAGGCACTTCCTGTTATAGGGTGACAACACTCTGTTTCCCAATAGTATTCCGGCAATGTCACTCGGTCACATGGACTTCTGATGGAGACTACAAGTGGCCAATCCAGTACCCATTACATAGTCATGGCCCACTGTTGTCACTTCCAGGAAACCAGCCTTGAGCATAGGTGTGCGCCCCCAATCTCAAACACACATGCATGTGTGTATACAGTATAAATATTTATATGTATATATATATCATCTGACAAAAGTAAGTACACCCCTCAGTGACATTTCTTCTCTCTTTTCATGTGACAACACTGAAGAAATGACACTTGTCTACAATGTAAAGTAGTGAGTGTACAGCTTGTATAACAGTGTAAATTTCCTGTCCCCTCAAAATAACTCAACACACAGCCATTAATGTCTAAACCGCTGGCAACAAAAGTCAGTACACCCCCTAAGTGAAAATGTCCAAATTGGGCCCAATCAGCCATTTTCCCTCCCCGGTGTCATGTGACTCGTTAGTGTTACAAGGTCTCAGGTGTGAATGGGAAGCAGGTGTGTTAAATTTGGTGTTATCGCTCTCACTCTCTCATACTGGTCACTGGAAGTACAACATGGCACCTCATGGCAAAGATCTCTCTGAGGATCTGAAGATAAGAATTGTTGCTCTACATAAAGATGGCCTAGGCTATAAGAAGATTGCCAAGACCCTGAAACTGATCTGCAGCACGGTGGCCAAGACCATACAGCGGTATAACAGGACAGGCTCCCCTCAGAACAGGCCTCGCCATGGTCCACCAAATAAGTTGAGGTCACGTGCTCAGCGTCATATCCAGAGGTTGTCTTTGGGAAATAGACGTATGAGTGCTGCCAGCATTGCTGCAGAGGTTGTAGGAGTGGGGGCTCAGCCTGTCAGTGCTCAGACCATACGCCGCACGCTGCATCAAATTGGTCTGCATGGCTGTCGTCCCAGAAGGAAGCCTCTTCTAAAGATGATGCACAAGAAAGACCACAAACAGTTTGCTGAAGACAAGCAGACTAGGCTCAATTTGGAGGCAGAGAAAGGGTCTGAGGACAGAGATACCTCAGTCCCTTTCTCTGCAACCAAGCAGCAGGGGGGAATCTCCCCAGCACAGGGTGATTAGGGTGTGGCCCGGCACACCTGGCACACCCCGTGTGCATGCTTATGACCCTGAACATACCAAGTGGCTGCAAGGAGGCTGCGGGAGATCAGCAGCACTGAGGGTGCAACAAAGGATAAAAAAAAAGGCAAAACAATATTTTATATTTGTGTTAAAGTAGATTTGCTTTAAAAAATAAAAACCCTTCGCTTAGGGTTCACATCTACTTTACGAAGGGGGTGAGACGTGGGCATTTCCGCCTTGCGAAGCGGCTTTATCAACGTGTGATCGATGTCTTGCGTTTCATCCCCTTCGCAGAATTCCGCCGTTTGCCCTTTAGAACCAACACCTGCTATAAATAGCCCCCCCATTTTCCCGATGAAAGCCCCCCGTTGGGTGGTAGCGAACGGCTTTTCCCATTGACCATCTCCCAATCATCCATTAGGAAAGTGACTTTTATCAGCGGACACTCCGCGGCGCGGCGGCGGCGGCGGCGGCCTGTGAGCTCGGCGAGGGGCTGTTGTGCAAATGTTTGGCAGCGGCAGCGAGTTTCCTTACTCGTAGGCATATCTGCGGCTTTCTCAATCCATAAACAACTGACAGACCCGGGGAAGAGGAACGTATCTGAAACTGTTTATACCATCGAATTCCATCTGTCATTCTGTTTACAGTTCACATGTGAGGAGCAGGCGAAACCTTTAGACTGGGGGGCCGCGCAACAACAAAAGAGGGCGAAAAACGGTATGCTAAAAATAATTATTTAAATGAAGACCCATAAAGAACATTTATTGGAGGGAAAAAAATAATCAGGAAGTAGCGGCTGGATCGCCATATGTATCCAATCGGGGGATGAACAGATACATTAAGAAATAAAAGCAGACAATAGTGGAGATGGGCCAGAAAATGTTTATTGGGGGGGGGGGATATGTTATTAGGACCCTCGCTGTGATCGCATGTTCGCTGCTTCTGCCCCCCCCCCCCCTCCATTGTTTCCCGGTCGGGGATTATCGCGCTTTTGATGTCAACAAGTATTTGATTTGAAGAGTTTGCAGAGGAGGAAGACTGCTAACGACTCCCTGTCTGTGTGTGACACTCACCCCGCAGCGGGGGGGGGGGGGGCGCAATGCATTAAACCCCCTGTCTGTGTGTGACACTCACCCCGCAGCGGAGGAAGGGGGGGCGCAATGCATTAAACTCCCTGTCTGTGTGTGACACTCACCCCGCAGCGGAGGGGGGGGGGGCGCAATGCATTAAACTCCCTGTCTGTGTGTGACACTCACCCCGCAGCGGAGGGGGGGGGGGCGCAATGCATTAAACCCCCTGTCTGTGTGTGACACTCACCCCGCAGCGGAGGGGGGGGGGCGCAATGCATTAAACTCCCTGTCTGTGTGTGACACTCACCCCGCAGCGGAGGGGGGGGGGGGCGCAATGCATTAAACCGCTGAGATGATGATTGCGGGATAAAACTGAAGCAGGCGTGCTGCCCCACTGAAGGGCTTGCGTAGTAGTTGCCGTGCCGGAAAACAACTTCATGCACAGATGGCAAACTGCAACTCCACCCCCCCCCCTCTACCCTTAGGGTTAGGGTCAGGGCGCCCCCATCCCTGCAATAAACCATTGCACCCAGGGCAGCCGCCCCTCCTGCCCACCCCTTGTACCGGCCCTGCTGAGTAGTTGTGTATATATTTTCTATATTTGTTATAGCCAAGACTACAGAATGAGATTATAAGCTTCTCTTCACGTTTTCCTGTATCTCCTCGGTTCTTTTGTATGTTGTTTGCAGACCTCAGTAGCTCAAGACTAAATTTACATTCACAAGTGAATGATGCAGAGCAGTGAGTTGAAGGGCTTGTGTACTAGTTGAGTGTATATTTTCTTTGTTATAGCCAAGACTACCAAAATTTGATTTTAAGCTTCACTTCACATTTTCCTGTATCTCCTCGGATCTTTTGTATGTTGTTTGGAGACCTCAGTAGCTCAAGACTAAATTTACATACATAAGTGAATGACACAGAGCAGTGAGTTGAAGGGCTTGTGTACTAGTTGAGTATATATTTTCTATATTTGTTATAGCCAAGACTACAAAATTAGATTTTAGGCTTCACTTCACATTTTCCTGTATCTCGCCTGATCTTTTGTTTGTTGTTTGCAGACTTCAGTAGCTCAAGACTAAATTTACATACATAAGTGAATGACACAGAACAGTGAGTTGAAGGGCTTGTGTACTAGTTGTGTATATATTTTATATACTGAATGAGATTTTAATCTTCTCTTTACGTGTTCCTGTATCTCCTTGAATCTTTTGTATGTTGTTTGCAGACCTCAGTAGCTCAAGACTAAATTTACATACACAAGTGAATGACGCAGAGCAGTGAGTTGAAGGGCTTGTGTACTAGTTGAGTATATATTTTCTATATTTGTTATAGCCAAGACTACAAAACTAGATTTTAGGCTTCACTTCACATTTTCCTGTATCTCGCCTGATCTTTTGTTTGTTGTTTGCAGACCTCAGTAGCTCAAGACTACATTTACATACACAAGTGAATGACGGAGAACAGTGAATTGAAGGGCTTGTGTACTAGTTGTGTATATATTTTATATACTGAATGCGATTTTAGTCTTCTCTTTACATGTTCCTGTATCTCCTTGAATCTTTTGTATGTTGTTTGCAGACCTCAGTAGCTCAAGACTAAATTTACATACATAAGTGAATGACAAAGAGCAGTGAGTTGAAGGGCTTGTGTACTAGTTGAGTATATATTTTCTTTATTTGTTATAGCCAAGACTACAAAATTAGATTTTAGGCTTCTCTTTACGTGTTCCTGTATCTCCTTGAATCTTTTGTATTTTGTTTGCAGACCTCAGTAGCTCAAGACTGAATTTACATACACAAATGATTGATGCAGAGCAGTGAGTTGTAGGGCCTCTGTAGTAGTTGTGTGTATATTTTCTTTATTTGTTATAGCCAAGACTACAAAATTCGATTTTAGGCTTCTCTTCACATTTTCCTGTATCTCCTCTGATCTTTTGTATGTTGTTTGCAGACCTCAGTAGCTCAAGACTAAATTTACATACACAAGTGAATAATGCAGAGCAGCGAGTTGAAGGGCTTGTGTAGTAGTTGTGTATATATTTCCTTTATTTGTTATAGCCAAGACTACAGAATGAGATTTTAGGATTCTATTACATGTTCCTGTATCTCCTCTGATCTTTTGCATGTTGTTTGCAGACCTCAGTAGCTCAAGACTAAATTTACATACACAAGTGAACGATGCAGAGCAGCGAGTTGAAGGGCTTGTGTACTAGTTGTGTATATATTTCCTATATTTGTTATAGCAAAGATTACAAAATGAGATTATACTATTCACTTTCTCCTGTATCTCCTCGGATCTTTTGTATGTTGTTTCAGACCTCTGTAGCTCAAGACTAAATTTAAATACACAAGTGAATGATGAAGAGCAGCGATCCCTCCCTCCTTAGGGCTCCGTCTGAGGTCTCATTGAGAAAAACAGTGCCTAAAAGGAGGAAAGGTCTACTGCTGCACACTTTAGATAACACATAGTGCTTTGGGGCTCCTTTGTCAGAGACAAGGCTTAGGAGCGTCATTGTCTTCTTACACTTCAACAAGAAATACATCCTCTGTACTGCAATTGTCTGAAGTAAAATGGGATTGGAATCAACTTCTTACTGAAAAGTTAAGCTGCCTGTGGATGGTACCAAGTCAGCAGGTGACCATACCGTCCTTCATCAAGGAAGTATGACTGTTGGTCAATACACACCTTGGCCTCCTTGTTGGCATGGAATAATGAGGCCCTTACTGTAAAGCTTTTGGCAGATAGTATTAAGAACGAATTAGCTGGTAGGACCATACCCTCCTCCCTGGAAGACTTAATTGCCCTTAGCAGGGCTTTTTTTCTCAGAGAATAGGTGCAGGTACTCCCCCCCCCTCCAAGTCACCCCTTGCCTCCACCCCCTACCCACCTCAGAGCACCATTCCTTGGTTCCACCCCCTACCTACCTCCCAGTACGGCCCTTTTAGTGAACACAGAGCCAAGTATCATTTTGTGGTACTAAGTAATTTGTATGGAAGAAAAGCAAGCCAACAACAGTAGACCCCCTAGCAACAATAGATCTACCCCCCCCAGCAACAATAGACCCCTTGCACCAAAATACCCCCCAGTAATAATAAATCCACCCCAGCAGCTATATATCTCTCAGAAGCCAGTAACAGTAGACCCCTCCCTCAACAGTAGATCCCTCCCAGCATCAACGGAAACCCCAGAAACAATAACACCCCCCCCCCGCAACAATAGATCCCCACATCAACAGTAAATCTTCCAGCAACAATAGACCCCACCCCAATCACTCCTGGCCATTACATACATTCAGTGCTGCGTTCCCCCTCCCGCATTTCCGCTGTAAAAAAGCCTTGGCTCCTAACATCCAAATCGATTCCCGCTTTCAGGAGCGAGATCTGGCTAGGACTTCTACATGGCGCTCTCTAGTGGATCGTTTAGCACCTGTGTTTCAGAAAGCTCTTGAACTATTCCGACATCAGAAGAGCCCGAGGACAAACGCGCCTCACGCCACAAGATCACCCTCGTCTCCTGAGGCTCGGCCCGTGCCTTTACCGGGGGGGGGGGGGCAATTGTCACATATTAAAGTCCTTGCCCCGTCCGCCCCGGGAAACTCTCGGGTCTGAATCACTCGGCTGGAGGTGGATCTACGAGTTGCGTCTAAAAAGTTGGGCGAATGGTATCAGAAAACAAATAAAACGGAAGATACCAAGAAATGACCTTTATTGGGCTTCAAAATAATCCCCCTCCTTCGCAACAGACTTTTCGGCAAAACGGTCGTAAGGCTTCTGGAAAAGAATCTTTAGAAATCGATGGCAAAACCGACGTCACACATTCTTGGATTGCCACCAACCTCCACAAAACATGCTCTTTTCATGATGCAGGCGACTCTCTTTGGGTTTGCGGGGAAGATGGTGAACGCCAAAGGGCGGGGGGGGGGAGATGCTGCTGAGAACATTGACCAAATATGGCCACATGGTCAATGACATTGTCCAAATATGACCACCAGGTGGCCACATTAGGTCGATGGCGTCACCAGCATCTCCACCATTTGAGTGGTTAAGGAATGGGGAATTCCATGGCCACAGCTGATTTTTTATTGGGGGGGGGGGGTGGGCCTGCTACCCTGTTTCCCCGAAAATAAGACCTAGCGTGATTGTCGGTGATGGCTTTAATATAAGCCCTACCCCCCAAATAAGCCCTACTCTGTTTCCCCCTAAAATAAGCCCTACCCTGAAAATAAGGCCTGCAAGGACTTTAAAGCAGAGGTCCACCCTAAAATGGACCTTCCGCTCATCGGAATCCTCCCCCCCTCCGGCGCCACAATTGGCACCTTTCAGGGGGGAGGGGGGTGCACTTACCTGGATAATCCAGGTAAATGCACCCACTTCCGGAATAGCTCTCTGTGGAAAGGGGCGTAGATTACGCCCCTTTCCGCAAGTGCCCGCCCCTTTCCGCAAGTGCCCCGCTGCCTGCTGGGAAAACACACAGATCCCAGAGGCAGCGGGGACCGTCCTTATTGCGCAGCACGGCTCGCGCATGCGCAGTAGGGAACCGGGAAATGAAGCCGAAAGGCTCCATTTCCTGATTCCCATACCCAAGATGGCGGCGACAGCACCCGAGAAACGATCTACAGATCGGCTTCGGGTGCCGACATCGCGGGCACGCTGGACAGGTAAGTGTCATTATTTTAAAAGTCAGCAGCTGCAGTATTTGTAGCTGCTGGCTTTTAAAAAAAAAAAAAAAACGCGGAGTCCCGGCGGACTCCCGCTTTAACTGGGGCTTATTTGGGGCTTATATTGCAGCCATCACCGACAATCACGATAGGTCTTATTTTCAGGGGAAACAGGGTATCATGTGACAGTTTCAGGAGAGCACACTCCATTCCATGCTTGCCTGCTTGCCTAGGTAGGAATGGAGCAGTGGTGGCCGCTCCATAAGCGGCGCAGGGGCGCCGCTCCCCTAGTCCTTGGGCCTAGCCCCTAATCTACATGCAGGGCGCCGGATGCATGGATTCCAAAGGTTTTTTTTTTTTTAAGCACATGATTGAAACCCGAGGCTTTAATTGGCTTAAAAAAAGGGTGGGCTCGGGGCGCAGAGCACCGCGGGCCGAGCCCAGTTGGCGCGACAATAGCGAATTAATGTACGCTGTTGTCTTCCTGATCCTCCTCCCGGGCCGATCAGGAAGCGGGTCCCGAGACCCAGTTGGCCCGGGGGTCTCAGGACTCGCTTCCTGTTCAGCCGGGAGGGGGGGGGGGGATTAGCAATTGCCCCAGAGCGAAGTTTCCAGCCACATCCAGCACTCCCCGGCTCGGACAGTGGAGGGAGGAGGGGTGCTGTTGGTTTGCCGCCCCCCCAAAATATGGAGCACCAGCCGCCACCTGGAATGGAGTAAAGTGGACGGGCTACAAGAAAAATCAAAGTGTGGAGCTCCACATTACCCAACCGATAATTAAAAATGTAATTAAGAATTCATTGATGAGCGAGGAGGACTAATGGACGGACAGCCGGAGAATTGCCACGCCATCTAATTGTGTCCCTGTCTGTTGGCAGCACACGTAAATTATTTTTATTCCAAGGAAAATCTCTGGGTCAAGGGCCAACAGCAAGATGAAATACCTTTTCCATGGGTTCCAAAGCGAGCCCCCCCCCCCCGCGCGCTTCGTCCCGCGCCCCCCCCCCCACGCGATCCGTCCCGCGTCCCGCCAATGTGTCAAATGGGGCCTTCCCTGTATATTTAAACTTTTCTTTCACTGCTAACCTTTCTGTTTATTTGTCCTATAGGGGAGATCATTAATTTTCTGTTTTTTGGTTGCGTCAATGATTTATGGATCGAACCCGCCGTGTTTTCGCAGAGACCTGTTTTTGTTGTACTTTTGGAACCTTTTTTTTTGTTTGGCGAATGTTGTGAAGTTCAGATTTGTTTCTGGAGTCGTTGAGTGACGGATGGGGCAACAAATAATTTGGGGTGAAAGGGCGATGCTAAATGGCTTAAACAAAATAAACTGTTTGATCCTGTTTGGATTAAATACTGTCACTCGGTACGTTAGGATCCGTCCCGTCACCTCAAATGAAGATTTATACGTGGCTTCAAGGAAAATGCCACTTTTGCTAATCTATATATATATATATACATATATATATATATATATATATATATATATATATATATATATATATATATAGATATATATATATGTATATATATATATATGTATATATATATATATGTATATATATATATATATATATATATATATACACTATATTACCAAAAGTATTGGGACACCTGCCTTTAAACACACATGAACTTTAACCACTTTCAGCCCATTTTTCTGACTTAAGACCAGAGCACTTTTTTGCGATTCGGCGCTGCGTCGCTTTAACTGACAATTGCGCGGTCGTGCGACGTGGCTCCCAAACAAAATTGACGTCCCTTTTTTTCCCCCCACAAATAGAGCTTTCTTTTGGTGGTATTTGATCACCCCTGCGGTTTTTATTTTTTTGCGCTATAAACAAAAATAGAGCGACAATTAAAAAAAAAACAAAAAAAACGCATTATTTTTTACTTTTTGCTATAATAAATATTCCCCCCCCCAAAAAAATATAAAAAAAAAAAACATTTTGTTCCTCAGTTTAGGTCGATACGTATTCTTCTACATATTTTTGGTAAAAAAAAAAAAAAAACGCAATAAGCGATTATTGATTGGTTTGCGCAAAAGTTATAACGTTTACAAAATAGGGGATAGTTTTATGGCATTTTTATTAATCATTTTTTTTTTTTACTAGTAATGGCGGCGATCAGCGATTTTTATTGTGACTGCGACATTATGGCGGACACATCGGACATTTCTGACACATTTTTGGGACCATTGTCATTTATACAGCGATCAGAGCTATACAAATGCACTGATTCCTGCGTTAAATGACACTGGCAGTGAAGGGATTAACCAGGAGGTGGCAGTGTAGGTGTGTCCTAGGGGCGTGTTTCTAATTGTGGGGGGAGTGGCTGTGTTTTACAGATCACTAACCTCTGCTCCAATCACAGGGAGCAGAGATCAGCGTCATTTGTTGCTAGGCAGAACGGGGAGATGCTGTTTAGATCTGCATCTCCCAGCGTGAGACGATCGCGGGTATCCCCGCAGTGATCGAGTCCGCGGGACCCACGGTCGGACTCACGGAGGTTCCGACTGGCGCACGCGCATGCGATGGCTCGGCGGCAAATTCAAAGGGACGTACCTGTACGCCCGTTTGCCTGCCCCTGCCATTCTGCCGACGTACATCGGCGTGCGCCGGTTGGGAAGCGCTTAATGGCATCCCAGTCTTATGCCCCGTACGCACGGAAAACGTGCGATGGGACCTGTTTGTTGGAAACTCCGACCGTGTGTTGGCTCCATCGGACATTTTTCCAATCGGAATTTCCGTCACACAAAATTTGAGATCTGGATCTCAGATTTTCTGATATAATCAGTCAGTTTCGTCTTCCCCGTTTAGTTTTTTTGTCCAATTTTATATAAAATTGACGTCCTTTTTTTTTTTTTTTCACCACAAATAGAACTTTATTTTGGTGATATTTCCGAAGAAAAAAAAAAGATTAAGAATTGAAAAGTGCTGGTCCTACCAACATCCTAAATAACATTTAAGGGCAAAACATGCAAAAATGTCCTCAAATATAGACACCCCCCCCCCCTTGGACATTAAAGGGCAGGAAGGTGTAAATAAAGAGTAATTAAAGCGGGGCGCCCCCTAAAAAAAAAAAAAAATTTAAAAGTCAGCAGCTACAAATACTGCAGCTGCTGACTTTTAATGATCGGACACTTACCTGTCCCAGGGTCCAGCGATGAGGGGAAAAAAAGCCCCCCCCCCCAGTTCCCCGCTCCGCTCGCGGCGCCGGCATTCTTACTGTGGGCACCCGGCTGTGGCTTCACAGCCGGAGCGCCCACTGCGCATGCACGAGCGGCACCGCACGCCGTGATACGCCGCACAGTCACCTGGGACACGTGACAGGTCCCAGATGACTGTGCGGCGCCGAGGGAGAAGTGATGTCACCAGCCCGGGCATTGAAGGAGGCAGACAACGAGGGACCCCCTAGCAACAGGCATTTAGAGGTGAGTAAAAAAAAAAATTCAAATTTTTTTTATTATTATTTATTTTTTTATTTTTTTATGAATTTTAAGCTATTTTTTTTGGTGGCAACACCACTTTTAGTATAAAAAGGCACAAAGGGGCCAACATTATTCACATACAAAAGGTGAAATAGACAAATTCATTTAATATAGTACAAAAAGTACACCAAAAAATATACATTATAAAAATATATCATAGAATATACAATATATAATATATCAACCGGAGATGGCCATGCAGCCAGCATGCAACTCCTTCCCCCGCTTTTATTCTCCTGTTTCTTATGAGTCAATAAGTATATAAAAACAATAATATACCCAGCAACAAATCTCCCCCTGAAGAAGGAAAAGCAAATCCCAAATGCGATTTTTTTTTTTCCCCCGAAACGTGTCGGGATAAATGCTAAATATTTCAAATTGAGCTGAACGCAATCTGAGCCGCACTTTAAATTATCAGCTCCGGGTGACATATTATATATTTTATTTTGTATGATGTATATTCTTCGGTGTACTTTTTGTACTATATTAAATGAATACGTCTAGTGAGAACCTATTTCACCTTTTCTATATGAATAAAGTTGGCACCTTTGTGCCTTTTCGTACTTAATCACTCTTTATTTACACCTTCCTGCCCTTTATAGTCCAAGGAGGGGCGTCTATATTTGATGCAATTTTTGCATGTTTTGCCCTTTTTTTTTTTTTTGGTGGTATTTGATCACCTCTGCGGTTTTTATTTTTTGCGCTATAAACAAAAAAAAAGAGCGACAATTTTTTATTTTCATTTTTTTTTTACTTTTTTTTAGGATGGAGTCTGAGATATACTTTGATTAAGGGTGGGGGATGACTTCTGCCTTGATGTAATGGGGGGATTATTATTATAATAAGATTGTTGATTTTGTTGTATTTAGTCTTGGAAGAAAATTATTATTATTATTATTGTTATTATTATTATTATTATTATTAATATATACGATTATTATTATTGTTGTTATTATTATTATTATTATTATTATTATTATTATTATTATATACGATTATTATTATTGTTATTATTATTATTAATATTATTATTATTATATACGATTATTATTATTGTTATTATTATTATTATTATATATGATTTATATAGTGCCAACAGTTTACGCAGCGCTTTACAATGTATAGGGGGGACAACACAATTACAGTGCAATAAAAAAAGGTACAGGAGGGCCCGGCCCGCAGAGCTTTCATCCTAAAGGGAGAGGGTGTTTATATGTATTTATATTTATATGTATATTAGATTAGCATATAGGCATGCATAATATGTTATATTTGATGTTGATAAAGTGTTTTCCTTTCTTCCCCTTAAAACCAATAAAATATTAAATGGGAATCTTTTTTTTTTTTTTTTTTTTACTTTTTGCTATAATAAATATCCCCCAAAAAATATATAAACATTTTTCCCCCCCTCAGTTTAGGCATGTATTCTTCTACATAGTTACTAAGGTTGAATAAAGACACCAGTCCATCCAGTTCAACCTGCGTGAGTGTCTACAATTGTCCCTGTCTTATGATTGGTTTGCTCAAAAGTGATCGCGTCTACAAAATAGGGGATAGTTTTATGTCATTTTTATTATACATTTTTGTTTTTACTAGTAATGGCGGCGATCTATTTTTTTTTTAGTAATGGCGACGATTTTTATCAGGACCGCGACATTGCGGCGGACACACCGGACACCTTTGACACATTTTTGGGACCATTGGCATTATTACAGCGATCAGCGCTATGAAAATGCATTGATTACAAAGCAAGGTCCATAAAAAAAATGGATGAGCGAGTTTGGGGGTGGGAGGAACTTGACTGGCCTGCACAGATCCCTGACCTCAACCCGATAGAGTGACACTGTGAGCCAGGCCTTCTCGTCCAACATCAGCGCCTGACCTCACAAAGGTTCTTCTGGAAGAATGGTCAAACATTCCCCATAGACACCCTCCTAAACCTTGTGGACGGCCTTCCCAGAAGAGGTGAAGCTGTTATAGTTGCAAAGAGCCAACTCAATATTGAACCCTCCGGACTAAGACTGGGATGCTATTAAAGTTCATGTTTGTGTAAAGGCAGGTGTCCCAATACTTTTGGTAATATAGTGTGTGTAAAGGCAGGCGTCGCAATACTTTTGGGAATATAGTGTGTAAAGGCAGGCGTCCCAATACTTTTGGTAATATAGTGTGTGTAAAGGCAGGCGTCCCAATACTTTTGGGAATATAGGGTGTAAAGGCCGTGTCCCAAAACTTTTGGGAATATAGTGTGTAAAGGCAGGCGTCCCAATACTTTTGGGAATATAGGGTGTAAAGGCCGGTGTCCCAAAACTTTTGGGAATATAGTGTGTAAAGGCAGGCGTCCCAATACTTTTGGGAATATAGGGTGTAAAGGCCGGTGTTCCAAAACTTTTGGGAATATAGTATGTAAAGGCCGGCCTCCCAAAACTTTTGGGAATATAGTGTGTAAAGGCCGATGTCCCAATACTATTGGTAATTTAGTGTGTGTAAAGGCAGGCGTCCCAATACTATTGGGAATATAGTGTGTGTGTATAAAGAGAGTCGTCCCAATACTTTTGGTAAACTAGTGTAAATTTGGGGAGGCGACGGTTAGCATTGTACAGCAATCTTTCCCTTCTTCTTCTTCTCCTCTGTGGTTCCTCTGCCCCATACTGTGCAGGAAGAGCAGAAAACTATCCCCTCCGCACATGACATCATCGCAGATTTCAGCTGCCAAGAGCTAAAGAGGAAAAAAAGCTTCAACCAAATAAAAACAAATGCTTCCCCGGTAATAAGAAGTATTTACATTGTGCGCGGTTACAAAGAAAACATCTCCGTCAGGGAAATTATTCAAATGAGGTTTAAAAGTTCCTTCATGTAAAAAGAAAAAAGAAATGAAGCCTTTTGTTACACGAGTCGCGCTCCTCTGATTGTCTGTTTTGTTTTCTGGCGATTTTCTTTTCCGCATTTATAAGAGTCGGCTTCTTTTTTCCCAGAATTTTTATTTTCTGTTTGTGTTAACAATTCCGTGGATGCAAAGTGCCAGACCCCCAGCTGCTGTCCAAACCCCCCGGAGGGGGGCCGATGACATCGTCTTCTGTATTAAATCTGCAGGAAAAGCCGGCCGTGCCAAACAACGCATGAGCGATAAGAGGGAGCGAAGACTAATAGAGAGCGAGGAGGAGAAACACCTGAGAGACCCGAAAACTGATTGTACCATGGGCGCTTCTTCACTAGAGAGCGGTGACATCACTGAGAATGCAGCCTATCCAATCACTAGAGAGCGATGACATCACTGAGAATGCAGCTTATCCAATCACTAGACAGCGGTGACATCACTGAGAATGCAGCCTATCCAATCACTAGAGAGCGATGACATCACTGAGAATGCAGCCTATCCAATCACTAGAGAGTGGTGACATCACTTAGAATGCAGCCTATCCAATCACTAGAGAGCGGTGACATCACTGAGAATGCAGCCTATCCAATCACTAGAGAGCGGTGACATCACTGAGAATGCAGCCTATCCAATCACTAGAGAGTGGTGACATCACTGAGAATGCAGCCTATCCAATCACTAGAGAGCGGTGACATCACTGAGAATGCAGCCTATCCATTCACTAGAGAGCGATGACATCACTGAGAATGCAGCCTATCCAATCACTAGAGAGCGATGACATCACTGAGAATGCAGCCTATCCAATCACTAGAGAGCGATGACATCACTGAGAATGCAGCCTATCCAATCACTAGAGAGCGATGACATCACTGAGAATGCAGCCTATCCAATCACTAGAGAGCAGTGACATCACTGAGAATGCAGCCTATCCAATCACTAGAGAGCGGTGACATCACTGAGAATGCAGCCTATCCAATCACTAGAGAGCGATGACATCACTGAGAATGCAGCCTATCCAATCACTAGAGAGTGGTGACATCACTGAGAATGCAGCCTATCCAATCACTAGAGAGTGGTGACATCACTGAGAATGAAGTAGATTTTTGGTTGTGTGATGAGAATGGAGGATTTGGGTCATTTAGTAATTTGCACATTTTTATAGCTGGACATCCGACTTCAGATTTCAGTTGCTGAATAGGAATTTTATCGATAAATCTGTCGTAATTGTAACTGATAATAATTGGCAGAGTAGCCTCTCCCTTCTCAGAGCACCGCCCCCTTCTCAGACCACCCCCCCTTTCTCAGAGCACCGCCCCCCTTTCTCAGAGCACCACCCCCTTTCTCAGAGCACCACCCCCTTCTCAGAACGCCGCCCCTTTCTCAGAGCGCCGCCCCTTCTCAGAGCACCACCCCCTTTCTCAGAGCACCGCCCCCTTCTCAGAACGCCGCCCCCTTCTCAGAGCACCACCCCCTTTCTCAGAGCACCGCCCCCTTCTCAGAACGCCGCCCCCTTCTCAGAACGCCGCCCCTTTCTCAGAGTGCCGCCCCCTTCTCAGAGCACCGCCCCCTTCTCAGAACGCCGCCCCTTTCTCAGAGTGCCGCCCCTTTCTCAGAGCACCGCCCCTCAGATTAACAAACGAATATAAAATTAAAAAAAGCGACATTTCGGATTGTGTTCGGCAGCTCAGCCAACAACCTATTAAACGATACGAAAGATCCAATCACAAGTAAATCCCTTTGAATAACGACATTCTTTTTCCATGTCGATAAAACGATTAGCGTTTGTGAATATTCATTTCTCTCTCTCTTAATGTGAAAAGCATGGTTCTTGGAAGCCGGGCCGAGGGTCTGCTCTGCATGTCTTATTTAAATGCATTGACACCGATTTCCCGGCCTGCGATAACGCTTACCGCGCTGATTTGTTTCTCAATATCAGATCGCAGTAAGAAAACAGATCCCCCCTCGGCCTGACACAGGTAGGATTACACCGGGGAGCGCTAATGAGTTCAGCACAGATTTTCCACCTACATGCGAGCGACTGATGTCATCCCCATCTGCTGGAGACCATTTCTAGAACTCGCATTTTAACAAGTCTTGTCACCTGCAGTTCAGGAGAAGAAGAAAAAAACAAAAAAAATAAATAAACTCGCTTCCAAAAATAGCGGCAGAAGATTTAAAGGGAAACAATGTTGCGGTTGGGGGAGGGGGGGAGGGGGGGGGTGTGTCCGCTCGCTTTGAGAACCCCTCAGAGCAGATCTGCAGATATCGTCTTTATTATAAATGTCAAATCCGACAACAACACCAACGGCGGCATTTCCCATCCGTTTATCACCAGGGACCCTTAAATGAACTCTTGACGATAATCGTACATACAGCGCCTTGGAAAAGTATTTCATACCCCACATCTCGTCATGTTACACCCCAAAACCATAAATGTATTTTATTGGGATTTTATGTGATGGACCAACACAAAGTGTCACATAATTGTGAAGTGGAAAGAAAATGATAAATGATACAAATAAATATGTGAAAAGTGTGGGGGAGGGGCATTTGTATGGCGCCCCCCCCGGAGTCAATACTTTGTAGAACCCCCTTTCTCTACAAGTCTTTTTGGGGGTGTCTCTACCAGCTTTGCCCATCTAGAGAGGACATTTCTGCCCATTCTTCTTCTTTGTAGAATATCTCAAGCTCTGTCAGATTGGATGGAGAGCGTCTGTGATCAGCAATTTTCAAGTCTTGCCACAGATTCTCAATGGGATTTAGGTCTGGACTGTGACTGGGCCATTCTAACACATGAATATGCTTTGATGTAAACCATTCCATTGTAGCTCTGGTTGGATGTTTCGGGTCGTGTCCTGCTGGAAGGGGAACCTCCGCCCCGGTCTCAAGTCTTCTGCCGACTCTAACAGGTTTTCTTCTAAGATTGTCCTGTATTTGTCTCCATCCATCTTCCCATCAACTCTGACCAGCTTCCCTGTCCCTGCTGAAGAAAACCATCCCCACCACATGATGCTGCCACCACCATGTCTCACGGTGGGGATGGTGTGTTCGGGGGATGGGCGGTGTTAGTTTTCCCCACACATAGCGTTTTGCTTTTAGGCCATAAAGTAGAATTTTGGTCTCCTCTGACCAGATCACCTTCTTCCACATGTTTGCTGCCCCCTCCCCCACATGGCTTCTCACAAACTACAAACAGGACTTCTTATGACTTTCTTTCTCCAATGTCTTTCTTCTTGTCACTCTTCCATAAAGGGCAGATTTGTGGAGAGACGACTAATAGTTGTCCTGTGGACAGATTCTCCCCCCTGAGCTGTGGATCTCTGCAGCTCCTCCAGAGTTACCATGGACCTCTTGGCTCTTCTCTGATGAATGCTCTCCTTGCCCGGCCTGGTCAGTTTAGGTGGACGGCCGTGTCTTGGTAGGCTTGCAGTTGTGCCCATACTCTTTCCATTTTCCTATGATGGATTGAGCAGACCTCCGTGAGATGGTCAAAGCTTGGGAGATTTTTTTATAACCTAACCCAGGAGATGGGGTTACAAGACTTGTGGTGCAGACAAGGAACTCATCACCATCAAATAGGCTGGCTGACTCTCCTTTTCCTGACCACCACCTGGCTGTCCAACCATCCTTCACCTGGTCATCACCAGGCTGGCTGACCCTCCTTCTCCTAGCCATAACCATTTCCTAACCAAGTCTCTGTACTTCTCTGCTGTAGTGCTCTTTACTGAAAGAAGGAAGAAACTCATATGTTCTTGGCACAGCATAGTTGGGGTCTGCACCAACTAGGCCCAAATAACACAGGGGGTGGGACTACAAGGCTTGTGGTGCAGACAGGGGACTCATCACCACCACCAGGCTGGCTGACACTCCTTCTCCTGACTAAGACCAGACTGGCTGATCTTACTTCTTCTGGCCACCACCAGTTTCCTTACTCAGTCCCTGTACTTCTCCCCTGAACTCCTCTTTACTGAAAGCAGAAGGGTTGGCCAGACCTCCTACTCCCATACACCACCAGGCTGGCCGACCCCCTTCTCCTGACCACCAGACTGGTCACCCCCTCCTTCTCCTGACCACCACCAGACTGGTCGCCCCTCCTTCTCCTGACCACCACCAGACTGGTCGCCCCCTCCTTCTCCTGACCACCACCAGGCTGGCCGACCCTCCTTCTCCTGACCACCACCAGGCTGGCCAATCCTCCTTCTTCTGACTGCCACCAGGCTGGCTGACCCTCCTTCTCCTGACCACCACCAGGCCTGGCCAATCCTCCTTCTTCTGACTGCCACCAGGCTGGCCGACCCTCCTTCTCCTGACCACCACCAGACTGGTCGCCCCCTCCTTCTCCTGCCCACCACCAGGCTGGCCGACCCTCCTTCTCCTGACCACCACCAGACTGGTCGCCCCCTCCTTCTCCTGACCACCACCAGGCTGGCCAATCCTCCTTCTTCTGACTGCCACCAGGCTGGCTGACCCTCCTTCTCCTGACCACCACCAGGCTGGCCGACCCTCCTTCTCCTGACCACCACCAGGCTGGCCGACCCTCCTTCTCCTGACCACCACCAGGCTGGCCGACCCTCCTTCTCCTGACCACCACCAGGCTGGCCGACCCTCCTTCTCCTGTCCACCACCAGGCTGGCCGACCCTCCTTCTCCTGACCACCACCAGACTGGTCGCCCCCTCCTTCTCCTGACCACCACCAGGCTGGCCGACCCTCCTTCTCCTGACCACCACCAGACTGGTCGCCCCCTCCTTCTCCTGACCACCACCAGGCTGGCCAATCCTCCTTCTTCTGACTGCCACCAGGCTGGCTGACCCTCCTTCTCCTGACCACCACCAGGCTGGCCGACCCTCCTTCTCCTGACCACCACCAGGCTGGCCGACCCTCCTTCTCCTGACCACCACCAGGCTGGCCGACCCTCCTTCTCCTGACCACCACCAGGCTGGCCGACCCTCCTTCTCCTGACCACCACCAGGCTGGCCGACCCTCCTTCTCCTGTCCACCACCAGGCTGGCCGACCCTCCTTCTCCTGACCACCACCAGACTGGTCGCCCCCTCCTTCTCCTGACCACCACCAGACTGGTCGCCCCCTCCTTCTCCTGACCACCACCAGGCTGGCCGACCCTCCTTCTCCTGACCACCACCAGGCTGGCCGACCCTCCTTCTCCTGACCACCACCAGGCTGGCCGACCCTCCTTCTCCTGGCCACCACCAGGTTGGCCGACCCTCCTTCTCCTGGCCACCACCAGGTCGGCCGACCCTCCTTCTCCTGACCGCCACCAGGCTGGCCGATCCTCCTTCTCCTGACCACTACCAGGTTGGCCAATCCTCCTTTTCCTGACCACTACCAGGCTGGCCGATCCTCCTTCTCCTGACCACCACCAGGCTGGCCGACCCTCCTTCTCCTGACCACCACCAGGCTGGCCGACCCTCCTTCTCCTGACCACCACCAGACTGGTCGCCCCCTCCTTCTCCTGACCACCACCAGGCTGGCCAATCCTCCTTCTTCTGACTGCCACCAGGCTGGCCGACCCTCCTTCTCCTGACCACCACCAGGCTGGCCGACCCTCCTTCTCCTGACCACCACCAGGCTGGCCGACCCTCCTTCTCCTGACCACCACCAGGCTGGCCGACCCTCCTTCTCCTGGCCACCACCAGGTTGGCCGACCCTCCTTCTCCTGGCCACCACCAGGTCGGCCGACCCTCCTTCTCCTGACCGCCACCAGGCTGGCCGATCCTCCTTCTCCTGACCACTACCAGGTTGGCCAATCCTCCTTTTCCTGACCACTACCAGGCTGGCCGATCCTCCTTCTCCTGACCACCACCAGGCTGGCCGACCCTCCTTCTCCTGACGACCACCAGGCTGCCCGACCCTCCTTCTCCTGACCACCACCAGGCTGGCCGACCCTCCTTCTCCTGGCCACCACCAGGTTGGCCGACCCTCCTTCTACTGACCACCACCAGGCTGGCCGACCCTCCTTCTCCTGACTGCCACCAGGCTGGCCAACCCTCCTTCTCCTGACCACCACCAGGTTGGCCGACCCTCCTTCTCCTGGCCACCACCAGGCTGGCCGACCCTCCTTCTCCTGACTGCCACCAGGCTGGCCAACCCTCCTTCTCCTGACCACCACCAGGTTGGCCGACCCTCCTTCTCCTGGCCACCACCAGGCTGGCCGACCCTCCTTCTCCTGACCACCACCAGGTTGGCCGACCCTCCTTCTCCTGACCGCCACCAGGCTGGCCGACCCTCCTTCTCCTGACCACCACCAGGTTGGCCGATCCTTCTTTTCCTGACCACCACCAGGCTGGCCGACCCTCCTTCTCCTGACCACCACCAGGCTGGCAGACACTCCTTCCCTACTGGCTACCTTTAGGCTGGCGGACCTTCCTTCTCCTGGCTACCACCAGACTGGATGACCCACCTTCTCCTGGCCACCACCAGTTTCCTAACCTAGTCTTCTCCCCTGAGCTCTCCCCTAAATTCCTCTTTAAAACAGTCCATTTGTAGCATAGTTCCATTTATCATGGCTGGTCAAGGTCAGTTCTCTTGCCTCCTGACAGGGCACTCTCTCCATAGAGTTTTCCTGGTGGGTAAAGGTTCACATGTTCCTGCCTGAGGCCCCAGTTTTCCCACAAGGGCTCACATAACATTCTCAGTCCACTAACTACCAGTTTTCCCACCTTAACGCTACACCCCGACAATGTCTTCATCTGCTTCACCGTTGTTCAGGCATCATTCAGGTTCACCATCTACAGTGGTGTGAAAAAGTGTTTGCCCCCTTCCTCATTTCCTGTTCCTTTGCATGTTTGTCACACTTAAGTGTTTCGGAACATCAAACCAATTTAAACAATAGTCAAGGACAACACAAGTAAACAGAAAATGCAATTTGTAAATGAAGGTGTTTATTATTAAAGGTGAAAAAAAATCCAAACCATCATGGCCCTGTGTGAAAAAGTGATTGCCCCCCTTGTTAAAACATACTATAACTGTGGTTGTCCACACCTGAGTTCAATTTCTCTAGCCACACCCAGGCCTGATTATTGCCACACCTGTTCACAATCAAGGCATCACTTAAATAGGAGCTGCTTGACACAGTAAGGTCCACCAGAAGATCCTTAAAAGCTACACATCATGCCGAGACCCAAAGAAATTCAGGAACAATTGAGAAAGAAAGTAATTGAGATCTATCAGTCTGGAAAGGGTTATAAAGCCATTTCCAAAGCTTTGGGAATCCAGCGAACCACAGTGAGAGCCATTATCCACAAATGGCGAAGACATGGAACAGTGGTGAACCTTCCCAGGAGTGGCCGGCCGCCCAAAATTACCCCAAGAGCGCAGCGACGACTCATCCAAGAGGTCACAAAAGACCCCACAACAACGTCCAAGGAACTGCAGGCCTCACTTGCCTCAGTTAAGGTCAGCGTTCATGCCTCCACCATCAGGAAAAGACTGGGCAAAAATGGCCTGCATGGCAGAGTTCCAAGGAGAAAACCACTGCTGAGCAAAAAGAACATCAAAGCTCGTCTCAATTTCTCCACAACACATCTTGATGATCCCCAAGACTTTTGGGACAACATTCTGTGGAGCGATGAGACAAAAGTGGAACTCTTTGGAAGGTGTGTGTCCAAGTATATCTGGCATAGAAGGAACACTGCATTTCATAAAAAGAACATTATACCAACAGTAAAATATGGTGGTGGTAGTGTGATGGTCTGGGGCTGTTTTGCTGCTTCAGGACCTGGAAGACTTGCCGTGATAAAAGGAACTATGAATTCTGCTGTCTACCAAGAGATCCTGAAGGAGAATGTCCGACCATCTGTTCGTGTACTCAAGCTGAAACCAACTTGGGTTCTGCAGCAGGACAATGATCCTAAACGCACCAGCAAGTCCACCACCGAATGGCTGAAGAAAAACAAAATGAAGACTTTGGAGTGGCCTAGCCAAAGTCCTGACCTGAATCCTATTGAGATGTTGTGGTATGACCTTAAAAAGGCCGTTCATGCTCGAAAAACCCTCTAATGTAACTGAATTAGGACAATTCTGCAAAGATGAGTGGGCCAAAATTCCTCCAGGACGCTGTAAAAGCCTCATTGCACGTTATCGCAAACGCTTGGTTGCAGTTGTTGCTGCTAAGGGTGGCCCAACCAGTTATTAGGTTTAGGGGGCAATCACTTTTTCACACAGGGCCATGATGGTTTGGATTTTTTTTCACCTTTAATAATAAACACCTTCATTTACAAATTGCATTTTGTGTTTACTTGTGTTGTCCTTGACTATTGTTTAAATTGGCTTGATGTTCCGAAACACTTAAGTGTGACAAACATGCAAAGGAACAGGAAATGAGGAAGGGGGCAAACACTTTTTCACACCACTGTACTTCCTGGACTGAGATGCCTACTGTACTGATGTAGCACTGACCCCCGAAGGAGCTGGTTTTTGTTGGGCTTCCCGTTACCTCACCTGCTCACTGTGTCCGTCTTAGGGGTCCCGCTGTAAAGTGGATTGAAGAATGTCGGCTCCGACACTTAGTCCTTTTTCCAAAGATTTATTTGAAAGAACATGAAGTTTTAGAGGGATAGAAGGTTAAGGGGGATTCAGGTACCGGGTAATTGCGGCTTAGAGGTATTTCCTAGATCCAGAGGACAAACAGCTTCCACAGGGGTTTCTGGCAACCACCGGATAGGCCTCTCTCACTGGCCTATCAGCCGGTGAGAAGCTCCAACAAAGTCTCTGCCACAGACTTGTCAATTCAACGGAATCGTTGTGCAATCCTCTGCCACGGGAAAGCACAACCAGCAACTTGTTGTAAAGTTAAAGAGTTGTCACACAGTACCAGCTTCTTTCAGCCGATCTGGAGATACTGTGTGGTAGGTGACCCCGGGATGCATCCCCCAACTGAGTCTTCAGGCTCTTCCAGAGATACCAGCCCTGTTGCTCGGTCCTCTCCTGAAAAAAGGCCTCCCCTGGATCCTCCAGTCGCTTGGCTTCTCCCCGAAGGCAAGACATCACAGGACCACCCCCTGATCGGTAGGTCCCAAGACTTTTGGGCCCACCATTTCAGTTGCAAAGCCTTGGGCCAGCCGGCCCCCGAGACATAGAGACAGGCCGCACACACCTCAGGCCAGGAGGACCACGAGGTCTGGATAACGAACCCCAAAAACATGGCGCCTGTACCTTAAGTACCCTTACCCAGAAGGCACAGCGGGTGAACCACTCCCACCGGGCTGTTTCTGAGTAAAAGATTCAGCCTCTTGCATTTTCCAACACTTACCGGTGGTGACAACGACACCCACGGCCAAGTGGAAACCAGCACAACCAGGGGCGGACTGACAACTCATGGGGCCCCCGGGCAATAGGAGAAGATTATGGGGCCCCCAGGCAATAGGATAAGATTATGGGGCCCCGGGCAATAGGAGAAGATTATGGGGCCCCTGGGCAATAGGAGATTATGGGGCCCCCGGGCAATAGGAGAAGATTATGGGGCCCCTTGGCAATAGGAGATTATGGGCCCCCAGGCAATAGGAGAAGATTATGGGACCCCTGGGCAATAGGAGAAGATTATGGGGCCCCAGGGCAATAGGAGAAGATTATGGGACCCCTGGGCAATAGGAGATTATGGGGCCCCCGGGCAATAGGAGAGGATTACAATAGAAGCAATGTGGAAACCCTACGCAGAAGATCCAGAGCTCCTCACCCCGACACCTCATTTTTCCATTCCGTCCAATAAAAAAAGCACAAGGCAGAAAGGGGGCAGAACCCGCCAGGTTTTTATTGGTTGATAAGGAAGAGCCCAGATCTGAATTATTTACACTCTTGTACCTTGTTTTTGGGTCCAGCGGGTCCCCTTCATCAGGCCTTCAAATCACAAATAAAAAATGATGGCCTGTAGGGTTTATTTTTTTTAAAGTGTCACCTAAATATACGACAGTGAAATGTCTCATCATCTCACAGGCGCACGCCGTTTTAAGGTTTGACGTGTCGGGTATCTTATTTACTGGCAGTAGCTGCAGTTTTTTTTTTCTGTTTTTCATTTATTACTCTCAGCTCTGCTTTGCCTGAAAATAATTTTTCCGCTTACGTGAGGCGCCGGGGACACTGGATTCCTGGCAGGATCTACAGGGGATTTATTTACTTTCCTGAAAATGTTGTTAGCCTGAAAAAGGGAAAACGAATGCAGCCGCTACCCACTTCAATACCACCAGGCACTTTCACCCCCATTCCTGCCCGGGACAATTCTCAGCTTTCAGCGCTGCCACACTTTGAATGACAATTACTCAGTCATGCAACTCTGTACCCATGTGAAGTTTCTATCTTTTCTTTTTTTTAGAGAGATCTTTTATTGGTGGTATTTTTTTGCTAAATTGATTAAAAAGATCAACAATTTATGAACAAAAATACATTTTCCTTAGTTTCTGATATAACATTTTGCAAATAAAACATTTTTCTTCTTCACTGATGAGTGATGATGAGGCTCCACTAATGTGTACTGATGGACACTGAGGCTGCACTGAGGGACATTAATGTACACTGATGAGGCTGCACTAATGGACACTGAGACTGCACTAATGAGGCTGCACCGATGTGCACTGCTGAGGCTGAACTGATGAGGCTGCACTGATGTGCACTGATGAGGCTGCCCTACTGTGCACTGATGAGGCTGCACTGATGTGCACTTCTGAGGCTGCCCTGATGGACACTGAACTGATGAGGCTACACTAATGTGCACTGATGAGGCTGCACTCATGGACACCGAGGCTGCACTGATGAGGCTGCACTACTGTTCACTGCAGTGAAGGGCACTGATGGACACTGAGGCTGCTCTGATGTGCACTATTGGACACTGATGAGCCTGCACTGATATGCACTGATGGACACCGATGAGGCTGCACTGATGTTCACTGATGAGGCTGTACTGATGGACACTGAGGCCGCACTGATGAGGCTGCAATAATGAGGCTGCACTAATGTGCACTGATGAGGCTACACTGATGTGCACTGATGAGGCTGCCCTGATGGACACTGAACTGTTGAGACTACACTAATGTGCACTGATGAGGCTGCACTACTGTTCACTGCAGTGAAGAGCACTGATGGACACTGAGGCTGCTCTGATGTGCACTAATGGACACTGATGAGCCTGCACTGATGGACACCGATGAGGCTGCACTGATGTTTACTGATGAGGCTGTACTGATGGACACTGAGGCCGCACTGATGAGGCTGCACTAATGAGGCTGCACTAATGTGCACTGATGAGGCTGCACTGATGTGCACTGATGAGGCTGCCCTGATGGACACTGAACTGATGAGGCTACACTAATGTGCACTGATGGACACGTATGAGGCTGCATTGATGAGGAGGCACTGATGAGGCTTCACTGATGTGCACTGATGAGGCTGCACTGTGGGACACTGATGAGGCTGCCCTGATGATGGTGCACTGAGGAGGCACTGACGAGGCTGCACTGAGGGACACTAATGATGCTGCACTGAGGAGGCCCTGAAAGTCAGGACTAATGGACACTGATAAGTGGCACTGATGATGCTGCATTGAGGAGGCACTGATGAGGCTGCACTGAGGAGGCACTGAAAGGCAGGACTAATGGACACTGATAAGCGGCACTGATGGGGCTGCACTGAATATCAGTGTAAATAATGCCCCTCACAGATCAGCTCGCCGTTCCTCACACGCCGTCTCTGTGTGAGAAAAGGAGAGCGGATAACTGGCAGGTCTGTTTACATTGTGACAGCTGTGATTGTCCCTTTACCCCAGGGGGCACGCGGGAGCCGCGCACGCGGGAGGACGTCCTTCCAGAATCGGAGAGCCTTGCTGTCGCCGTACACCTGCTATAGCCCAGGCGGCAAGTGGCCACATCTAAGGACCAATAAGCTGCAGTACATGACATGTTTGTTTTGGATGGAGAGATGATGCCTCTTATAACTGCCTTTAAAATTTGGAGGTCGCCGAAAATATATTCCAGCGCCCCTCCTATAGGTAGGTAGCCTATGGCCGGGCAATAAGGATCACGCAGCAAAGACATACGAAAGTGAGCGCCGCGCTTTAATTTGGACCAAAGTTGCCCGGCGAGCCCCATTGACTGGCGCAGTGGCCTGGAGACGGATAAATCTCCATTGCAATCCATTAGGAGCTCCAGAGCTTTGGGCGGCTCTCCGATAATGGCGAGCGCTCAGTAGGCCGTGATATATGACGTGCGCGACTTCAAAATAAGATTTAATTAACTCGAGCGAGA